>NC_133392.1:125905694-126211656 GCF_047511655.1 Castor canadensis
CAGAAGCAGCACAGGAGCAGGGACTGTGAGGCCTTCCCTCACCTGCTGGGAGGGCCCTCCCCATGTGCAGATTTTCTCTGCAGCAGTGCCCCCCCCCCCACACCCCGCCAAGGCTTCCCTGGCCCTGTGTTGGATTAGAGCCTCCTGCTCCTGCTTTCCTCGAGGTGGGCTCATGGGGCCCTCTGTCTGCATCTCCTACCTGGTAGGGATCCCTGCAGACAGGCTGGACATTGCTTGGAGCCCCAGCCCCTTTCTTCATTCCAGAATGTGTCCCTCATGTCCTCAGGACTGTCATACTGCTCCTCGTGTGACCTGTCTTTGTTATGCCTATCCCCTCTAATCTTTGGCTCCTGCCTTGCCTTCTGTCTCTCTGCTCATCCATTTCCTATCTGTCTCCTTGTGGACCTGAGCCCTGCCTGCCTTCCCCTCAACTTCTCAAGGCCCCCACGTGCTAAGCTCAGCCTGCCAAGTCCTTCCTGTCAAATCTTCTCTCGTTTTCCTCTGTCTCCATTCCTCCCTCTTCTCTATCACATAAGCTTTCTTGAGCCAAAAATCTCTCCCGTTATCTCTGAATCTGGATTCTATTTTCACAAGTCCGTGCTGGGCTCAGAGATGCTTGTCACGTGGTGGTTATGATGATGAGTATGGTGAAAATGGTAGCATTGTTTGTTTTCTGACAGCAGCCAAGGAGGGGAAGCAGCAGGAAGCAGGAACACCTGTGGACAGGTGTAGAGGCTGAGTGTGCTGGAGACTCCAGAGCTATCTTCTCCCTAATACTAATCCTTTCTTCCTGGAATCCATCCTGGTGATTGGTCATGGGTAGGCCTGGCCTGTCTCTGGAGCCTAGCACAGGAGCTCAGCTGTGCTACCTGCAGAGCTATGAGTGGCCCATTTTCCCCATCCAAGCCCCTTGTTTCCTTCTCTTTCTCATGAGAACATGTAGATCTGATAAAAGTAGATATGAGTCCCAAAAGCCTCTGTCCAGGATAGACTGCTGACTGCTACTCTGCCCTGTGTTTCCTCCCTTCCAGCACCACCATCTCACCACCTCCACTGCCCCTCCAACCCACCCCCAGCTCCAGGACTGCCAAGCCCCCCTTCTCAGACCAGCTACAACAGCAGGACCTCCCAGGCTCTGCCAGCAGCTCAGCATCTACCCTGGACCTCCTCCCCGCCATCACTGCCACCATTGCTGCACCATTCCTGCTGCATACCCTGGGACCCTCTTGACCTTGGCCACCTCTTCAGAGAAGCCAGAGAAAACACAGGAGGGCTGCAGCCATACCCACCACTCCTGCCACCACCTCCAGGGCGGTGCCTGACACTCGAGGCAGTTCACAAGGGACCTTTAGAATTCTAGAGCTTTATTGTACCCAAATTACATCTTCTTTTTTGTAGAAGGTCTTAATTTCCCATAGTGCTATGGGGCTCTTTTGTAAAATATGTGTCCATATTAAAAGAGAAAAATGTATTTATTCTACCGATAAAACTATTTTTATGTGGCCTATGTTATAATCCCCAAATTAGCCCCAATGCCAACCCAGGGCAAGGATTCCAGGTTACCAAGACATCTGTGCCCTCTGAAGATCATGATTTTAAACTGGCTTGCTCCTGCATGGCTGAAGCATCCTAGCTTCTCCCACTGCAGGGACCTCAAGGGCAGAGCAGACAGACAGGTTCAGTTTTTTGAGGCTGGATTCAGGGACCCAAGGCATGGATGCAACCATCCTCCTCTTCCCTGGATGCATCTAGGGCTTGGGACATGCTGTAGGAAGAGAATGCTGCTATTTTGAACCCTGAGCATCTGTGGACTGGCTCTCCAGAGCTCTAGGTGAGTGTTTCAACCAAAAAGGGGTGGGGGGGGGAACTGGGGCAACTAGGACACTGGAGCTGAGGGAGGCGACCCTACTTACATGTACAGATGGCTACATTAAAATCCAAAGAGAGTGAGTGGGGCTGCTGAATGGAGTGAACTGGGCCAAGGGACAGGAGTGAACACAGAGGCAGTTTAGGGATGGGGGCTCCGAGGACCACTGTTATGGTAATAACAGTGGTACCAAGAGCCATTTGTCCAAAACCTACGGTGTGGCAGGCATTTTGCACTCACTGCACAGATTTTCACACAGTGCTATGAGATGTAATGATCCCTATTTCACAGATGAGGAAAACTAAGCCCAAAAGAGGGGAAGGGACTTGCCTAAGGTCACCAGCTCCATATCAGTGTGTAGAAAAATAATCCTTGTCTTGTAGTCTGTGTTTGCCATATTCTTTCTGCCAGGGAGGGTCCAAGGAGGACAGACTTCACTCATACTGGGATCTATAGTATGAGGCTTTCCCCACCAGACAAAGAGACCATTTGACCAGTTATTCCTATTGGTCCCTGTGGCCAAAGGGCTCTGGGCAGCAGCATGAGCTACCTACCCTCTGCCCCAACTTGCCACATTTTGGAGCCAGTGAAAGTCTTTCCTGCTAAATTTGAGGCTGGGGATGGGGCACAGTCATGGGATCCTGGGAGGCAGAGAAGTCAGTGGGAACAGGCAGGCAGCTGAGACAGAGAGCTGTACCTAGCCTCTCTGCTCCCCAGAGCAGTAGCTAAGGAGCCACAGGACTCCTCTGGGCCAACTCCAACCCTCGAATCCCTACCTGGGCTGGTACTTACTAATAACCTACAGAGTCGTAGGTCCAAGAAGCAGAAAAAAAATAACCTTCACTTAACAGATCATAACAACAGTAGGTAATACTAAGGCCCAGAGAGGAGATACTTCTCCAAGGCAACACAGCAAGGTAACACAGCTGACTCCAGCCTAGTGCTCCCCAGCCTCACTACACATGGATTTCCTTGCTTCATAGTGCCTATTTGGCTCCAGTGATATCATGCCCAGCTTGGCACCTGTCTGTCTTTTGAAGCGGTAGAATTCTGGGCTGCTCATTGGATGATCAGAGGTTCCACAAGCATCCTGGCAGACAGCTGAATTCTTTCCAGCTCAATCCCAGTAGACAGGTTTGAGCCTGAGACCTGGCAGGAGGCTGGAGCTCTGCTTTAGAGAGATGGTCCAGTCAGCCCCATGGGCACCACACACTAAACTGAACTTGACCTCAGTCAGGTCTGGAGTCACTTTATCCTTGGCAAAAAATGCGACTTCCTATTTCTGAGCGGGAAAGGGCTTAGCTGACTTATAAAGCAGGCTCAGAAGTTGGACATCAAACGGATCATGCAGAGCGCTATTGGGATGAGATAAGTGTAAAGGAATTAAAAACACACAGGCCAGATTCCGCTCTGTTTGGGGCAGAGTATGGCATGAGCTGTATGGAGATCAAGCTTGAGGTTAATTAAAGATGAAGCATTTGGGGAAACAGTCCAGGCACCTGACCGTGTGCCCAGATCTGTGCCAGGCATGTGTTCAAAAAGGTGAATTAATGTAGCATGTAATTACTGTGCACACACAGTGCCAGGCTCAATGCACGTGGGCTGAATGTAACCACCCTCCTGGGTCTAAAAGAACTCATGTCAAGATGGGACAAGCATCCCCACCCTAGATTATGCTGTCCCGGCCCCCAGTTTCAGGCCAGTTCAGCCTCATCTTTCCAGATTCCTCCTTTAGGAAGACTGGAGGGGATTCCAAACTCTCCCTCAAACGAACAAAAAGTGTTTAGACTTTTTGATGTGCCAGGCATGGTGGTACATGTCTGTAATTCCAGCACTCAAGAGGCTGAGGTAGAAGGATCACAAAAATGAAAAAGAGAGCGAGAGTCCAAGAAATTAGGTAGACATGTTCTAAGAGGAGAGCCAGAGCCAATTTTGGCTTAGACATCTTGAGCCAAAGTTCACTGGTCCCTTAGGACCACTAGCTGGCCAGGATTTGAGATGAATTCAACTTGCTGACTTATGTCCCAGGAGACCTGAGGCATATAAACTGAAATCTCCATGGCTGAGGCACTTGAATTTCTCATCCTGCACCAGAGAACCACTATAAGCAGCCACTCAGACCTTTGGAATGTTCTGTGTGCCTAGCCTCATAAAATGCCTCTGTTCCTTTGAGAGCCTCATGGGTACTTCTCAAATGTCTGTGTTTGACCTTGAGGCAGATAAGAAAGATGGAAGGCTTGAGACCCAGCAGATTAAGTGACCTTCCTAAAGGTGGGCAATGTATTAGTGGTGACCCAGGTCTCCTGTCTCTTGGTAAAGTTGACAGTATGGCCAAGGGCCTTTCCAGGGCAGGTCACAATGGCCATGTCTTCTCCAATGGCTGTCCTGATTCACCAGCATCCTGGTGAAGGCAGGGACAGCTCCATCATCTATGATGAATGTATAAGAATCAGGCTCCAGGGAGGTGCAAAGGGCAGACAAGACCCCCCCCCCAACCCCAAAGGTCAAAGATCCAGAGTATAATGCATGGAACCTATGCTGACCAGGCACATTCGCCCTCATACTGAAAGACCCAGCACATATTTTTATGCCAAATACTCTCACCTACTATCTCCTCGCCTCATCTAGACTTGGGTCATCCTAGGAGTTCAGACCCTTTGTCCCACTTGCCCAGACTCCAGCCAGTGCTATTGTCACAACAGATCCCAAAGAAGAGGGGAAAGTCTTTCCACCAAAAGGAAAACTTATTTTAAAAACAGAAGTCGACTCAGGAGTTGTAGTTTTGATGCGATCCTGTGTGTCAGAGAACAGGATAGTTCTTCAGTGATAGTTTTTCAGTGACCATGAGATAAGAACCAGAGTCCTTCATTAAGCATCCTGGACCCTTCATGATCCATCACAGCTGACCCTGCCACCCTGTGCCTGGATGGATAGAATTGTATTTGTCATTTCTAGAATGGATGGGATGTTTACAGAGCCTCCCTAGACCTGCATACTTCCTTCTCTTCCCCCCAACAGTTCATCCTATGAGGACCATCTCAGATGACATCCCCTTTGAGTCATTTGTGCTCTCTTAGCATCTGTCACATACCCATTGCCCAGTGTTACAACTGTCTACTTGTGAAACTTCTCCCCTATGGGTCTGCAAGCAATTCCATGGCAGGGGCCGCATGAATTGTGTTTTGTATCCTCATCTGACACAAAGTAGGTGCTCAATAGTTGTGCAGAGAGGAAAAGAAGGAGGAAAGGAATCAGAAAGAGGGAGGAAGAAAGTAATGTAGGCAGGAAAGAAGGGGAGAGACATTTCCAGCAGGACCAGGAGGTTCACCAAATAGAGATATGGTAACCACTTGGAGTTTTGGCAAGTTACTGATGTAGGTGACATTGAGGTGCCTTCTGGCTCTATATGTCTCAGGTTCTTTGAACATTGTTATTTTTCCAAAAATTCATCTAGGCGGCCAAAAATATCACCCTGGCTGGCTGTCTAAACCAGTAGGGTTTGGGAAGCAGTCCAGCTTCCCCTCCCACACTCCTGCCACCACCCCTCCTTTCTTCAAAAGCCCAGCCAGGTTTGCCATGAGCCAGTAGGCCTATCTGCTGCCCAGGGGCAGGAGGGACCTTGGGAGATGGGGAGGGCTGTACTAGAACCTAGGCCCCAACCCCAGTTCAGAGCCCTTTCTCTCTCTGCCCCCTGACCCTAGGAGAGCGAAGAGAAGGTTTGAGAGATACAGATGGGCCCCTTCCTGGCTCTTTTCAGGGAGTATCAGCTCCTCACACCCTTTCTCCAAAGGCAAGCTAGGCTTTTCCTCTCCAGAGATACTCTGGATACTGCTTGTTGTGCTAGGTGACCCTGGACAGGTCTCTGCTGCTCTCTCAGCCTCCATTTCTTCATCTGTCACATGAAGCTCAGAGGGGGATGCCATGTATAATCTTGGGGCTCCAAGAGGTGAAGTTCAACTCCTCCTCAGGCTCAGGGCTTGACTTTTCTCCCAGGATCCATCCCGCGACCCGCCAGGCTGCCATGGGCTAGGTGTGTGGTAGACAGGAAAGGTAACTGAACAAGTCTTATAGGCTCTCCATCCCAAGTCCTGCTGCTGGGAACGTGGGTTATGAGCAGAATCCAAATCTGAGCTGCCAGGGACCAGCATCTCAGACCTCTTGGGTCCCTGGTGGCTGGAGTGGGCAGGGGAAGCTCTTGGCCAAAGGTGGCTGCAGCTCAGAGGAAAGAGGCAGAGCCACTGCCCTTCCTGAGTCTCACAGAGCTTACAGATAGTCCCAGCTTCCCTGACCTCACACACAAGCTTCAGCTCTCTCTGTATTTGGAAAATACTCATGGTGTTGTTCTCTAATCACCTCTTCCCTCACCGCTGTGAATTGTCATGAAGAGTTCTATAAGAGTATAATAGAAGACAAAGAAAGATGCTATTAATGTTATTTTGCCAAAAATATTTTTGTAGCATAATATATTAATAAAAACATTATGAAGTGGACTCGATGTTTCTGTGTGTTGAAGGTTCCCCTCCTTTCCTGCTAGGGAAAACTTGAGGAAATTGCCTGTGCTGTGAGATGGAATTGCCCGTTGTGGAGGACTCGATGGGCTCACTTTCCATACACAGGACTTGGGCAGGAGCCTGATGACTGGAGAGGACTCACAGCAAGGGATATGTGGATAGCCTGTGCCAGCCAGTGAGCTGCCTGCAAGGTGGAGCAGGCACCACGCAAGGTGATACACATAGCTAGGACCTGGAGTTCACCCATGAGGCCTCCCTTTCACTTGTCCCTCATTCACCAGACCTGTGATTATTCCTTATTGATTCTGCCTAGCTCTCTCCATCTCCATAGTTTCTCCCTGGCCCAGGCCTTCATGGGAACCACTGCCATCTATACATATGTCTCTTCTAATCCCTCTCTCCTCTGCAGCCAAAGTGAGCTCTACAAGCCACCAAAAATGACTGACCACATCACTCCCTGCTTTGAAAACTCTTCAGCATCTCCCAGGTGTTGTTGACAAAGGTCATACAAGCCCCCCTCTAAGATCTAGCCCCTGCCCATGTCTTCAGCATGAAAGTCACCACTTGCTAGTCCTTCTCCCAGAATGCAACAGTTCAGAGCCATTGTCAGTGTTTTCTCAGTTCGACCCCTCACCTTAATCCCCCACCTTGTCACATGCTACTCCCACTCTCTGGGGATTTCTGATTTTTTTTTTTTTTTTGGTACTGGGGTTTGAACTCAGGGCTTTACCTTAAACCACTCCACCAGCCCCTTTTGTGAAGAGTTTTTTGAGATAGGTCTCACAAACTATTTGCCCGGTTTGGCTTCAAAGCACAATCCTCCTGATCTTTGCCTCCTGAGTAGCTAGGATTACAGGCCTGAACCACCAGCACCTGGCTTGGATTTCCAAATCTTTACACCACTCTGACTGCTCCAACCAACCCCTGCATGACCTGCATGACCCAACTCCAGTAGTACCTGCTCAATGATACCTCCCCAACTCCCCACACAGAGCCAGTCATTCTTCCTAATCTGTTCCCACAGCCTGTCCTTTGAGGACTATTTGGTTAAGATGATCTGCATGTGCTCAACCTTCTCAACTTCTCAGGCAAACACCTCAGCTGTGCATCTCTGTATTGTCATCTCCAAGTACAGTAGTTGGATATCTGCCATACAGACACTGTGTGTATTCAGTATTCATAGAAGAATGATGGAGTACATGAAGAAGGAATAAACAGATTAGATACATTGTATCTTTTATATCATATCATGGCACATCACACTGTCAAGTGTTAGCTCCTGGGATCTACCTAAGGTGTCTGAGCTGCAAGTTCCACAACTTGGGGAGTGGGAAGCAGGTCACTGCATTTTGGAGTAGAAGAGGTCTCTGCATTTTGAAAACTCCAGAGGCAATTCACTGCTATGGTTAGTGAGTTCTGTTGGCTCCCACTAAGAGCAATAGGGACTGCAGGTGATGGCCTTATTTTAAGACAAAGTTCTTAATATTGCAACTGGAAGTTAACATCTATATCAGACAATATTCTACGCATTTAATTCTAGATTCATTTAATTCTTGCAACTGATATTCCTTATCTCCACTTTACAGATGAAGTAACTGAGATACAGAGAGTTAAGAAACGTGACTATTATCATACAGCTTGCAGATGCCAGGATAGGGACCCACATAGTCAAGCTCCAAGCTAATTTTCTCCATTTTTGCCCAGCTATTCTGTGCTGTTGAGACGGGGGTTATGGCTATGATGGGCAAGAAAGGAATTGGCACCCACATTTCACAGGCAAGGTGGGTAAAGTCAGGACCCACCTGAGGCACAGTACAGGGAGGCACTTCCATGTCCTAGAGCCTGTCTAGAACTTTGTCCCACCCAACAACTGGATGGAGCTCTGGAAAAGTAGCTTTTCTACTCTCACCTCCCATGAAGGTCTTCAGGGGTGCCATCAATAGTGTGAGGATTCCTATTGTGGCCCAGATACTGTGTACTGCCCCTTCACTTCAGTTGTTCCTGGAAGAAGGCTCCTGTCATTCATCCACCCAGGAGTTCAGTGGGTGATCTTCCCTGGGAGTGACAGTCCTCAGTTCATGTACTCCCTAGAGAAGAAGCCATGGCCCAGGAATGAAGGCTCAGACATAATGGCACATGTGACTGAGAGGACAAGGGACTGGCTCCTCAAAGCCCCTGCCATAGCAAGAGGCACCTGTTGTCTGGGGAGCCCAGCCAGCCCCTTTCTCTCTGACAACAGAGTGCTGCTCTGAACTGCTAAGAGATCATTAGGTCAGGGAACCCCACAGCAGCCACCAATCTCTGTAAGCAGCCCCAGGCAGGAAGTGTTTCTATATCACTACAGGTTCAGAGTCGGGCCATGGGAGAAGCTACAGGAAGGTGGGTTTCGGTTCAGTGAGAAGAGCTTCCCAGAACCCATACATGCTGCAAAGAGATGACAATCCTCCAACATGGAGAGTGTATGAACAGGGGCTGTGGACTCTCTGGAGAAGGGAGCCCCACCACAAGCTGTCCATCTCTCTCTCTCTCTCTCTCTCTCTCTCTCTCTCTCTCTCTCTCGCTCCCTCGCTCTTGCTCTCTTTCTTTCTTTCCTCACTCCTTCTGGCCTCTCACTCCTTCTGTGTCCTCATCCCCTCTCCATCTCTCCATCATTCCATGTCCTCTCAGGCCTCTCCCTTCCAACTGAAACATCTAGGGTCCTGTAGCCTGTCCCTTCAGTGAAACCATCAGGCAGTGTCCTGCAGCAGATGGACTCCTGGCATGATTTCCGGTCCTAGCTGGGTGTTGGCCTGCCATGTGGCCTTAGGAAAGCTTTGTCCCTCTCTGGGCTTCAGCCTCCTTATATGCATTAAAGAGATGGGGCAAATTATATTCACTAAAATTCATTTTAGAAAAAGCACATCTTTGTTTGGAAGACTGCCTCCACTGGGACTTGAAGTCTCTCATTCCCAAGGAAGAAGAGGGAAGCTATTCAGTATAACCAATTAGAGAAATTCTATCATTTCTTTCCTGAAAATGAGAGCAAGAGAAAAAAAGAATCAAGAGACATAAGGAAAAGAAGTGTTAGTCAGCTTTCTGTTACTATAACAAATACTTGAGATAAATCAACTTATACAAAGAAAAAGGTTATTTTGGCTCACAGATTTGGAGGTTTCAGTCAGTGATTGATTGCTTTGAGCTCTGGGCTATGGTAAGATAGCACCTCATGGTAGAATCACATGGTAGAGCAGAACTGTTCACTTTATGGCTAGAAAGAGAAAGACACCCAGGCCACAGCCTCTTTGAAGGGCCCTGCCTTGTAAGGTTTCCACTACCTCCCAATACCATCAGCTAGAGACCAAGACTTTAACATGTGGACCTTAGGGAACACTTAAGAACCAAACTGTGGCTGGTGTTGTGGCTCAATTGGTAGAGTACTTGTCTGACATGCTCAAGATCCTGGGTTCAATCCCCAGCTCCTAAAAGAAAAGGAAAAATTATTCATAGAGGCTGGGAACATGGCAAAGTAGAATAGTACTTGCCTATCATGCTTGAGGCCTTGGGTTCAATCTCCAGTACAAGGAGGAGGAGGAGGAGAAGGAAAGACAAGTTATGGCAAGAAGCAAGGGACTGGGAAGATGAGGATGAACCAAGGGAAATAGGACAGCTTTCCTCCTCAGGAAAAAAAAGTCATTTCCATATCTATCATGGACACATGAACCCCATCTGCCCTGCCATCTCAAGTAGATCTCCATCAGTGGTGAAACTTTGGAACAGGGGCCTGATTTTCATGTTCAGGTACACATGGGGAGGCAGAAGTGGTAAGTTCTGTGGACAGGGAGGGCTTTAGGCCCTAGCTGCAGAACTGGGTGTTTAAGATAACTTTCACCAGATATTTAAGAGTTGGAATGCCCTGGCCAAGTCTGGGCTATAGGTAGATGGGAATAATATGCCTAGGCCTGCCAGCCTGGACTGTGGGAGCTCCAAGGCTCTCTGAGCCAGGCAAGAGCCTCTCCTCCCTCATCATTCCCTTCCAGGGCTGCCAAAGCAGGGCCAAAATCAGGCAGGGTGGGTCGGGGCACATGGTGTGGGCTCCAGCTGCAACTCACTCAGCCAGCAAGCCAGGCAAGTGGTCTGGCCACCATTATGGCATCATAAAATAAAATGATTTTCAGCAATTTTTCATAAAATTCCTTTTTATGTTGGTTGGTTCTGGGCTTGCCAAACATTTCCTGTGTTTCCTTTTTTTCTAACTTTCCATTTCTTTCTCCCTGATCAGTCACAAAAAAGAGGGATAAAATTTCCAACTTGAAGACCAAGTTCCAGGCAAGAAAGGGCTAGAGACTCGCAGGTTTCCCAGAGGTCTCCTCCTGGTTTTCTTTTACCTCTTCTCCCCTGGGACTTGGGGGGCTTGGAGCCCCCACCCCACCCCACTCCCAGCAGGGTGGTGACCAAGGGCAGGGGAGGGGGTATGGAGAGGAAGAGATCAAGAAAAGAGAAAGGGAAATACATGGTAAATGGATGGGGAGGAAGTAAGGACAGAGAAGGACTCAAGAGAGGGACAAAGAGAAGAGACAGAAAGAGAAGGGGGCAGTTGGAGGAGACAACTGGAGACAGAGAAACTCAACAGAGAAAAAGGGCAGAGGAGAGGGACAAGACTGATGTGTCAGGACCCAGCAGGGTCTCCAAGGAGCAAAAGGTTGGGCCTTGGATAAAGAGGCCCAGATGATCCACTGCTAGAGGCACCCCTCTGAGTCACCAGCCTCTTCCTCCCAGGGAGACTTGAAATACATGGCTTCTAGGACTGGCTAGGTTTCCTGAATTCAGCAGGGCAGTTCCTCAGCTTTCATCCCTACCTGAAGGCCCTCCATAGACGCTGAATATTGGAGCCCTTTGCCAGTGATGGTGGTGGGTAGAGGAAGAGGAGGAGGTAAGAGAATGTTTACTGAACCTTCATGCCCCAGGGTCTTGGACTGGTTATCAGAGGCCAGGGGCTTAGTCCTAGGCTTGTCCCTAAGTCTTCCCTCCCTGTCTGTCAGCCTCGTTTTCCTCATTGCCACAGTAGGGATAATAAAAATACTAGCACAGATTGCAGTGAGCTTTTAAGGAGATAGTAAATGTTAAAAAGCCTTGGAAACCAAGGCCTGCCTCACTGGTTTGCTGTTATTGCTCCCGCTGCAGGCGGCAGAGACCAGCAGCACACAGAGAGCAGGGAAGCAGTCGAGGCAGCTGTGGTTTGCAAGTGGTTCACATGCAGATTGCAGGGTTCCCAGTGGCAGTGAGGGAATATGCCCCAGTGGGGCCAAGATCAGGATCCAGGAGTCCTGAGCCATGACAGTTTTAGAACAGAAGAGAGGCACTGTGCAGAGTAAACCTGATGCTCTGAGGCAGTCTCTTCCTGCCTTTGAGCATCAGCGTTCCTACCAATAAAATGGAATAACCAACTCTACAGAATTACCACAGGTCTCAGAGTAAGTAGGGCGCAGCTGTGCTTTGTAGAAGCTGAGGGGAAGTAGCGGGAAGAAGGAAGAGAGGGAGGTAGGATAGGAAAGTGTCTACTGAGTCGTCATACCCCAGGCCTGGTCTCAGGGACAGTATAGCCCATAGAGTCACACGGCCCCAGGGACTCTTCTGGACCATGATGGGGCACAAGTGGAGAGCCCTGGTGGCATTATTGGCAGATCCTGAGAGGGACAGACCCTGTCAAGTCCCCTTCTGTCCACCTGGGTAGTGACCCACTTCAGCAATACTCAAAGGTATGGGCTCTCCTGCCATATGACAGCTGCCACCAGGGGTCGTGCTGCTTAGGCTTTGACCTTGGCCTCTAAATAGGTGAACTGACTGGAAAGTAAGGGCTAGAGAGTCACTATTGGCTCAGGCCTCTCATTACACAGAGAAGGTGACTATCAAAAGGCAAACTCACCCACAGTCTTTTGACACATTTGAGGTGGAGGCAGAGCCTGAGCTTCTAGATTCCCAAGCCCCTCTTCTGGCCTCTGTACATTATTGCTCACCTAGATTCAGAGCACTGGACCAAAGAGTCCAGTACACCTCAACTTCACAAACCTTCTGCTTCCCCAAACCTGAACCCACAAAGTGTCAAGCCCTATGCTGAGAACTGGAAGCATCTGTTCAAAAGAATTAATTCGTCCAACAGAGAATCATTCCCAGCCTGCATTGGACAGTGCACTGTGCTCCCAACTAGAGAAACACACCCCTTCTGTGCTCCCAGTTCCTGCAACTGAGTGTGGAAGGCAGATCCTGAGTAGCAACAATAGAAGACAGAAGGATTACTACGAAGGCTGGGCCCTTCCTCAAGGAGTGGAATGTGCACTTGCTCCCTCCCTCCTTCCCTTGCCTCTTTCATCCCCCATAATTACTTCCCAGGCCCTCTACAGTTTGCCCAGCAAATCTCTTCAACCACATGTCCCCTCTCCTACCCCCAAACCATGATCCAGCTACTTAGAACTACTCTGTGTTTCCTGAGCATACTTCCAATTTCCTAACTCCCCCTCTCATTCCCACGGTCCCCTCCTCAGCTCATCACCCATCCTCCCTATTTTCACCTGAACATTTGCTTCCTGTTCTTCAAGGCCTCGTTGGATTTCTACCCCCTACTTAGAAATCTGTCCTGCTCCTCTAGCCTCACACTTTACAGCTCTTCTGAAGTCTTAGGTCTCTGTACATCCAGTCTTGGGTTATGATTTCTATTGGTATCACTCTTAAAATGTTTTTTTAATGGCAAGCCATCTGTGTATACATAGCCCAGGCCAGGTTGTACTTGTTTGTACATTCTTTGAGTGAACAAGTTTTTAGAATAGAATAATGTGATTAATATTTATTTCATTAATTTGAAGTCTGAAGACAAAGTACCATCCAATGTTAGTATTAAATTAAAGGAAAAATTGGGGTTAGGGGTGTAGCTCAATGGTAGAGCACTTGTCTAGCATGTGCTCCATCCCCAGCATCACACATACACACACACAAAGCAAACTGAAAGACATGAAAACAGCCAGGTACAACACAGGTGCAAGCCTTCCTCCTTTATGCATGGCCTCTATAAGAAAACTTCCAAATGAGTGCTTTTTCACAAGAATAGCATCACCACCCACAGGCAGGGGGGGTTTGGGGCTTTCATACAGTTGTTTGGGGCAGGGGTTGTGGTTATAGGTCAAGGATGCTTGATGACCTGCAAAAAGTCCCACACAAAGAATTATCCCCCATCCTGCACAATTTTTGCATGTCTTGCCAAACATTCTTAGAGAAGGAAAATCCGTTTGTAATTATCTGAGCCTAGAACCTAAATCCATTTTATATAAACACAAAGTATTTGTCTGCAAAGCTTTAATGTGCGCTCTTACAGGAATGTAATTGCCATGCATATTGAAAGAAGACTGTACTTGGCTTTCTTCCAAACTTTACCAAGAGTGGATCACCATTTTGAATGCTGCCTTACTGCCAACACTGCCTATGTATTTGAGGTGTAAGAGCAACACAAGCCTGCCCCCCTGTATTTTCCCTATCACTTTCACAATGACCCAACAGCTGCAAAATCTTTTGACTAATGCATTAAGTCTGCAAATTGTATTGGGCACAAGCAATAACAAACCAGATTATGCATTACTTTATTTTCAGACACTTTTTTTCTTTCTTCTTCCTTACAATTAGGACATTAAATTAATTTTTAAAAATCACTGGGTAGGTTCATTGCATTATCCACAAATTTTATTTTTACATAGAAAGGGTATTCTAAAATATTTGTACTAAAATGGGACGTTGGATCTGAAAGGGTAGCCAGAGAAGTGCTGCTCTATAGTTTTCTTTCAACCTTGAGAAATAAAAAATCCTAATATACATTTGTCCTGTTTCAACCCCAGCCTTGGCTGCATGGTTTCTCAAAAGAGAGCAGCACTTTTTGCAGGAGAAGTAGATAGTGGGATACATGGCAAAGGGCAGTAGGCCTGGGCCCAAGATCCTTTTTAGCTACCTGTGGTGCTTTTTCATTTACTGTGCCGCATAACCCTGAGTCTTAGTGGATAAGGATAATGATGGTTTCCTTTATAGAGTTGGAATGGAGATCAGCTCAGACAGCAAACTGGAGTGCTTCATTTCATGTATTGTAAAATCAACACCAATACATGCTACAATGGTCCTTAAAAGAAGCAAGAAGCATGTGCCCTGAATCGCCACAATCCCTAAAGTTCACTCAAAGACTCCAAGAAGTACAACTGCAAGGTCGTGGCTAGTTCAGACCCCAAACAAGGTTCCAGGCTCCAGTCTTACTTTGCCATAGACTATATAAATAATATCAGGCCAATGGCACTCCCTTACTGACTCAGTTTCTCCATTAGAAAAATGCAGGGATCTGAACAGATAGTCTGTAAAGCACCTTCTTATATTGACTGGCTAGAATTTTAAGATCTTTATTCATCTTCTGACCTCTTAATTCAACTTTCAGGCTTTGAAGCCATCTTCTCTTAAAAAATGATTTGCATCAAAGACCAACGCCCACCAGTTAGCTGCTGCCTGGGGCAGTTCAACTCTGTTAAGCTTCTCCAGGGCATGGCAGGAATTCAGGCATATGTGAGAAGTGCTCCAAACACACCTGGGCAGAGGCACAAGGAGCTTTCAGGTAAGCATCAGTCACGGTGCAGAGAGCAGGCTAAAGGGAATGTGGAAAAGGAGGCAGGAGAAGTAGCCAGGGGAGTGTGGGATATGGGCAGAACAGGTATGAGGACCTCAAATTGGTAGGTCATAGACTTTGGTGGCTGTGTGAATGACAGAAGATGGGTGGAAAGACATGCTAGAAGAAGTGTCTGGGGCCTGGCCAAGCGTATTAGCAAGGAAATACCCTTGTATCACAGAGAGCCAAGGGAGTCTGAGCAGGAGTTGGAGGTCCAGACTGCGGTCTTGAATTTGATCAAGAGACTTTTCCATTGTGTCTGTCTGAGATACTAAGGCTCTTAAGGAATGCAGAGGTGGCAGCTGAGCCAGGGAATTCAGGAGGCATGGAGGACTGAGCCAATCCTTCCAGCCAGCCTGTCTGCCAGAGCAGGCCTGATGAAGGCAAATCAAGCACCAAGGCCCTGCTGAAGGACCCCTGGGTCTCTACCCTTGGCTATGCACCATTGTGGGCCGTCTGCTGGTGGACACCGAAGTAGCCAGCTCAGCCCATATTAGAAGTTCCTTCCCAGGATAACTATCTGCCACCTCTGCCAGCACTCCTGGTCCCTCACTTCACAGGGATTTGGGCCAGCAAAGAGGTGCTCTGCTTGCAGTGGTTTTTGCTCCTCCTTCTCAGAGAAAGCTGTCCAGCCTGCTGCTCTGGCTCCAATATCACACTTCCCCTTTCAGCTTTTGAATTTCAAAGCAAATCTGAGCCTGACTGCAAACAGATGGATGGGGTCATAAAAATCCCTGAGCAGGGAGCAAGCAGGCTTAAGCTGTAAAAGAGAGCCCTCCTTGGAAGAATACATCCTTGCACCCATGCTGGGATCCTGCCTCTTTGGCCTCTGCTAGGTCTTTGTAGCAAACACACTACACGTGTCTTTCTCACCTTCCCTTCTCCAAGTTCAACTGGGCCTTCAAATCTCAGTCCTAGCCCGGATTTTCTAGGAAGCTTTTTGTGACTTCCTCTCCCACAGCCTAGCTTTCCCCACCCAGCCAGCCACCAGACTCTTTCCTCAGAGTCTCTGTGCTATTAACTTCCTGTTCCCCTTCACGGGAATTGACCACATATATCTTGCTATTCCTGGCACACTTTTAGCATGTCTTACCTCTCAAAATAGATTCTAGGCTTAAGATTTTAAAAAAGCTCTTCCCTTTTGACTAACCCAGTGTTGAACACCAAAGTAGATGAATCAATGCTAACTATGTGCTTTTTATGAAAAATGCAACTTCATGTAGCTTTAAATGTAGATGGGAAGTGGAAGAGTCAATGTTACCTCTACCAAGCTATTGTGGGGATTTATTATGATGCAACACAGGAAGTGTCATTCCACTGGGCAGTGGGTGCCTCCAAGAAGGAAGTGACTTCATTGAAAGGGATCCCCTATCACATCCAAAAGTGCCGAAGAGTTGCTCTTGACAGAGAGAACAAACAGGCAAGACAAAGTGTGAGCTGGTTAAAGAGGGAAAATGAATTGAACACATATAGGCTTTAGAATGAGACAGGTCTGGGGTCAAATCTGAGTTCTGCTATTTACAAGTTATTTGAATTATTTGACCCTTTCCAAGTGACTCAACCTCCCTGAGTTTCAGTTTTGTTTTCTTTAAACGGGAATGGTGGCAGTAACTGTACTACAGGTTGTTACATCATGTGGACAATACAATGATGGTCAAAATATACTAATCATTGTGATCAAAGACAGCCCTGCAGGGCAGATAATGGCAGGAGGAAACTATGACTGAGTTACCAAATACCAACATCCAGTCGTTTGGAGAAATGAAAGACTCCTCAGAAATGCGCAAGTTAGTGCTTCCACCTATTGAGGGCTTGCTAGGTGCCACCTGATACCTAAAGAACAAGACAATCTTCACAGCATCCTTGAGAGTAAAGATCATGGTCTTACCGATGGGGAAACCAAAGTTCCAAGATGCACTCACCCAATGTCAGACTCCAGACCCTGCAGGCTCAACCACCCTCTATACACAAGGTAAAAGTTGAACAACCCATATGTGCAACTTCCTGTGAGTCTTCAACTGTCTCAAATAAAAGTTTATAATTAAAGTTTTTAAAAAGTCAAACATTTGAGATGAAGGAACTAACGTCTTGTGTAATAAGATGTTACTTGGAATGTTTCCTGGTATCTGCAAGTCACAGCTGAGGCGCCAAAGCTAAAGACAATGCATCTCCACTGGAAGAAGGGAACCAGTCCGTTCCCACAGGGCTTGTTGAGGGGAAGCAAAACTGCGTCTGCACCTCATATACCACCCTCAGAGTCCACTAACAAGAACCTATGAAGCCTCTTCTAATGCTATCAGATCTTCATGAATGGTCCTCCAAGGACTCCTATAGCTCTTGAAGGAGTGGTTGGGAAAAATTAAAGTTACTTCCTCTTTGTACCCCCATCAAGTGCACCTAGGTCGATAAACAGGTTACATTTGGAAACCAGGCCACTAGAGTGGGCCACACAAGCAGCACCAGGGAGGACAAGGAAAAAAGGACCCCAAACCAGACTGTCACGGGGTTCTGCCCTTGGCTACCCGGGGTAATCATTCTGTCTGGTTCATTTAGAAGGGGGTATGGGAGACTCATCTTAGAATTCACTGATGTGGCACTTCAGAACAATTAAGTGTAATTATGATTGTGTTAACTACATAGTAAGCTGTGTATAATTTTCATTCCGTGGTATAGCTCAAACACTCCCCAAATGAAAGTCCAAACTCTTTAAACAGAAACAACAAAATACCCAGCAGACCTTGCTGTGTGGACCATCAGAGTCCAGATTCCAGAGTCCAGATAGAATCCAGTCAGCTTCCAGCAGCCATCAACATATGGTACTCATTTTACCAAAGGACCCTCCATAAGTGACCCTCAAAGAGAACATCTCTCTAGTTCAAAGTAAGGTCTTGATTCATATACTTATCGCTCAAGCTTTTGTATCCTATGGAAAATGCCAGTATTAAACATCCAATGACGCCCCTTGTTTTCTGGTGCATAAATTCTCTTGCGCACTCTGCCAATGACCTTGAGAAGCCAGCGCTCCTGTTTTATAGACATGGACACAGAGGTTTTTGAAAGATGACTCCAGACTTCACAGTGAGGAAAGGGCTGCAAGGATGAGAATTTAGAGCCATAATATCCTAAACCCGTGCTTTCTCAACTACCCTAAGCCAGGGAGTGCCCCAGCCTCCAGAGCCTGCCTTGCTGCCCTGTCCAGATCTTACTCACCTCCTTCTGCTCCCAGTGGGCTCCATCTTTCAGAGGAGCCTCCTCCTCCTTCTCCAACCCCATCACACTACACTTGTTGCCCTCTTACAGACCCCATTAGTCTGACTAACACAGTGCCAGTACAGGCAAGCAGATCATTTTAATAGCTCCCTCTATCCAGGACCTCTTCTCTGCTCACACTCTTTCCTTAGTGAACTCAGCCAGTACCATGACTCCAAATATTCAGTTGAGTCCTCCCAAACATCCACTCCAGCCCCCCTTACCTCTCCCCTAACATCCTGCTGCTGCTGCTGCTGGGACCTCTGCACTTGGAAGTCAGAAAGCATCTCCAAGTTAACACATTCAAAGCCGAACTTATGCTGGGCATCAGTGGCTCACACCTATAATCCTAATAGTCAGGAGGCAGAGATCAGGAGGATTATGGTCCAAAGCAAGTCCCAACCAAATAGTTCACATGACCCCATCTCAAAAAAAAAAAAAAGCCATCACAAAAAACAGAGCTGGGGGCATGGCTCAAGCAGTAAGAGTACCTGCCTAGCAAGTGTGAGCCCCTGAGTTCAAATACCAGTACCACCAAGAAAAAAAAAAGCCAAACTTCTGCTGTCTGTCCCCAGACCTCCTACATGCCACCTCAGTACATGTGCTACTTGGTTCCTCAGACCAGAAACTGTGGAGTCAACCTTGGCCACTCTTCCCTCAGCCCCTTCCCCCTTTCTGCCCCTGCATCTGCTTTCTGAATATGTACAGGCATGTACTACTTCCCTCACTGCTATTATCTGCAGCTAGCCACCCTTAGGTATCCAGTCTCCCAACTGATCTTCTGTTGCCACCGTTGTCACCAGTCACATGATCCTTTAAAGTAGGTCACAGTCTGTCCCTTGCTCAGAGTACTGCCCCACCCCCAATCCCTCTTTCCTATCAGACTCATGATGAAATCACCATTGCTTAGTCCAGCCTACCAGACCCTCACTGATCCAGCCACCTCTCTGATGCCACTGCCTGCCTCTTCTTGCTAACCTGTGTCTTTCCCATCCTTCCCTGTCTGTTGGCTCTGGGACTTTGCACTTGTTCCTTCTGCTCAGAAGGCTCTTCTTCAGAAGAGCCCTCCCCTCCTCTCTTCTTCAGATACTTCCTACCTTCTTCCCACCCTCTTCACACCTCTGCTTAAAGGTCCCCTTCTAGACCAGGTACTAGAGAAAAGGTTAGATCAAAAAGAATTAACCTAGAAGGTAACACACACTCACAGGAAATCAATGTGAGTCAATGCCCTGTATAGCTATCCTTATCTCAACCAGCAAAACCCCTTGTTCCTTCCTATTATTGCTTATACTCTCTCTACAACAAAATTAGAGATAAGGGCAAAATAGTTTCTGCTGGGTATTGAGGGGGGGGAGCGGGAGGGGGTGGAGTGGGTGGTAAGGGAGGGGGTGGGGGCAGGGGGGAGAAATGAACCAAGCCTTGTATGCACATATGAATAATAAAAGAAAAATGAAAAAAAAAAAAAAGAAAGACAGCCTAAAAAAATAAATAAATAAATAAATAAATAAAGGTCCCCTTCTAAAAGAGGCCTTCTCTGGTATCCCCATATAAAGGTATTGCCCCCAGGACTCTCTGTTCCTTCTCCAGGATTAGTTTTCTTCATATCACTAGTTGCCACCCAACAGTACAATATAATCTCTGCAGATGTCTGGTGTTGCCGCCCCTATCACTGGTGGAATACAAGCTCCCTGTGGCTGATACCTTCTCTGCATCTCTACTACTCCATCTCCACAGTCTTGCTCTGAGGCTGGTCCTCAAAACTTCATTTGTGGGGTAACTCTTGAAAAGGTCTGTTGGTGGTAAAATCAGTGTTTCATATTTTAATGAATTGTGTATAATTGCAGGCCAACTGAAGGCCTGGTCCTGCTTCTCATTCAGGGACTGATTCACTGTTCCCTTTCCAGATGCATGTTCTGTGCCTGTCCCCAGCCAGGCCCTGAGGAGCCACAGATAAATAACACACACTCCTTAGGATATGGCCAGAATGGGAAGTAAACAACATTCTTTCTGGCCCCCTCTGAGGAGCCCACCAGTTAGCAGCAAGTTTTCTTAACCATGGACTGTTCTGCCCTTGCATTATTGGGCATCACTCTGGGTTATAGGAAGAGAAAGCACTACTAAAACGATCCTAATATCCATGAAAAATAATGTGCTTTAAGCTCATCTGTATGTTCAGCCCTATGATAATAATAAGGATGATGTGAGAAGTGAGTCTAAAAAGACCTGGCCCCAGGGCCTCGCAGCCTAGGGGCTCAAAAATAAATGTGCTGACACTGAGGTTCAGAGATGGGCTCTGACTGGAAAGTCACTGATGGAGTCAGAGAGCAAAGCCTCAGTAAGAGGGAGGTGGGAGGTGGCAGGGAGCGGGGGAGATGTCAGCTCTGTGCTTCTTTGTTTGGATGGCCTCAGGTGAATCTTCCCAGTCACCCTAGATAAGATGCGAGACTGGCTTCCTTTTACAGATGGGAAACTAAGCTCCTGAAGGACAGGATCACAGAAAGGAAGTACACGGGATCCCTGCAAAAAGGACCAGGAATGGACAAGCCATGGGGGAGGTGGAAGGGAGAGATGGGACAAGAAACAGACAAGAATCCAGGTTTGCCCCTGTCTCCATCATCTGGCCCAATCTGACTGAGGGAAGAGGAAAGCTGTTGTGCCTGCTGCTCCACCTAGACCAGCAAGATGTGAGACTGGTCAGTATCAGCATCCTGAATAGACTGGGGATGCCAAGCTGGAAGGTTCTGAAAACCTGGGAAGAGCACCGGCAGAAAGGGGAAAAAAAAAACAGTTTTCAGTGCACCTGAGGAGGCCCACAGAACCTGGGGAAGAAGAATCAGGGGAGACTTCCTGAGGGAGGCACTGTGAGAGCTGAGTAAGAAGAAGATGCCCTCTTGAGAGGCAAAGCTTCTCAGTTAACAGACAGGGACTTACAATGCAGTTGACCTCATCTAGACACGCCCTCTACCATCCCCGCCCCCCAAGCCTGTGTCTCTGTCAGCCTCTGGTCCCTTCTTCTGCTGCCACTGCCCTTACTGTTCTTTCCTCCCCTATAGCCTTCACTTACAATGTCACTGACTCCTACTTCATTAAGGCCTTCAGTTTGAACTTCCTCAACTTTCTGAGCCTCCCCAGCCCACATACCCCAAACTGACCACTTCCAGTCTCAGCCACTGGAGGACTCCTCATTCTTCTCAAGGCTCTCCCCTCCAGTCATACATGGGTCTCCAGCCCTCTCCCTTCACCTGCTCTAGGATCTTGATCCATGAATCCCCCTCTCTCCTTCACCCTCAGCCTCTCCCTTTCTTTGGCACTTCTTTCATTGTAAAAGCATGCTCAAGTACTTTCCACTTCCAGTGCCAAAAGTGTAATGAAAAACTACTCAACCCTAAGATTGGAAACTTTGACAACCTTCTGAGTTCTCAAAGAGCATGTGTGCTCACAAAGCCAATTTACTTTCGGAGGTTTTGTATTTGAATAAAATCAGTCATTTGGGCTGCCCTGTGGAAGGTGCTTCAGAGAACAGACCTGGAGTAAGGCATTCTGATGACCGACAGTGTCGCACTCCATCTCACACACAGTGGCCTGCATACAGGTGCTCACTCAGTCAGGGAGCCACCCAGAAGATTCAACATTCATCAAAAACTTATGCTTGGTTGAAATCTGCTTCAAGCACTTTGGAAACTAACATGTTTTCACAATCATCATTATTATACATTGAGGTAGAAATAATAAAATGGTCAAATCATTAACATGCATGTTTCTATATAACTCTAGGATAAAAAATCAAATTAACGTCTTTCATTAAACCAGATGCTGGTGTTTGTCATGAGGCCATTAAATGTACTATTTGATGACATCATTCAATAAAGACACCTTCCCAGCTCAGCTGCCTCTTTTTACCACAAATTAGAATCTGACATGTGCACATTGCCAAAGAGATTCAGCAAGTTTTTCTTTATTGGATTTTCCAAGGATAATTGAATGTTTCCCTTAAAAGAAGCATTAAGCAAATGTTGGAGGGCCTCATCAGTTGTAGATGTGAATTTTAAAAATTAGAATTTGACTTTTAAAACTCTCAAGCAATGCCACCCCTACTTCCACTAAACTGTGAGTTCCTGAGAATAGAGACTGTGTCTGTACACAAGTCAGCATTTAACGGAGGACCTGTCCTATATCAATCAGTAAGTAGCACAACCATACTGCATAACAACCACCCCAAATTTAGCAGCCTCCAAAAATAGATATCTGCTCTGCTCACACATTGCCTACAGGTCAGTTTCAGCTTGGCTGTTCTGGTCTAGGTTCTGCTGGGTACTGGTGTCCACACTGCAAGGCAGCTGGGCATGGTCTGTGGGTGTTCCTTCTAGGGCAGACTGAAGGAGCAGTGTCTTTCTAGGGCAATCACCAAAACACGAACTCCTTTAGGTCCACTCACCCTCCACTGGCCAAATCTAGTCATCTAGCCAAGCACAACATCAATGGGAAAAGATGATTACTCCCCCCACTGCAAAAACATGTGACAGAGTGTGGATGTGTAATCCTGCCACAATGGGGTGAAGAATTGGGACCAGAAATTTTTATTACCCAGTACCCAATAAATGTTGTCTGCAGGAGAGAATGTGTGGACTCCCTGTTCTGCCACCCCAGACCCTGCTTAGCATCTCTGAGACTGTGTCTCCAACTCTGCTGGATGAGAAAATAATGCTTTCCAGCACTTACCTTACTTTCCCAGAGTCCTATGGCAAGCCCTGGAAAAACAGGATTTGAATGCAGACCTTTGTCCACTTGGTCCAGAGTGATTTGGGAATGATGGAAAGAGCCCTGGACTTGGCCAGAAGTGGTAATTCCAACTATAAGAAAGGCAGAGATAGGAAGATTGCACTCTGAGGTCAGCCTCAGGAAAAAAGTGTGAGACCTATCTGAAAAATAACGAAAGCAAAAAAGGTCTGCAGGCATGGCTCAAGTGGTAGAGAGTCTTCCTAGCAAATGCAAGGACCTGAGTTTGAACCAAAGTACTGCCAAAAATATAAAGAAATAAAAATAAAGAAACCCCTGTAGATCCACAGAAATAGAAACTAATTAATGCTTACCTAAGGGCTAGGAATATCATAGAGAAAATAGAGAATTGACTAATAAATGAGAATGGGATTTCTTTCTGGAGTAATAAAAATGTTCTAAAATTTATCATGGCTGTACTTGTATAATTCTGTGATTATATTTTTTAAAAAACGGTGAATTATACATATTAAAAGGGTAAATTGGGACTCTCTAGTCCCAATTTGGCTCAAGTGGTAGAGTGCCTGCTTTGCAAACACAAACTCCTGAGTTCAAACCCCAATACCACAAAAAAGGGGGTAAATTTTATGGTATGTGGAAAATAAAAAAGAGCACTGGACTTGAGATCAGATGGACTTGAGGCCAGCCCTGGGTTTGCTGAATGACTGTGGCCAAGTCTCTTCCCCTCTCTGAACTTCAGGTGTTCCCTTTACACTACAGAAGGTTATATTGCAGACCTAGCTAAACTCTAACATCTCTGTAGTCACTCATCCATTCAACAAATTTTAACCTGCTACATTCAAGGCTCTGTGTTAGATCCTGGGACAGGACAAGGATTGTCAGTGCAATCACCTAACTGAAAAATCTCACTTTCCTTCAGCTCCTTCTCCCAACTGCCTCTGAGCACTAAGCTCTGCCGGGGGCGGCGGGGGGGGGGGGGGCCACAGTGGGGATGGGGGCATCCCACTCTCATGTCACAATCAGTATCCTCAGCTGGGCTCCCAACCCTAACCAACATTCCCACTTCATTTCTCCAGTCAATGCCCTCCTGACCTCTTTGCTGTGACAATTGCATTCTCTCCCCTGTTCCCAAACTTCTGATTAACCCTGCCTCCTCCTTCAGTGTGGGCATGTAACCTTGCCTCCTACTTCACAGTAAAAGTCAAAGCCCTCAGACAAATGCTCGCTTGATTTCCAGGTACCTTATCCAAATACATGCCAGCCCTGTCCTCCCAACTCCCTGATTCCTCCTGAGCCTCTGCTTCTGCTCCTCTCCTAAGACACTCCTGCCACCTGGGTGACAGACCAGACCATCTTCCTTCACTCTTTTTGCAGGGTTCCCATCATCCGTTTTCTCTTTTCTCAACTGTTTCCTCTCAAGTACATCACAAACAGTATTTAAGCATGTTCAAGTCTTTTACATCTTAAAAATAGAATCTTTTCCTTGACCCAACAGTCCCGTCCAGCTGCCGGCAAGTTCCCCTTCTCCCCTTCTGTTGCTGTCAGATCTCTTAGCTACAAGTAACAGAAGCCAGCTCTTGCAGATTTAAGCCAAAATGGAACTGATTAAAAGGATATTGAAACATATGTCCACAAAAAGACCTGCACACAAATGTTCATAGCTGTCTTGCTCATAGTAGCCAAAAACTGGGTACAACTTTAATCTTCACCCATAGGCGAGTGGTAAAAGGCATTGCAGTGTGTTAAATAGAGAACACTGCTCAGAGCCAGGAAGATGGAACTACTGTAGAGAAACACATTTTTTGCAAGGGAGCCCATACTTCCCCCAGGAATCTCAAAAACTCTAAGCTGAGGGAAAGAAGTCAAATACAGTAGTATTGGCTGAATTTATATAAAACTCTAGGACAGGCAAAACTAACCTACAGATATTACAAATAAGGAGTTATCTAGGGTCAGGGGTTGGAAGGAAAATTAAATGCAAGGGGCACAAGGTAACTTTGGGGATGGTGGACTTGTATATCTTGATTAGAATAGTGTCACACAGTCATGTACATTTAAAAAAATTCATTGAACTGCACCTCAATAAGGTTGATTTTAAATGTTATAGATGTATACACACACACACACACACACACACACACTCACACACACACGTACATGCACACACACGTAGATGACAGGTAGGTAGATAGGTTCCATTACTTATAGAATTACCAGAAGACAGGGACACCAGCTTGGGTCTGCTTCCATCACCTCCACAGCTGCCACCACTCCCTTTTCTCATGGTTCTGTGGAAAGCTCTCTAACACCTTCCCCTCTAGTCCAGGGACTCCTCCTCCCACAGATACCATGGTTCTAGAAAACCTTCTTCCAGGTCCTTCCTCTTGCAATTCTCTGTTTCTGAGTCTTTGCTGACACTTGTCCTATACTGTCCCTGCCCTGTGTTCATCTCACCTCCAGGTCAATCAGGAAGACACATATCTGACACCTTCCTCTCCTGTAGTGAGAGGCAAGCTCTGCTTCTCAACCAGACTCACAGGCAGGAGTTCTCTAAATATAGGAAGTCAATGCAGTTGCAGGACAGCCAAAGGAATGGCCAGTGTCTACCCAATGCCTCAGAGAATCATCTCAAGGCAGTTGTGTACACTAGCTACTCTGTCCTGTCTCCTGCTTGCTCTCCCATAGTAGTCTGGCTTATGCAGATCCATCAGCCTCCCAAATACAACCTGCTAAGTTCACCAATGGACTTCATGTCACTTAATCTAACAGACATGTGCCCCTGCTGGCTACTCTCTCTTTGAACACCTTCTTCCACAACCTTCAGAGCTGCCACCTCATCCTAAATTTCCTTTTCCCCTTCCTGTTTGAACATAAGACCATCTTCCTCTCCCTAGCACTTAAACACTGGGCTTCCCAAAGGCCCAGTCCAAGAGCCTCTTCTCTCCTCCATCTCCATCTCTCACTGGTGACACACATTGTTCTCTCTGGACCAGAACTCTTCCCAAGCTTCAGACCTGCCTGGCATCTATATTCAGATAGCTCAAGGGCCATCTGAGTCACACCCTTCTCTTCCACTGTGAACCAACAGAGAGAAAAACATGTGAATCCTACAGGAGGAAGGAAAATTCTCAGCTCTCACATGGCAATCACAGTGCTGAAAATGCTGCTTGAATATGTGGCCTTGGTCCAGCTTCCTAAAACTTACCCCAATGGCAAGCCCTTGAGCCTATGCACCCAGGTAAGCATTTGAGTCAGCAGATCAAACACAGTCCTGGAAATCACCTCTTTATGTCCACTGGTAGCAAAGAGAGTCCTGACTCTAAAGAAGCTCTACAAGGCAAGTGACACCTGACCCCACTGTGCTTTCCTAGGGTAGGAGGGGAGATTGCAGAGGGGAACATACCATTCAGCAACAGCCAGAGCCCAAGAAGAACAAGCAGGTGGCTAAGCCATGCCTTCCTGTGGGAGGAAGCTCCCTTCCCTATGTGGGTGGACCTGTTCCTGAGCCAAGGAAGGATCAGCAGGGCAAGAAAATGACTGTCTCTTCAAAGGTGTCCAAAATTCAATGCATGAACATTTTCTAATGTCCCTGCAGGTGCCAATGTCAGGGGTCTAGCCATAGAGAAAGTCCTCACTCAATAGCCACACTTTGTCAATGTCATCCCCAGTATTTTGGGCTCATCCATTCCTACCCATTCCCATATTCAGTTAATGGAAGCAGTTCCACTGCCTACTGCATTGCCTCCCAACCAGTCAGCCCCCAATCCATTTCCATATTTTAACTAAAATGATCTTCTCCAAGAACAACTCTGTGGGTGTCCCCCACCTTGCATAAAGCTGTCAGTCCCTTTCCATGTTTGTAGGAGAAAGATCAAAATATCTGGCTTGAGTAAGGTGCAGCATGGACTATCCCATACCCCCAGCACCCATCTCCTTTCCCACTTCCACCTTCCTTCTGCTCTGGCCATGGATGTCCTGTTGGCCCTCCCATGTGCTGCCTCCTCTCAGCATAGACCTTTACAGGTGCAGTTCTGTCTGCATAGAAGTCTCCTCTCTCTCTGTCTCCCCTCCTTCACTCTTGACTACCTTCAAATCCCACCTCCAGTATCTTCTGCTGGGCAGCCATCTCTGGAATTCTCCCATTTCTCCAAAACCAGGTCGCCTCCTTCATCTAGGCCTTTAGGGTCCATCTAGAGTATGCCAATATTTACTCATGTGAGGCTCCACTGATGCCGCACATTCTTCTCATAAACCTCACTACTTCAAGGATGCAGCTGCTCACACCATCGTCTAATCCCATCCCTCGTTACTCACCACAGTGACCAGCATAAAGAGGGCCTCAGTGAATGCTTATTAAGTGAGTGAACTAACTAACTCAATAACTAACTATTTTATCTGTTTTAGAACAAGCACAACCTGTGGCATCCTCTCTGCCTCTGCCTCTCTGTGTGTGTGTGTGTGAGTGTGTGTCTTCTTCACTCCGGTCCTTTTTGTTTCTCTTCATTTCTCTCTCCCTCCCAAAGAATTCCTAATAATTTTGCCAAAAACTCTTTGGCCCCGAATTTTTGCAGCCACAGCACCACCTAGAGTCCGACCATGAGATGGGCCAACAGCCAGAGCAGTTGACCGCTGTCCAGCTCAATCCAGCCCAACTCTGCCTTGGCCTGCTCTGCCCTATGTTCTGGGCACATCTCTGGGTTTTGACACATCATTTTCCTGGCTTCAAGACCCTATCATTTCCACAATCTTTTTAAGTGCCTGTGGAGACTTTAAAATACAACTCTAGCAGAGCAAGGGAGGATATAGGCATCTTCCTCTAGCATTAGATCTGCCTGCCTTTCCCTGTTTCTCTCCAGGTCTGTTTTTCTCTACTCATCTTTAGCCAATAATTTCAATGGATATTACAATGCAGCAAATGTTTCATGAAAAGCAACAGTATTTATGGCCTTGACACAAGGTATGAAGAGCAATTTGTAGTTACAGAGGAAGCCATGTGAATTTCTCTTGCTTTAAACTCCATTTCTCCTTCTCTACAATCACAGGCTTTATTCTGCAGTTTAGACCAAGTGCCTTAAAAAAATCATTTTAGTAATCCCATCATGTTGACAGATTTATGCATAAAGATACTGGGCACATCATTGTATATAATGGCAAATATAGATGATAGTTAGATAGATAGATAGATAGATAGATAGATAGATAGTCTGCCAGTCTGCCCCACAACAGAAATCTAGACATAAAAATTGTGACCTATGCCGCTAAAAACAATGCACAAACATGTTTTATCATAATATGAGGATTTGCTTGTAGGTTGACTGGAGGTAGAAAAGCATTGTAAAATATGCACAAAATGTTATCTCAACTATATAAAATAACAATATGCCTGGAAAGATTATAAAGCTCTCAGATATTCTCAATGGTTGTTCTAGGGGACTTCTTTTGTATTTTGCTTTTTGCTGTCTCCCAAAATGTTTGCAATTAGCTCATTTTAATTGATAATTAAATGCTAGAATAAGTTTTAAATTATTAGAATAATCTGAAAGAAAGAAAAATGAAGAATAAATCTGGATTTAAATGGCTCTCTGAATAATCTATAAAACTCTTCGTCGGAGACTCAAATGAGAACTCCTCTGGTCTGTTTCTTCCCCACAGACAGGGTTCTAAGGTTCCCTGATCCCCACCAGATTCAAGCCCCAAGGAGGTCACTGGTGATCTTCTCAAGAGTTTACTTTGGCTTGAGAGGAACAAAACCCAGATTGTCATGAGTTGAAACTGTCTGGGCAAGGGAGAGAGACAGAGAAGTCAGTGGAGCACATAAATGACACGGGTACTGCTGTCCTGTGCCTTTGTGATTTCTTTGTTTGTAAGGATGGGAGACATGGTAGCATATTTTAAAGGCTGCCATGAGGAGCCAGAAGAGTTGTGGAGGTTACATGAGGGATAGTGGATGATGAATGGTATTCAATCACTGAGCAGACAGGAGGGGAGGGGATACAGAGGACAAGGGAAAGGTAGGCTTACACAGGGAAGGACACTCCCCTACTGTCAAAAAAAGAGGGAAATATAAAGACATATTGGATGGCAGGAAGCCACCTCCAAGCCTTCCAAGTTGAAACCTGAGCATCTAGACCTCCATTTTCAGGTCCTAGAAAGAGAAGACTTCAATAAATGCTATATATACACTTACCTCCACTCTTCCCTCTCATCTTATGACTGTACATATCACATCCAAATTGATTACTTCTGTAGGCATCTTCCTCATCAGACTATGATCATATGGGAGTAGAAGTAATATCTGATTTATCTCTGCATCTCCAGCACCCAACACAAGTCAAAAAGTGTGTTAGCATCATCGGTGCCCTGAAGGGTGCTGATAGATATTTGTAAATGTAATGTATAATATGTAACTGTTATCTAAAAGCTAATACTAGAAAATAATATGTCAAAAGAGACTTAACTCACACTATCTCCCCAACCCTGTACACACACATGCACACACACATGCATGCGCACACACGCACGCACACACACACACAGCCCCAGAAGTGGTTGCTCTGGCATTATCACCTTCAAAATATTTTTAAAACAAACTATAACATTAAAAATCTAATGACTATTGGACAAAACAAAGAAAACTATATGACAGTCTCACTTTAAGATTTGGATGAGAATCCTTAGTAAATTATTAACAAATAGGACCCAGAAGAACATTAAAAGAATGCTAGTCTTTCTAAGTGAGATCTCTTTCACATGCAGGAATGGATCAATATAAGCATCATAGAGGAAAGGTGTGGGCCTGTAGTTCCAGCACCTGATAGGGTCAAATAGGAAGACTCCTGGTCTCATTTGAGACCAGGAGTAAGAGGTGGAGGTGAAGGTGCAGGAGGTAAAGGAGGAGGAGGAAAAAGAGAAAGAGAATCCTACTGTTATCCATCATCTTAAAAGAGCTAAGAAGAAAAATAAGATGGTCCACATGGATAATAACGAAGCATTTGATGGAATTCAATCATTCTTGATGAAAGATAAATAAAATGCAAAAATAATGGCAGGCTGGGGATGTAACTCAGTGGTAAAGCAATTGCCTAGCACATGTGAGGTCCTGGATTTAATGGAGAGAGAGAGAAATGGAACAGACTGAGGTTCCTGAGCATATACTTCTTGGGAGAAGGAAAGCCAGTATCACCTTTAGCGTTCCAGAAACACTGTCAGTGAGGTCCAGGAAGAGACAAGAATGTCCACCATACTTGTCGTCAGATGACAGAGGTAGAGGTTGCACCATTTCTTTCCTTCCTTTCTTTTCAACTGTGCAATCCACTTCAGTGCCAACAGCCTGTCATGAGAGAGACACCATGAGAGGCCTGGGGTACAGGCCCACCATAAATTGAAACCCATGCATTTTTCCTCCCTCTCGAAGGGAGTCCAATTAGAGCAACACCCCACTCCACGGAAAATTGGTGAGTTTGGGAGCCTTCTTTTTAGAAACGACCTGCCCACAGGAAAGATACCTTCTCCTCTGCACCCACCACCATACCTTAATCCTCGAGGGAAGTCAATAATAGAAAATCCCCTTATCCCACAGATATGAGCTACAGTCTCTAATAACTCGTCCTTATCAGTAAAACTTGTGACCGTTTGCACTCTTTTTTTTAAAGATAAGATTAGTTATTTATATTATGATGCACACGTCCATTTGCTGCAAGGTACATAAACACTGTAGCCGCTCAGAAAATTACCAATCTAGGCATTTTTCACATGAACAGATCACCTGGCAGGTGACTTACACATATATTTATAATATATAATATTATAATATTTAGGACTTTTATAATATTTAGGACCAGAGCTGATAACCAACCCAAAAACCCCTTATGGTTTTCAGATAGTTGACCCTCTTCTGCTTTCCTACCTTGTCTTCATTGATTCAGAACTTGAGCAGGGAGAAAGGGAGCTGTCATTGGATCCCTGTAAGGCCCCAGCAATACTAGTCAATGCTGTAAGACAAGACCAAACCCAAAAACCTGAGGTATATTTAAAAAAAAAAGGAGGGCTGAGTGTGGTGGCACATGCTTGCAACCCAACTGAGGGAGGCTGAGACATGATTATTGAGAGTTTGAGGTCATCAAGGGGTATAAAGCAAAAACCTGTGTCCAAAAATGAAGGGAGGAAGGAAGCAAGGAAGGAAGAAAGGAAGGGAAAAAGAGGGAGTAAAACCCAAGACAGAATCGGTTGAAAGACTAAAGGTGTTCAGTAATTCAGCTGGGTACAAAATAAATAGTTCTACTATACAAAGAACATTCTACTAAACAGTTCTACTACACAAAGTTAAAAGATACAGTGTAATGGGGGGATAAACTTTCAATATCAATAGTAAGGATAAAATATCTAGGACCCTCAACTAGAAATGTGTAAGAGCTATGTGAAGAAAACTTTAAAACACTCCTGAAAGACATAAAAAACACTGAAACAAGGGAAGGGCAGACCATGTTCCTGACCGGGAAGACACGACATCATAGAGATGTCAGTTCTCCCTCAGTTAATACCAAATGTAATGTAATCCCCATGGAAGGATCGTGGTACTTTTTAACTGAATAAGTAAATTCTAAAGTTTGTAAGGTAAAATAAGTGTGTCATAATATTCCAGGAAAGTCTGAAAAAGAAGAGTACTGAGAGATGCCGAACCCTATAGCTAAAGCAATATTTATAAAACCACACTTATTTAACAATGTAGCACTGCCACACAGACAGATCAACAGAACAGAATAAAGAGTCCAGAAAAGGATCAAAATACATACTGGAATTTAATTTATTGTGAAGCTGACATCTCAAATCTGGAGGGCAAGATGAATTATTCAATAAATGATATAGTCTTCTGAGATAAATTAAAGTTGGGTTGAATCTCACACCTTACCCCAGGATAAATTCCAAATAGATCAAAGATTTTTATTTCAAAAGTAAAAATTCAGAAAAAAGTATGGGAGAATGATTTTATAATTTGAGCAAGGATGGACTATCTAAATGTGACAAATCAAGAAGCTGCAAGTGAAAAAAAAGGATAAATCTGATGCTTTAAAAAAAACTATAAAGTTTCTTCAATAGTAAAAACACTTGGTAAAAATGTCAACAGCATTTTTTTTGGAACTTCACAAACTCTAAAGTTCATATGGAAGAGTTAACATGTAAAAACTGTTCATAAGGGAGTTTCTGGGCAAATAATGAACTGGCAAAAAGTACCTGCAACTTAGGCAAAGATCAATTTCCTTTAAAATGAAAGCTCTGAAAATCAGCATTTCACCCCACCTCCCACAGTTCACAATTCAGAAAAAAAGAAATAAAAATGGCTCCTAAGTATATAGAAAAATGCCCACAATTATAAGAAATGTGAAAATTAAAACTTCACTAAGATCTTTTTTATACCTACCAGTTTGGCCACCACCAAACAGTCTGATAGGACTGGCAGAGTGGCTCAAGTGGTAGAGTGCCAGCCTAGCAAACATGAGGCCCTGAGTTCAAACTACAGTGCTGCCAAAAAAAAACAGAAAGAAAGAAAAAACACTGAACTGAAGGCATGACTCAAGCAAGAGAGTGCCTGCCTAGCAAGTGTGAAGCCCTGGTTTCAAAACTCCATTGCTGCCAAAAAAGAAAAAAAAAAAAAGAATACAAAATAAAAACTGTGATAATATACTCTGTTGATATGTAGATGCTGACAACCTCACATCTCTGAGCATGTCATCTGATCCTCCTCCCCTGAATGGCAATTTTACAACATTGAAGTACATATGCATATGTTGTGTGCCTAGCAACTCTACCTGTAGGATCTTATCTTGCTGATCCAGTTATTCACATCCAAAATTATGTTTATCAAATAGCAAAAATTGGTATTCAAGGCATCATTTATTAATGGTATAGATTTAGATGGCTGAATATTTTGAGCTCTATTCATCAATGCCAGTTTTGCAACCACAGAAAAGAATGAACATACTTTATGAGGCATTATAGAATGATCTGCAAGATACGTTGCTTTTTTGGGAGGAAATGAAGTGCAAAATATAATGTATAGTGATTATATATACATATAGAGAGAATAATGGTGGGACTGTTTGAGGTGACTAGGGGGAGATGGGAGAGGAAAAGAGAACAATAGAGAGTGAATACTGTTGAAATACATTGCACCTGTGTAGGAAAATGGCACAAAGCCATTGAATAATAGGGGGAGGGAGAAAGGTAAGGGAGAGTAATAGAGGATTAATCTGATTAAAGTAAGATAGATTCATAAGAGGAATACCATGGTGAAACCCCCTTGAACAATGAATATACACGTTTAAAAGTGAAGGACAGAAATGTAAAATAGGTCCTAATAGGGGATGTGTACTGGTGGGAGTCGGTAGGGTAAATGGAGAGGGTGAATATGGCCAATGTACTTTATATGCTTGTGTGAAAATAGAACAATGAAACCTGCTGAAATTATTTCAAGGAGAAGGAAGGGGGTGCGGCAGAATGATGGTGGGGTGACCCCAACCAAGACATATTGTAAGTATATATGGAAGTGATGCAATGAAAGTTCCCTGTATAAATAATATATGCTAATAAAGAATGTTTTTTAAAACATATATGTAGCTGGGCACTGGTGGCTCATGCCTATAATCCTAGCTACTCAGGAGGTTGAGATCAGGAGGATCTCAGTTCAAAGCCAGCCCAGGCAAATAGTTCACAAGACCGTATCTTGAAAATACCCAACCCAAAAAAGGGCTGGCAGAGTGGCTCAAGTTGTAGAATGCCTGCCTAGCAAGCTTGAAACCCTGAGTTCAAACCCCAGTACCACCAAAATAAATATATACATTCATAAAATGTATGGTATGCTCCTATTTGCACTTTTTTAATTAGAGGAAGACCATATATGCACATGCATTTGCATATGCATAAAACACCTTTAGGAAGAGACATAAGAGACGGTGGCACTGGATCCTCTAGAGAGCAGTGAGTTGGCTGGGTGGGTAGTTTTTCACTTTATTTGACCATATAACTTCTATAGTTAGGGTCACATGAATGCATTCCATTTTTAAAAAAATGTTTTTTTAGAAAAACAGAAGTCTACATGTGATTTCTGCCCTTTAGACAAAACATCTGCTTGTTTTGGGAAACAAGAAAGAACTAGCCATCAAGTAATGTGTTACAAAGCAAGTACCCTCCAATACCTTTTCTGGGAAATATCTACACAGCTTGAAGTAAATATTTGGACATGTTAATTGTCACACATGGTTGTGGTGAGTGCTCTGTTTCTGTGGATTTTTATTGTTCCTTTTTTTTTTATTCATATGTGCATACAAGGCTTGGGTCATTTCTCCCCCCTGCCACCACCCCCTCCCTCTCCCCCCCACCCCCTCAATACCCAGCAGAAACTATTTTGCCCTTATCTCTAATTTTGTTGTAGAGAGAGTATAAGCTATAATAGGAAGGAACAAGGGTTTTTGCTGGTTGAGATAAGGATAGCTATACAGGGCATTGACTCACATTGATTTCCTGTGCGTGTGTGTTACCTTCTAGGTTAATTCTTTTTGATCTAACCTTTTCTCTAGTTCCTGGTCCCCTTTTCCTATTGGCCTCAGTTGCTTTTAAGGTATCTGCTTTAGTTTCTCTGCATTAAGGACAACAAATGCTAGCTAGTTTTTTAGATGTCTTACCTATCCTCACCCCTCCCTTGTGTGCTCTCGCTTTTATCATGTGATCAAAGTCCAATCCCCTTGTTGTGTTTGCCCTTGATCTAATGTCCACATATGAGGGAGAACATATGATTTTTGGTCTTTTGGGCCAGACTAACCTCACTCAGAATGATGTTCTCCAATTCCATCCATTTACCAGCAAATGACAACATTTCGTTCTTCTTCATGGCTGCATAAAATTCCATTGTGTATAGATACCACATTTTCTTAATCCATTTGTCAGTGGTGGGGCATCTTGGCTGTTTCCATAACTTGGCTCTTGTGAATAGTGCTGCAATAAACATGGGTGTGCAGGTGCCTCTGGAGTAACCTGTGTCACAGTCTTTTGGGTATATCCCCAAAAGTAGTATTGCTGGATCAAATAGTAGATCAATGTCTAGCTTTTTAAGTAGCCTCCAAATTTTTTTCCAGAGTGGTTGTACTAGTTTACATTCCCACCAACAGTGTAAGAGGGTTCCTTTTTTCCTGCATCCTCGCCAACACCTGTGGTGGTGTTGCTGATGATGGCTATTCTAACAGGGGTGAGGTGGAATCTTAGCGTGGTTTTAATTTGCATTTCCTTTATTGCTAGAGATGGTGAGCATTTTTTCATGTGTTTTTTGGCCATTTGAATTTCTTCTGTTTAGTTCACTTGCCCATTTCTTTATTGGTTCATTAGTTTTGGGAGAATTTAGTTTTTTAAGTTCCCTATATATTCTGGTTATCAGTCCTTTGTCTGATGTATGGCTGGCAAATATTTTCTCCCACTCTGTGGATGTTCTCTTCAGTTTAGAGACCATTTCTTTTGATGAACAGAAGCTTTTTAGTTTTATGAGGTCCCATTTATCTATGCTATCTCTTAGTTGCTGGGCTGCTGGGGTTTCATTGAGAAAGTTCTTACCTATACCTACTAACTCCAGAGTATTTCCTACTCTTTCCTGTATCAACTTTAGAGTTTGTGGTCTGATATTAAGATCCTTGATCCATTTTGAGTTAATCTTGGTATAGGGTGATCTACATGGATCTAGTTTCAGTTTTTTGCAGACTGCTAACCAGTTTTCCCAGCAGTTTTTGTTAAAGAGGCTGCTATTTCTCCATCGTATATTTTTAGCTCCTTTGTCAAAGACAAGTTGGTTATAGTTGTGTGGCTTCATATCTGGGTCCTCTATTCTGTTCCACTGGTCTTCATGTCTGTTTTTGTGCCAGTACCATGCTGTTTTTATTGCTACTGCTTTGTAATATAGTTTGAAGTCAGGTATTGTGATACCTCCTGCATTGTTCTTTTGACTGAGTATTGCCTTGGCTATTCGTGGCTTCCTGTGTTTCCATATAAATTTCACGGTAGATTTTTCGATCTCTTTAATGAATGTCACTGGAATTTTGATGGGAATTGCATTAAACATGTAGATTACATTTGGGAGTATTGACATTTTTACTATGTTGATTCTACCAATCCATGAGCATGGGAGACCTCTCCACTTTCTATAGTCTTCCTCAATCTCTTTCTTCAGAAGTGTATAGTTTTCCTTGTAGAGGTCATTCACATCTTTTGTTAGGTTTACACCTAGGTATTTGATTTTTTTTTGAGGCTATTGTAAATGGAATTGTTTTCATACATTCTTTTTCAGTTTGCTCATTGTTAGTGTATAGAAATGCTAATGATTTTTCTATGTTGATTTTATATCCTGCTACCTTGCTATAGCTATTGATGATGGCTAGAAGCTTCTGAGTAGAGTTTTTTGGGTCTTTAAGGTATAGGATCATGTCATCTGCAAATAGGGATATTTTGACAGTTTCTTTACCTATTTGTATTCCTTTTATTCCTTCTTCTTGCCTAATTGCTCTGGCTAGGAATTCCAGTACTATGTTGAATAGGAGTGGAGATAGTGGGCATCCTTGTCTGGTTCCTGATTTTAGAGGGAATGGTTTCAGTTTTTCTCCATTAAGTATAATGCCAGCTGTAGGTTTGTCATATATAGGTTTTATAATGTTGAGGTACTTTCCTTCTATTCCTAGTTTTCTTAGAGCTTTTGTCATGAAATGATGTTGGATCTTATCAAAGGCTTTTTCTGCATCTATTGAGATGAACAAGTGGTTTTTGTCTTTGCTTCTGTTAATGTGGTTTATTACGTTTATTGATTTTCATATGTTGAACCACCCCTGCATCCCTGGGATGAAGCCTACTTGGTCGTGGTGAATAATCTTTTTGATGTGTTGCTGAATTCGGTTTGCCATTATTTTGTTGAGGATTTTTGCATCAATGTTCATTAAGAAGATTGGCCTATAGTTCTCCTTTTTGGAGGTGTCTTTGCCTGGTTTTGGGATAAGTGTAATACTGGCTTCATAAACTGTGTTTGGCAGTTTTCCTTCCCTTTCTATTTCGTGGAACCATTTAAGGAGGGTTGGTATCAGTTCTTCTTTAAAGGTCTGATAGAATTCAGCAGAGAATCCATCAGGTCCTGGACTTTTCTTTTTGGGGAGACTCTTGATTGCTGCTTCAATTTCATTTTGTGTTATAGGTCTATTCAGGTGATTAATTTCCTCTTGGTTCAGTTTTGGATGATCATATGTATCTAGAAATCTGTCCATTTCTTTTAGATTTTCAAATTTATTTGAATATAGGTTCTCAAAGTAGTCTCTGATGATTTCCTGGACTTCCATGGTGTTTGTTGTTATCTCCTCTTTTGCATTCCTGATTCTACTAATTTGGGTTTTTTCTCTCCTCATTTTAGTCAGGTTTGCCAGAGGTCTATCGATCTTGTTTATTTTTTCAAAGAACCAACCTTTTGTTTCATTAATTCTTTGTATGGTTTTTTTGGTTTCTATTTCGTTGATTTCAGCTCTTATTTTTATTATTTCTCTCCTTCTATTTGTTTTGGGATTTGCTTGTTCTTGTTTTTCTAGGAGTTTGAGATGTATCATTAGGTCATTGATTTGCGATCTTTCAGTCTTTTTAATATATGCACTCATGGCTATAAACTTTCCTCTCAGGACTGCCTTAGCTGTGTCCCATAGGTTCCGGTAGGTTGTGTTTTCATTTTCATTGACTTCCAGGAACTTTTTAATTTCCTCTTTTATTTCATCGATGATCCATTCTTCATTAAGTAATGAGTTATTTATTTTCCAGCTGTTTGCATGTTTTTTGTCTTTACTTTTGTTGTTGAGTTCTATTTTTACTGCATTGTGATCAGATAGTATGCACTGTATAATTTCTATTTTCTTATATTTGCTGAGACTTGCTTTGTGCCCTAGGATATGATCTATTTTGGAGAAGGTTCCATGGGCTGCTGAGAAGAATGTATATTGTGTAGAAGTTTGATCTATTGCATATTTTAGATCTTGGATTTCTTTATTGATTTTTTGTTTGGATGACCTATCTATTGATGATAATGGGGTGTTAAAGTCTCTCACAACCACTGTGTTGGCATTAATGTATGCTTTTAGGTCTTTCAGGGTATGTTTGATGAAATTGGGTGCATTGACATTGGGTGCATACAGGTTGATAATTATTATTTCCTTTTGGTCTATTTCCCCTTTTATTAGTATGGAATGTCCTTCTTTATCTCATTTGATCAATGTAGGTTTGAAGTATACTTTGTCAGAGATAAGTATTGCTACTCCTGCCTGTTTTCGGGGGCCATTGGCTTGGTAAATCTTCTTACAGCCTTTCATCCTAAGCCTATGCTTATTTCTGTCAGTGAGATGGGTCTCCTGTAAGCAACAAATTGTTGGATCTTCCTTTTTAATCCATTTCGTCAAGCAGTGCCTTTTGATGGGTGAATTAAGTCTGTTAACATTAAGCGTTAGTACTGATAGGTATGTGGTGATTCCTTTCATTTAGTTGTCTTAATTGTTTGAAGGTTTGATTGTGTGTACCTAAGTTGAGGTTACTCTATACTTTCTTGCTTTTTCTTTTCCTGTGTTTTGGTGCTGCCTGTCTTTTCATGGTTAAGTTGGGTTTCACTTTCTGTGTGCAGAATCCCTTGCAGAATCTTTTGTAGTGGTGGCTTTGTGGTCACATATTGTTTTAGTTTCTGCTTATCATGGAAGACTTTTATTGCTCCATCTATTTTGAATGATAGTTTTGCTGGGTAGAGTATCCTGGGGTTGAAGTTATTTTCATTCAGTGCCTGGAAGATCTCACCCCATGCTCTTCTTGCTTTTAAGTTTCTGTTGAGAAGTCTGCTGTGATTTTGATGGGTTTACCTTTGTTTGTTACTTGTTTTTTCTCTCTTACAGCCTTCAATATTCTTTCCTTAGTTTCTGAACTTGTTGTTTGAATGATGATATGTTGTGGGGTAGTTCTATTTTGATCTGGTCTGTTTGGTGTCCTGGAGGCCTCTTGCATCTGTATGGGAATATCTTTCTCTAAATTTGGGAAATTTTCCATTATTACTTTGTTGAATATATTACGAATTTTATTGTTCCTTTTTAAAAACGGATAGAAAAATATTTCTTTTGCTCTATATGAATTAGGCTTCATTGGGCTTGTGTGTGCATATGTTCTTATTTAATAACTCTTTATCGCAAAGTCTAAGCTGACAATTGGAAAGCTATCCAGATATGATACCAGAAGGGAAAGTGGTAACAGTGAACATGGCTTGGTTGGACAGAAAGCTCACACTGACCTCCATCTTGGAGGTCCTCCCTGGCTTCAGTAACTCAGATATGGGGAAAGTGACCTTCATGTGGTGCTTGTTGGAGTGATGGTTGGGTGTGCTTAGGACAAGGCTTCATCCTTGACTTAGGACAAGGCCATCCTGACTCTGGGAAGAGTGGACCAGCGTTCACCATGCTGGGAGTGAGAAGACACTTTTTCTCTGGCCATTCAGTGGTTGGTTTAAAATCCTCAGTGGGATCCTGGCTGGAGCAGTGTGGGAGGGGCGTGACCACCTCTCCTCTGTAGAGACAGACTGCGAGACAGGCAGGGAATGCATTGAAAGGATTTTGACTTTAGGACTGCAAGAGAAACCACAAACAGTAGATATGTGTTATTCTTTATTGAATGTCCTTCCCACCAAAAGACAGAGGCTATCTCTGCTCTTCCATGAGAAATGAAAGGAACATCCAGAGTGGTGAGAGAGATTCTCATCCATCTGTTGTCTCCCCAAGGCTGACGGTGGTATAAGAAGAGCACATCCTAGCAGATCACTGGAGGTCCGAAGCATGGACACCTCTGTCCCATGTGCCAATATGATGAGACCTGAGCAGAAGAGCTGGAGTCATAGCACCAAGATTGTATTTGCCTACTTAGTATCCCAAGTCCTGTGCTATAAAACTACTCTCCACTGAAAAGAATTGGGACCTTTTAAAGAGGAAGTGGTTCTATGGTTCAGGGAGAAAATTTAAAGTAAGGATGGCTTTTATCTTGCTGTTCCCAGAAAACAAGATTGCTTTAGAGGGTGTTATAGAGTGTTTTACAAAGAAGCTATCTTACCTTTGCCTTCCTCCGACAAAGTAGTGACCATTTAAACAGCAAAAAACAAGGAAGAGAGGAGGAGAGGGAAAATCGTGGCTTATTAGACAAGATAAGTTAATGAAAAGCTGAGAATTCATGGCAGTACCAAAATAGTTAATATAAAGCACACAAAAAGGCAGTTATGATGAAAAGATAAACACAGCAAGATATACGCATTTTTATTATTTCAGTAAGTTGGAGAATGTTCACATGGATAAAATATGGATATTTTATTTTTTTCTAGCAAATGTCTGTCTTTATAAAGAATTGTCATCTATCCATTTCTGCTTATGGAAACAGGAAAGAAAAGTCACAGAGAACCATGAGCAGGCCAAGAAGTCATGAAAAAAGTAAAAACCACTGGGTAGCACCCCTGATCTCCAAAATCAGGTGAAGAGGAGCCCCTGGTGAGCCAGCCCCGCAGGCATGTGGACCCAATAGAGCCAACTTTCAGCCAGGTGTTTCACAGTGATGAATTAGCTGAATGTCTTAGGGAAAAGAAAAAGCATGCAGACCCAATCCTTCATCTCCTATGAAACCTCCAGATGACCCCACTAATTATAAGATAATAAAAGGATTTAGCAGTCTTAAATAATGCTCACAGACCAGATCCATATGTCACAATGACAGGACAATGGGTTATGTAACACTGGCCAAGTGAGACTTGTAATGTTCAAATTTTGGAAAGGGCACCAGATTGCAATAAAACTGGAGACTGTGCAAAAGGCCCAGACTTACAAGATGTAACAGTGAAAATTAAGCTTAAAAAAGACAGCCCAGCCTGTGTGCCAGTGGCCCTTTTCCAAAACTCTTGGGAAATGGAATCATATTCCGTGCCTATTCAAGAATTGAATAGGTCTGAGTTAATATTATTTTTCAATCTGGAAGGTTATTCAACCTATCTAGGTATCAAAATAAATATCTAAAAAGTTTACAAGTTGTAACATTAAGTATAAAAATAATAAATAGATTAATCCACAGAACTGATCCTTTTAGGATAAACATCAATGGCAACATAATCATAAATTTAATAATTCTACATTTTTTTGGCAGCACTGAGGTTTGAACTCAGGGCCTCACACTTACTAGACAGGTGCTGTACCACTTAAGTCACTCTGCCAGTCCCAATAATTCTGTTTTCTATATTTTTAAGCATTTTCCTCATGAGTCTGTATGTCACAAGTTATCATAAAATTTGAAATTTCAGTTTAGAGACAGGGTCCAGGTTGGCCTTGAACTTGGGATCCTCCTGCCTCAGCTTCCCAAGTGCTGGGAATGCACCACCATGCCCTGCTGTAATGATGTATTTTTAAATATTTTTTAGCATAGTAGTAGTAATGGGTTTTTCTTTGCAAGCCCAGACATCACTTGCTCAGTTTCAGCTATCTACTGCTATGTATAAACTAACTTATACACAGTACCTTAAATGCCAATTTGATTCAATCTCTTGATTTCACAGGAATCGGGAAGGCTTGGCTGGGGACTTCTTCCGCTCCCCTGAGTGCTAGTTGGAATCACTTGGTAGTTTTCAGCTAGTAGCAGGGCTGGTAACCAAGGCAGATTCACTCCAATGCCTAGGACTTGGCGGGATGGCTCATGGGTTCACTCAGTAGGACCCTGTGTCTCGAGGCCAATCCAGGTGGCCTCTTCAGCAGAAAGGTCAGACCTCTTACATGGAAGGTCAAGACTCCCAGAGCTCCAGATGGAACCTATCTGTTCCTCTTAGAGGCAGGCCCAGAACTGGCATAACGTCACTTCTGCCATATCCTATTTGTCAAAACAGTCACATGCCAGACTCCAGTTAAGGAAACAGGACACAGACTTCATATCTTTCAAGAAATCTTTCATAACCATTAACCATTCTTTTCCAGAAGACTGTGAAGTGGCTCAGTGAGTTAGCACCGTGTGTAGTTTGGTTGGTGGTGATGAAGTTAACTTCGAGGATTTTACTGAGGGCTTATTAGATCTAGGCAATGTCATAAGTACTTTACCTGTTTGTTACTGGATCTTTGCAGCACCTCTATGAGGGTTCTGTTTTTATCCCTTTGGTTTAGATTAACAGGTTGAACCACCTGACTGTTCCCACACACCCCTAGTAACGAGGTTTGGATTCAAGTCCTGGGACCACACCCTGTATACAAAAAAGCCAAAAGAGAGGGAAGCCTGAAGCTGCCAGCAGATGTAGCTAATGAAGAGCCTCTGAAGCCTTAAAAGGGGCTTAGATGATGTCCCAAGGGCAAGGGAGACACTTTCAGCCAGGTAGTACCTACATTTGTAGCTGGGGAATAAAATAAGAGAGAGGGAAGGCTGTGAGACCAGTGGGAAAACTTGTGCTATCGTAGGTGTAAGAAATGAGGTCTGAGACTTAGGGCATGAGAGGAACAGGATGTGGAGAAATTAAGGAGGAAGGAGAACAGAAGCTGGTGACCTTTGGAGGTGAGGGCAAGAGTGACCTCAGGAAGAGCCTCAGTGGTAGGAGTCCCCACGATTGCACTCTGTAGACACTGGGGACAGAACCCTTTCTTTTCACATTCCCTCCTTTCCCTGGGTTCTCATTTACTTTGTGGGCACTGGGGAGACTGGGGAGCTGGTGGGCAATAGGGGAGACAACAGGGAGGATTCTCTAGTGAGGAGGTTTGGAAGGGCCATACCCCCTGAGAGGTGACTCTGGAGAGCTTGGGCTGACTAGGGTAGGTTGGCCCAGACCCAGCTCTAGACAGCCTAAGAATGGAGCTGAGTTCTGGATCACTAGGCCTAGGAGAAAACCTGTGTTCTTGATCAACTCAGAGTTACTGAGGCTCAGAATGAAGCTGGAGCAAGCATGATGAGCTGGTGTGAAGTAGTGTCATCTCTTGACAGAGCTTACCTTCCTCCTGCTCTTCAGTCCTCTAGCCCAGCATATCACAGACCTGGCACAGCCTCCATTTGTAAGCAGCCATTTAAGAACTAATTTCAAAGCAGTGTGACACAGTGGTTAAAAGCAAGGGCTTCAAAATCAAATAAAAGTAAGTCCAAATCATAGCCCTGAGATGGCGAGCTATGCAACTATGAGTAAGTCACTAACCTCCCTGAGCCTGTGTTTGCCCATCCAACTGCGTGGAATTATTGTAAGAATGCCGACAAGGATGCATCATGTCCTTAGCACTGGGTCTCTGGCATAGTCATTACTAAGCAATTAGTAACAAAAACAAAACAAAAAGTCCACCCCCTCTGCTTTCACGTTTTCAAAACTCACTCTGGCCTCTCCCATATCCCCTACCACATGTGGAGCTGACCATGGATGACATCTTTTGCAACATTTCTGTCTCTTGGGTTGACTCTGAATCTCTCACTTCTCCCCAGAAGAGAATTAAGCAGCTCATGGTCCAACACTGAGGTTTATGCTCCCCTTTCCTCTCCACATGGCCCAGGCTTATACTGGTCAGGTACCCATAGGCGCACAATAAAGTCTGATTGGGCTAAATGGCCAATTTATGACTTCTCTTTGAACAGGCCTTAGATGATTACCTTTTATGAGGCTTACACTTTAGACTTAAGATGGAAAACAGAAGCTCTGGTTAAGAGGCAAATACTGGGATATTTTATGTGCTGTTCTGGAGCAAAAGTCCACAGCTTTATTGCAGTGGCCATAAAAGAACGTGATTGGAGAAGCCTTGATTGAGAAACCCACGGTAGAAAGAGCCCTGGTCAGGAGACAGGAGGCCTTGATTTCCCACCCTGTACTGCACCATCCAGCCAGGCACCTTTGCTCTCTGGCCATGTGTGCAAACCAAGGACCCTCAAGGATCCTCCCAGCCCTAAATGTCCATGGTGCCTGAATCTGCAAATCAAGACACCTTCTTCTTAGGGTTCCACAATTCCAAAATCAAGATTCTCCATTTCTAAGACTCTTACATGATGCTTCTATGACACTCAACTCTGCCAGATGCAAACTGAACTATCTTCAGCTTCTAGAGTAAAGTTTAGCAGTTACCAGAACAGGCCTGGGGTGGGGAGGCCTGGTTTCACATTTCTACCCACTTCTCACTGCAATGTGATTTGGGACAAATTGCTTAAGAAGAATCTTGGTTTGCTTAGCTATATAATGGGAACAAAAGCACTTGCCATGGGTTGATGTTTCAGAGAAGATTCTAAAAACGGCTCAGGAATTGGTAGGTATTGCTACCATTCTTAGGCTCCATGTGCACAGTGTCTCAAGCATCTAAAATTCTCCAGCCAGAGAGGAGTCTGTAACTCTCATAGGTCCCCCAGTCTTCATTTCCAAGACTGGGGCTGAGCCACCTCCTTCTGCCAGCAGGATTGTTAGCATAGCCATGGCCACCAGATGGCAGGCTCAGGTTACCAGTCTCTCTATCCAATTGGGTGGGCCAAGGAGCTAGCTTCTGGGGCCAGCTCCTCAAACTTTCCTCCTGCTCTCATTTAAAAGTTCCTTTTTCTGATAGAAATGGGGACTAAAGAGGGAGGGAAGATAAGTTACAATTGCTATGTTTTTCTTATCAATCCAAAGATCCTTAGTAAAGAATGAAAGGGAATCCAAGGATGGAGATGGTTCTATTATGAAATTAACTCAGGCTCCTAGCTGCGATCTGGAAAGGCTGAGGCCTTGGTGTCAGCACACTGGAGAATTATCTTGGAGGTTACCTGTTGCCCAGATGCCTGGCTTGGTCTGAGAAAGTAAAACAAGGAATCCAAAGGGTGGAGGATCTTCCTCAGGCTCTTCCAAGATAAGCCAGGATTCAGGTGGAAAATCTGAATGTGTTTTGACCTTGATAAACTGATACTAGTAGTGGCTGACTCCATATTACCCTGACATTGCCCTGGAAAGGGGACCCATACAGGAGATGGAGAAGAGTGACACAGGCGAGAGGCACTGTCCAAAACTCAAGTGCCAGATTCTGTGCCTGGCACCTGACTGCACAAACTCTAATGCCATCTTTCCAACAATTTTTTAGGGAAATCGTTTTAAAATGGTAGCCCTGAGGGCTCAGGAAGGGTAAGGCACCTGCCCAGAGTTACAGAGATGGGGCCTGGAGTCAAGTCTATTTCCCAGACCAGCCTACTCTCCCTTCCCAGCAGGTGCTGTGTGGACTACAGCACTGAGTCAGGGGCACTATTGGTCACTGACGGCCTTGGTTGAGGCCTGCCGGTGTCTGGCCATCAGGCTTCTCTTCAGGACCAGAGCTAGCTGGAATCCCAGGACAAGGCCCTGGCGGCCCAGATCCAGCCCCGGGCTTGAGGAGGCCAGGGGGCTCCAGGGTGCCCGAGCGTCTGCGCCGCCAATATTGACTTTGGTAAACACCATTTTGCACCGAGCGCAGGGCGGGGGCGAGGGCGGGAGCGAGGGCGGGAGCGCCCTGACCCGTGGGGCGGAGGCAGCGGCTTCGCATTTAGACGAGGCTATTAGCAGCGATCGATGGCTCCGCTGTGCGCTCCGGCCGCTGGGCGCTCCCAAATGAAGGTTAAGTTTGCTCTGCGCCCCGGCGCGGCTGTCCATGCGCCCGCATAATGGCCGGGCCCAGACGGCCTGCGAGCTCAGGTTCAGCTCAGGCCGCGGAGCCGCACTGCATGTCCGGAAGGATGGTGGTGTGGCCCGCAGACCCGGAGAGTGCACAGTTGGATGAGTGTGCTTGGACCCCAGTGTGAGTGTCCTGCTGTTACTGCGGGTCATCCGCTAGGTTGCTATGGTTCCTAGCTGGATTGGATTGTATGTACCTCTGCCTTGGCTCCCCCTGGGTTGTAATGCAGGGTCTGCAGACGGTGTGTGAGTGTGCTGGTTGAGCATCTTCTCCCCTTACATCTAAGTGTCTGCCTGGTGCCCGGGTACCAGCCAGTTTGGAAAGAGTGTTGGGTACTATTCTGGTTCTGCCATTGTCAGGTCTGCTTCTGCCATTGACGCTTCCAACACTCAGCCTGGGTCTCATCCCCTAAAACAGGTAAGGCAGGGGGAGCCTGACCCTGAACAAGCAAGGATGTATTCACACTTGTGTTCATGGGTAGCCAGGTTGTGTAAGTACAGGCAGACTGTGTGCACAGACAAGAGTGTGGCTGTGCCAAGGTGTGATTCTGCAGCAGACCACTGAGAACCCCTGTGGGGGCTGCTGAGAGAGCTCTGTGGTCCAGGCAGCTTTGTGCCACATATCACTGTTGTCAGACCACATCTCCTGTCTATTTCTTCTGTCAGCCCCACCTCAAAATGAGGACAGTTGCCACATTACATATTTAATGAATGCCCAAATTGTCCAGCACTACAATGGCATCACATTAATTCTCATACCTATTCTTTTCTCTGCTTTTTACAAATGAGGAAACTGAGGCTCAGAGAGGGGAACCAACTTGCCACAACAGTGAAAGTCAGCAAATGGAGGAAGGGGATTCAAAAGGTGCTCTGCTTACTGCACCTTGCTGTGCAGCTGCTGGAAACTCCAAGGACAGGTGACTCAAAATGCTAGATCCTTGGCAGGCAGCAGTCAAGGAGATTGCTGGATGCACCCACCTGGGTGGCAAAATGATGTCTTCTGGTCTATTCCCATATTACAGGTGATGGCACAGGGGAAAAAGACCTAGTCAATCTCCTCAATGGGAAATGAATGCTTTGCTTTCTGCTTGTACAAGACCCTGCCCTGGCCCCAATCGGTATGTTGAAGCAAAACAACTCATGAGCTCTGAGCAAAAGAAGTGGTGGGGTGGGCTACAGGGATTTGTGTAGCAGAGGACATTAGGGAATGTCTGGGAACATTTTGTCACATGGGCGATGTCACAGGGATGCTAAAGAACTATCTGTCCCAAATGACAGCAGTTTCAAAGGATCATGAAATCAAGTGGCCCCAGCAGGGAGTGGTCCCTCCCTTCCCTCTTCCCCTTAGCTCCCAGCAGTCACTTCCTGGATCAGTTCTGATTAGATAAGATCCAGGCCTGTGTCCTCATAAATGAGTGACTGCAGAGCAAATGGCCTGGTCCTGAGTGCTGTAGGGTTATCAGTGGCAAGGCTTTACTACTCAGAGGGCCCAGCACACCCTCTGGAAGCCAGGTACCACCACCTGTGCTATTCCACCAGCTTCCATGTAATCTCTGATCGTTTGCCCTTCTCCCTCAAGGCAGGGAGGGCCTTGGGGTTGGAGGAGTGGGGTGACTTGTCCAGGTTGCAACACTGTGTCAGTGGAACCCCTGCTTCCTGGATCCTTGCCTAGGGCAGGGCTCTATTCCACAAGCCTGCCTCTGGGCACAGCCAGCCCTGGCTTCCCCTGATGCAACCTCCTGAGCCTCAGGGAGCTGCTCTGGTGCCAACTCTGCCATTCATTACATAGCTGTGTGACTTAAGGAGACAACTCTACCTTTCTGAGTCTCAGTTTACCCCATTATAAAATAAAGATGATAAACCAGGTGCAGAGATTAAAAATAAAGACACAGGGTACACCCCATGTGGTGGTCATCAATCTGAGAGGCTGAGACCTCCATAATTTGCTCTCACTCACTCTTGTGAACACAAGCCATATGCTGTCCCCTATCCTAACGTGACCTTGGAGATGTCTGGGCTGCTCCCTGGAGGGGAGGATTAGCATTCATGGAGGAGCACAGGATGGAGGGTGAGGCTTATTGTGTGGTCTCCCTGTGTGCAGCAGGAGCAAGAAAAGTAGCCCCAGAGATGCCAAGCTCTAAATCATCCTCTTCCACAGCCTCAGTCTACTTTCCAGAAGTTTTTGCAAACAAACCTTGATGCCCAGGATCAGAGAGGCATCTCTCTAAAAGCCAGAGAGGTGCAGGATCTTGGTCCATGTTCCACAGCAATCCAACAGGGAAGCAGGAGCTCTCCTCTCTGGTGTATGAAGGATTGGTTCTTCATCACTTCTTTGGCCCATCTCAGCCTCAGCTGCACCAAGACCACCACTACCAAGCCAAGCCAAATCCCAGGGGTCTGCTCTAGAAGATACTGGCTGAGGGCCTGGGCTAAACTAAGCACTGTGCTGGGCACAGTGTGAAGGGACGCATTGATGAGCTAGGCCTGGATCTGCCCTGAAGGAGCTCCCAACCTCATGGAGGAGAACATGACCAAAGGGGACATCCCTACAAAACTACCAGTGTGTGAAGCTCTGGGGACAGGTACAGTGGTGAGAGAACACACGTGGTCTTGCCCTCAGGGGTAAAGTGTTATTTTTACTCTAATATGCAAGTAAAAATGGACAAACACTATGACAGAAGAGTTCAGAGGACAATGAGCATACCAAATTGAAAAATTCATTGCCCCTGAAGGTCAGAGGTAGCTCTCCTGAGGAAGTTACAGGGGAGGCGAGATCTGACTGGCCCAGGGTCAGAGTGGCATTCCTAACAGTGAGATCAGCATTCAAAGGCTCCTGGGAGGACAGCAGCCTGGAACATTCCAGTAACCAGCAAGAGTCCACTGTGTTGGTGTGCTGGTTTAGTGGGCACCACAGTGACAGATAAACCTGGAGTAATCAATAGGCCTAAATCACAGAGGTCCCCCCAAGCTCTTATCCCAGGAGTGGCAGCAAGTCATGGACATAGGCAGCAGAAAGTTATATGTTTCCGAGAGATCACACTGGCCACAGTGTTGAAGCAGGTGGGATCATGGGTGGGAGGGAAATGGGGAGCAGGTGAGAAGGCTGTGCATGGTGCAGGCACAGGGTGACAGCTCAGATAGGGCAGGAGCGGGAGGCAGGCCTTGCAGATGGAGACATAACAGGCCTTGGCGATGGCTCAGACAGAGGGAGGAGTCAGTGCTAGACTGACTGTGCCAAGAATGGGCTGCTGGCTGGATGCCAGGAGCCTTGGATCAGGCATTCTGCTTGGGGCCTGTTAGCATGTCAGGTCCTTTTAAGACATCGAGTTGAAGGGATCAAGTAGGCAGTGGGATAGATGGTTCTTAACTTGGAGAAAAAGTTTACACCACCAGCAGACACATGGCAACTAAAGTCAAGAGCATGGAGGCGGACGCACAGGGAATAAGAAGTCATGGGCTAGAAGCAACATAAAAGAGAAAGGCCTGGGCTGAAAGTGTGACTCAAGTAGTAGAGTGTCAGCTTTGCAAGTGTGAAGTCCTGAGTTCAAACCCCAGACCCACCAAAAAGGGAAAGGCCTGGGAGAAGAGAGTGAGCCTAGAGAGGACCCAAGAGGATGCAGACAGAACACAAAGCAAGGCCCCAAAGAGAAGACTAGTGTTATGCTCCCACATGATGTCACAAACTCCTCTGTCTGAAAGTGGTCCCTCTATCAAGCCAACTGGCCAGGACCTACTCCTCAAGATGCAGCACAGACACAGTTTACTCTGGAAGCATCCCTACCCTCTTCTCCTCCCTATAGCCCTTCAGGGTTCCCAGAGCCACCGGTACAGGAGCAGATGGTGGAAAGAGCAAATCTTTAAAGCTGCCAGCCTGGGTTCTTGCTATATGAAGTGGGCAGGCTGCCCTTGGAAAGCCTCACTCTCCCCAGCTGTCAAATGGCATAATAGCTACTGTACGGGCATTTCATGTTTATGAAGATCAAGTGATAACATGCATCTAATCTTGCAGCTCATAACAAGCACTCAATAAACAGAAGCTACTATTATCTCAGTTCATGTCATGCTGGACCAACATGGTCTGTCTGGTATCTCTTATCCAGCCCACGAGCTCTTACTCCCACAGGGTTTTATCCACTTTGGCATCACCACCCTGGCATGCAGTAGGCACTCAATAGAATGAGAGTTTGGAGGCAACAGAGTTTCTGGGGTCCTCCTGCAGAAGGAGGTGCTGTTTCCAGGCCCAGTGAGCTCCAGCATAACCCTGCCCTTGCCAGAGAGGGAGAAGGGGAGAGACCAGGAGTACATCCCCAGGAGGGGAAACAGCTTGAACACATTTTTCCCAGCTGAGGGAGTTCTGGAATGACTTCTCAGCTGAACTTCGACCTCCAAGCCACATATCTTCTTTGAACTGTCAGGTGGCCCCCAACCCTGTCACTCCCCATCTGAGCTGAGCAAAAAAGTGAAACTCCACCCCTGCCCTAGAATAGTCTCCAGTGAGCCCCAGGCCCTGACTCATGCCTGGCTTTATTTGAATGGGAGTCACCAGATCTCCCAACTGAGACTCAGTGCACCTTCCCAGACCAGGCCCTCCCCCACCCCAAACTTTCCTGGGTCTTCTACAGCCTGGGGACCCCAAGTAGCTTCTCCCCAGCTTGGCAGGGTTCCCATGCAGTGAATTAAGTCACACTCCAGAGATGGGCTGGACTCCTGAACCCCACCACACACAGAGGGGAGATTTGGGGAGCTTAGAGAGGTTTCTCCACAGAATTCACTAGGCCTCAGTTTACCTGAAAAACGTAGCACCTTCCAGGTAAATCACTGTAAGAATTCTTATGTAATTAAAGCATGGAGCTTAATTAAGTGTTAAGTAACAAATGAAAGTATGTATTGATATGCCCCTGTGTTTAGCCAATATCACTGTCCACCCTCACACAGAGACTCAAAAGTTGAAGCAGAGTAGGTGTCTTACCCTATTTTACTTCTGAGGAAACCAGAGCTTAGAAAAATAAGGGAACCTGTCCAAGAACAAGTGGTGAGACTCATAAGTAGCAGAGCTGGGGTTCCAATACAGATCATCTAATCCAAGGTTCAGGGTGGCAGGTTGCAGCTAGAACAGAGCAGGGGCCTGGAGTTGGGCATCTTAGCTTCTCAACCTGTCACCATCCCTTCCACCAGCAAGCACAAAGTCCTGACTACTCTGAGCCTATCTCCTCACCAGGAAGCTAGAAGGCTCCATGACTCCATACCAGCTCAATCCAGAGCTCACTCCTGATGGAAGTAACCTCAGCATCTAGCCAGGGCCTGCCTGGCTCCAGGTGGTGCTCAATAAGTACTTATTGAGAAACTAAATGAATGAATTCCCAACTCTTTCTAGAACATCTGTGAGGGTGGTAGAATGGTAAGTACGTGAAAGTAAATGTGGAAAACTGAAATAAGTAAATGTTAACATTTAACATTTATTTAGCAGTTTCTACATGGTTAGAACCAACCCAAGCATTTTACATGGACTTTCTCACTTAATACTCATAACAACTCTAAGAAGTTGAAACTTTTTTGTTATCCCCATTTTAAAGATCAGGAAACAGAGGCCAGTAAATTAGGCAACTTAAACATCAAAGTAACTTAAGAAAGAAGGGGTGTATCTCAGATTTATATGTGGGTACTCAAATTTCAGAGCCCAGGAGGAAAGATTTTTTCCAACCTCAGGTAGCTCACTGGCTATTGGACTAGGATGTGTGTGAGGTTTAAATAAGACAGGAAACATAAAGGAAGTACATGCCATGGAACTTAGCCTAGAGAGAGATCTTTCTAAGTGTGACTATTCTGTTAAAGTGTTACTAAGAAAACAGTAATTTTGTTATCAGCATTTCCTCTTTCCCTTGGTATCTACTGAGCTTCGCATTTAAAAGGCAGCTAAGAAAGGCATCAACTAAGGAGGAAACTAAGGCCCAGAGAGGGGAGGAGTTCCCTCCACCAGGCCACCTAGGCTGGAATCATCCACATGTTGGTAAATACTGCCCCAGCTACCAGGAATAAAGCCTGGCAGGAGCCTTGCCAGTTCTGTAACGTCCTCTCACCATGAGGAATCTCAAGCTACCAAAGTGGGGTCGCTGAACAGTAGTACTAGACAGAAATCCTTCCAAACTGGCTCCAGCACACTGCTGGGAGGAACCCAAGTCTTCTGACAAGCCTGGAGACCTCTGAGTGATTCTCCTGAATCTGCCAGCCCTAGGAGACAGGGGTGTGGGTGGGAGCGAAGGACCGGCACCATGCTGAGCCCTGCAGATCCCATAGCAACTGAACAGGGCTGACTTCCTTCTGCACTTGCTCAGGCAATCACAGTCTTCCACCAGCTCCACCTTCTCTGGAGCAAAAATTGCTCTTTCTACATACCATCCCGTGACTTGTGAAGTTTCAACTAGGGGAGAGGACAAGGAAGGTCATATCCCTCCATGACTGGCAAGCCACTGTTCCACCATCTCCCCAGATAGCACCATCAACTGGCGAAAGAGCCTTCAACACACAAACCGGGGGGGCATTTCATATTCTAGTTATAAAATGCACTTGCCACAGCCAGGGAAGAGTGTGGGGGAGGCAGGATGGAGAGGCAATGGTTAGTGGGTACAGAGGGCAGTTCGAGAGGGACAAGAGCTTCCAATGTTCTGTAACACAGTAGGGTAACAATAATGGACAATTAGCTGAATGTTTCAAAATAGCTAATAAGAACGTTCTGATCGTTACACATTGTACACTTGTATTAAACTGCCACATTGTACTCCATAAATGTGTACAAGTACTATATGTCATTTTAAATATGTATATTAATTTTTTAAATGGTCCTACTATTAATGACAGCAGTTAAAAACAATAGCTTTACTTAACACTAATATCTTTGAACTGATTCCTTGATATTCGCTAATTGCTACTGCCAACAAAATAAAATAGATATTTAAATCCTTACTGTGTGCCAGGCATGTAATGTGCATTACATTTAATCTTCCAAGCAAATGAACCGGGGAAGTTATTATCTTTATATTTTACTGATGACTAAAGCTCTGCTTAGAAAGATTATACAACTTAGCTAAAGTCACATGGCTAATAGGTGACTGAGATAGGATTGGAATTGGAACCCGGTGTATCTGTGCCCAGAACTTTTTTCTCCCCATTCTACAGTAATTAATCTTTCAGGTTGGTTAGGGAAAAAATCAAGATAATTCTGAGAAGGGATAGACTGAACACTTTAGTTTTCTACTGGTACATAACAAAATGCTATGAATTCACCAGTTAGTAGCTACATTCGTTATCTCAAGTTCTGCATCCCAGAAATCCAGGTGGGCTCATCTGAGTCCTCTACTTAGGGTATTACAAGGCCAAAATCAAGGTGTCAGATGCATGGGGTCTTCCAGGGAGGCTCTGGGAAAAGTACACTTCCAAGCACCTTGAGGTTGCCAGCAAAACCCAATTCCTTACATTGTAGACTGAGCTCCTGGTTCTTGCTGTCAGCTCCTTATGGCCACACACATTTGCAGCCTCAAAAAGTGCAGCAAGTTCTCACACTTCAAGTTTCTCTAAGCTCCCTCTTTCTGCATGTCTTTGACTTCTTCCTCAGCTGGAAGCTGGAGAAAACTTGCTGCTTTTAATGGCTATTGCAGTACCACTGCAACCTCCCAGATAATCCAGGCTAATATCCTGGTCTTAAGATCAAGTATACCATACAACATAACCACAGGAATGATAGCACATTACATTCACAAGTTCCAGAGATAAGGGTGAAATGTCCTGGGTGTCCATTTTAGAGATCCTACCAACTGTGCTGGGTAAGCTTTGTTGAAGTGGGGGTTCTGAGGGACTCTTCAGGCAGGTAGGACTGTGTTGGAGAGGGGCTTCCCCAGGAGGACTTGAACACCCAGAAAGCCCTGTGCGAACACTGAGTAACCAAAGGGAAGGGATATAGAGGCAGTGTCTATGGTAAGGAAAGAAACAGAAAAGAAAAGAGAGACTGAAAAATAACAAATGTTAACCAAAGAATGCAGCCTTACATCTGCAGAAAAGTTCCAGTTCCCTTTGCTCCCTTGTAGTAGTTCCCAAAAGATATTCAGTAAAAATGTGTGAAATTAAATGGGATGTGCTGCTCAGTTCCCATGGAATGAGTTGGATTGAGATTCATTGGGATGAGAGCTAGAAAAGACTGAGGTGGATGGATTATATGGAGTTGGAAACAAAAGGGTTCATTCAGATTAAGTTGGCCTGGGCTGGTTAAGGATGAGTTATCAGACTGAGTTTTCCTTGGGCTAAGGTAAAAATCGATGTGTTTGGGGTAGATTGGTTGAGGCTGGGCTGCATTGATTTGAATCAGACTGTATAGAACAGGCTTGGAGGGGTTGGAATGGTTTAGGGTGGCTTGATTTGGGACAGGGATAGACTGAGTGAAGTATAGGGAACTTTGGGGACTCCTTAGCTTCTAATGGCAGAGAAAGAATTCACGCTGGATAATTTAAGCAGAAATAAATGTATTAATGGTATTGAATGACTTACAGACATATTTGGAAAGCAGAAGAAACAGATTCTAGGCTGCATCTTCAGGAGCAGCCCCCAAAGCTGAGCTGCAGAAGTGGACCACCAAGGCAGCTGCTCCTTGTACAACCATCAGGAAGCCATTTGCAAAATCAGGAAGCCACTGGTCCAGCTCTGGCTCCACAAACATACTCACTGGCATGTCTCTACCAGCTGAATGCATACCTCAGTATGGAAGCACTGACAAGTTTTATCTCCAAACAGAAAAAATGAAGTGTGGTAAGGAAATTCTTTGAGATACCACAAAACTGGGAGATGAAGCTGAAGCTGGGTGGTGTGGACACAGAGGTATGCAGCACTTTTCTTTCTACATTTGCCTATGTTTGTTTCTATAGTTATTGTTTGAATGCCGCCTCTCTGCTCACTTGATTCACTTCTGAATTCAAGCCCTGTATGAAAATACATGGCATTGGGTAAAACTCACATCACATTCATAACTAAACATAACACAGCCTGGGAAATGTAGTTCTGGGCCTTTCAGCCTCTGTGAGGTACAAGGTGCACACTAAGAGGAGGGAGAAAGATGTAAGGTTGGTCTGGGTCGGAATGGCTGGGCTGACAGTGCCAAAATGGGTTGGACTAGGCTAAACTGAAATGTTTGGGATGTGTGTGGTTGGCTGACTGAATTGAGCTGGGCAGTGGTGGCAGGAGTTGGCTTGGCACAGGTGTTTGCTCCGGGAGTCATTGTGAGGCCGATTGTCAGATACCAGCACCAGGCCCTGTGAGTCCAGCGGAATGTCCAGCGGAATGTCCAGTGGAGCTAGGAAGGCAGGACTCAGGGTAGTATCGTTGACAACAGTATCACCTTGGGTTTTCTCTCCACCGCCTGGGGCCAGGCTCATGACTCCTTCACTCAAGCCAGAGCGGTCCTCAGGTTTAGGACATTTTCAGTGTTCATTCAATATCCTGTGCCCTTCTTAAAATAAAATCTCTTCTAGCAAGAGCCTTAGAAACAAGTTTCAAGCAGAGAAATGTGCAGGATGTATTGTCTTGGGGCAAAACCAAAGCCAGTCAGGATATCAGAGCCATATGGTTTCCTCCCTGTACTTCTGGTGGGAGGAGTTGTGGATTTGATGGAATTTGGGACCCTTTCTGGAGTCCCACAGGTACTGTGTTCACTGAGCCAAAGAAAACAGGGGCTGGCAAGCACACATGTTCACACACACCCAGAGTCATGCATATGTGCACAGGTCTTTCCAATCAGCAATGCATCTTCAGTTTACACACATTCTCTCAAAAGAGAATCATCCTGTAATGTTCCACTCATGTTCAGAATGGCTACAGGGCTTGCCCAAAGACACAGCAGAGCTAGAATTCAATTTTTGTTATTGTTGCTTACACAAACATTGTTTGTGTCCTTGGTTAAAATCTAGCCTCCATGAGGTATGCAGTTTTGCCAAGCCTGTTCATGGTGGTAGCTCAAACATCTAGAACAGTCCCAGCATATAGTGGTGCTTAATATACATTTGCTCAATGTACAGTTACTAAAGAAATGAGGAAAGACATCCAGGCCTCAGAAACCTTTTTCTTTCCATCATCACACAAGGGCCCTTTGTGCCAAAGCCTTAACGTCTTATCCCATCTCTGCTGCCCTTCCTGATTCACTGGCTCAGGGTTAAGGGAAGAGACATCTGGACTCAAACCTCTAAGCATACCCACCAGAGTCCTAGTGTGGTAGGTACACAACAAACGTCACCTCTTCACCATCTGCCTTCCCATAGCTCCTGTTTGAGGCATACAGCAGAAATGCCAGACAATTCCATTTGGAAGTTGAGTATGCTTTTCCAAGATAGCAAACCCACGCTAAGGTCTGAGACCACATCTTTGTTCCGGCCAACCAGCCTGCAAGTGTCCACTGCTCAGAATGCATAGACAACCCCAAGAGATGGGCTCATTGTACCCATTTTGCATATAAGGAAACTGAGGCTCCTAAAGAAAAAGTCACTGAACTACCAAAGGTCACATAGCTAAAGAGCAAAAGGCCTGGCTCAGTATCCAAGTCTGTGTGACTCCAAGGTCCATGGATATCAATGACAGACTGCCAGCTCCCCAAGGGAGCACGTCTCTCCTTCATCCCTGGGCTCTGTGACGGGCAGGGCCATGTCATCTCTTTCCTCCATCTGTCCTCTGTTCTCAGCCTGGGTCAAGCACAGGGTGGGGGTAGGAGGGACATTTCTTGCCGTCTCCAACTGATATTGATGGGTGGAGTGACTATTGTAAATGCTACTGTGTTGTGTAATCAGTAGGAAAATGTGACTCCGTCCCCAGAGATGCCAATGGCATTTTGAAGAAAATCCTTGATTTTTCTGGGCCTATTCAGTTGAAATGTCTAGGTGATAAGGACAGGCAAGGGGCTCTGGTACCCAGGGTCTGGGCAGGCCACTTTCTGTTCTATCCCCTGCCTAGGAAAGTATGTGTTGGAAGGGTCCCTATGGGCAGTGCGTGGGGTGTGTGTGTGTGTGTGTGTGTGTGTGTGTGTGTGTGTGTGTGTGTTTCTGAGTGTGAGTGTACCTAGGAGCATGGAATTACCAATGGTCAGTACAGAGGGCTCTCAGGTCACACTGTGAATTCTATCTCCACTGCCACTATCTCTGCCCTATTTCTTCTGTAAAGTAAAAGAGGGAAAAGGCTCATTATGAGGATAGATGGAGAAATGTAATAAGATAGCTAGCACTTACCACAGAGTCTGGCCCATGGCTGATGTACAATAAATATTTGTTAAGTGAATGAATGGATGAATGAATGAATGAACAAATAAGCATGTACCAGTAGCAAGAAGATAGTGTGTGGAGTCAGGAGACCTGAATTGGAGCTATTTCTTTCACCCTACTGGCTGAGTGACCTTAGGCAAGTCACTTAACCTTGCTGAGCCTCAGTTAATAATAGCAATAATCCCTGCCTCTGGGGTCATTGTGAGGATTAACCAAAAGTGCTAGATGGAACCATTCTGTTAACAGCAGGGCACTGTGCAAATGTTAGTTCTAATTATTCTCTGCAATTATGACTGCTCTGCGGGAGGCATGTGTGTGAGTGAGGGTCTCCGAAAGGTTGTGCGTGAGGTGGGTCTGTGACCAGACTGTGTGTGCATGTGTATTGTGTGTGGGTGTGTTTGGAGAACAGGGGCCATTAGAAAAACCATCATCCTTCTAAGTTGTTCTTTCTTTTGCTAAACTCAACCTGCCAGGCTGACATCGGAAACAGGAATTAGTGGCAAGTCTGGGGGGACGGGATTAGCGGCTGAACTTTCTATTCCTGGAGACCCTCTTTTCTCAGGAGGTCAAAGCAATTTCCATATATTATCCTGATGGCAGCTTGGGAAGGTCAGGGAAATGGCAAACACATGCCATGAATTCCTCAGATGGAGAAATCAAGGCAGGAAGGGCAGCTGCTAAGGCCACCTTGTTTGAACCACCATCTGAAGGACTTTGGAGCCACCTGGGCATGTTCCAGTCAGATGAGGAGGGCCCCTCCTCTTTCCCTTTTCCCTCTGTTCCTAGCCCTGGGCTATGTGTTTCAGCAGGAGGGTTGAAGCAGAACCCCAAGTCCCTGATAGGTATGTATGTAACCTGCAGAGGGTCTCCCTCTACCTCCATCTCCACCTTTTTGCCTCTGGCCAGGCTGTCACAGTAATTTGTGCCTCCTCCAGGAAGTCTGTCTGACTAACCAACCTAGCAGATGGAGAAGTCATTCTGTAAAGCCACTGGAGAGATTGGGAGCACGGGAAAGAAGCCCAGTCACACTGAACCTACTGATGTTACAGACAAGGCTGGGAAGTGTTCTCCAAAATTGTTCAGAACAAGAGCCACCCAGCCAACCAAGATACCATGACTGTGCCACCAGTAAACTCAGGAGCCTTGGGAAAGATCTCTGAAGAATTAGAGCAGTGATTCTCAAAATGGGGTCCCATGGCCTGCAGCATAGCATCACCTGGAACTTGCTAGAAACACAAGCTCTCCAGCCCCATTCCAGACCTACTCTGTCCAAAGGGGACAAGGGAGTTAGCAAGTGCTGAGCAAGGCTTCCAGATGGTTCTGATACTCCAGAAGAACCACTGGGCTCAAACTGCACCACCTCCCTGCACCTGAAGCCAGACACCTGTCTCCCTAGCTAGGTCTTAGGAGGCCTTCTGCCCCAGGATCCTGGTCTGCAGAGGAGCAGGGGTTACAGCAGCACAGCCCGCTCAGGTCTCGTCACTCAACCCCAAATGTGTCTCCTGCTCCAGTCTTTCTGCTGTATCACTGCAAAATCTCCTTATGATCCCTGACCCCGTAAGCCTCTTAGGTCTTATCTCTATAGAACAAGAATTCTCCTGACCCTCATTTCCACAGTGTCCTTGTCTCTATGTCTGTGGAGGCCAAGTGTTTCCTTGTGTGACTCCAGAAAAATGGTCACTGTCTCAGGCCTGCCTCTGTCCCTACCTGCAAAAGGGCGAGGCCTCCTAGGACTTGCCCAAGGTCCTCCAGAAGGTGGCTGAAGTGAGAGACCAGCAACCAACACTGCTGCTAATGTTGCAGCAGCTGCCCAGCACCTGAGGTCCCTGGTCTATGGTTAGCCCCAGGAGAGGTGTAACCCTCTACCTCCAGCCTCCTCCAGTGGAATAGTACAGCAACACCCACCTTCCTACAGTGCAGATACCACGTGCTGTACTCAGTGCTCAGGATGTCCCACCCAGGCTCATTAATCCTCTCTCCCCAGCAATCCTGAGGGTACCATCACTCAGTTTTACAGATTCAGAACTGAGGCCTACAGAGGTACTGTGGTTTGCCTGAGATGTCATAGCTAGACTGGCATTCACCTTGAATTTTGGAGTCTTTTCCAAAACCCCAGAATCCCACCCCCTGGGAGATGCAGAATGGGGAGGGATAGAAGATCAGTCTGGGTGCTAGCTCCACTACTTACAGTGAGTGGCCCTGAGCAGACCTTGGCTGCCCCATCTGTGCTCTGAGAATCATAGTTCCTACCCCTGCCAGCCTCACTAGATTTCTGTAAAACTCAAGGACCAGGTGGAATTGTAGGGAAATTGTGGTGGTGCCAGATCCTGTGATGGAGAGCGCACTATGCTTTACAGTATACAAAGTGCATCTTGTTGTCACCCTGTTAGCAATCAAGCTCTCCTGCACAAGAGTTAGATGCCTAGCAGGACCTCTAGAGCTGGGCCAGGCTAAGAGCCGGGTGCACGTCTGACCACGTGCGCAAGAGGGCGCCACGGGCCTGCGGGGAACCCCAGCAGCGGGTCCACTGACCGCCACGGTTTAAGCTGTGCTCCAGGCGGCAGCTTTCAGGCTTCGCCAAGCCCTCAAAGGTGCCTGGGGTTCAAGGACGTCCGGGGATTGGTGGCCAGAGTCCGAGCCTGGAATTTAAAGTCTGAAAAACACACTTTTTCTTCCTATTGTGTAACTTCTAGTGAGACGTTTGACTTCTTCGAAATTTCATCTGTAAACATGGAAATATAATTTCCTTCCCCACCGGCACTTCAACCCAGCCTGCTAAAGGCGCCCACGTCCACAAAATGAAATCGTTGATTCAGGCACTCAATGCAAACTATAAAGCCCCATTCACACATGAAGAATTAATGTAAAGCCCTTTCTCCTTCCTCTTAGACTCAGCGTCTGAAATCCCTCAGATCATGCATGACTCCCACGTTCTCATTTTATGGAGGCACAAACTAAGGCTCAGAGAAGTTGCTCTTTGGGGGATCATGTGGCTTAGGCAGGGTAGTCTCCTGACGCCAGGACCAGACTGTCTCCTTCTGGTCTTACGTCCTTAGCCCTCACTGGCACTCGCTGGAAGCGCTGGCCTTGAGCACCGAGCTACTGGATAGTCGTCTTCAACCTCTGGCGAGTCCGGAATGCCAGGAGTCCATAATAATCGGGCCGGAATGCTTGTCTGGATCCCATCAGTACCCGCTAGGTGCGAAGGTCAGAAGTGTTAGGGCCTCAGGTCTGGTCCCAGCCTCTGGCCCGACTGCGAGCAGTCATCCGGGATTCCCGGGCCACAGCGCGCGTGTGTGGTCCGGGAGGTGCTCTGGAGGCGGCCACGCACCCGGACGTGGGATCCCGTGGGCTCTCCCACGCCTTCTCCCAGCCCTGGGCCCAGCAGCGCCAGCACTGCGGTGGGATCGCCAGGTCAGGCCCGGGAGGGGCGGCCGCCGGCCCCATTCTGCGCCTTGGGCTAAGGCTGTTTGCACACATGTAATTACCACTAATTACCCGGGGCTTTCATCTCGCCGACACCCCGCTGGAGAGTCAGGCGACCCGGCAGCCGCTGCCTTCCGCGTCAGCCCTCTCAGCCCAGCCGGGCCAGGCTCCAACCATTTCCCAAGGACCTTGCATCGAGAATCTGTGTGTGCCCCAGCGTCTACGCGACCACCACGTGCTGGCCTGCGAGTGCCTTTGTGTGTCCGCCGCCGTGCGTTTGAAGACGCCGCTGAGCAAGGATCGCGGAGCCGGGTGCAGATGGCGAGAAGAGGGGTCGCGGGATGGGGGTGGGGGACGAAATGGTTCTCAGCTGCGAAGGAAGGAAGCGCTAGCGCCCCGCTCTCTCGCAGCCGCCGCAAGTCCTGCATAAACATGAGCGCCTCCGCACACACACCCGGGGCCGCGACCCGGGACAGAATCCCCGAGATTGCTGCTGCAACCACGGAGCCGAACCGAGGTCTAGTCCACCGAGCTCTGTTCCCTCAGCCCTTCTGTCCCTGCTTGAATGGACCACGAGCGCTCCACCTTACAGGTGGCATTGCCGAAGTTCCGAAAGGTTACCGCGGCGTCATTCGTGGCAGCTGTGGAGCAGGACTCAGGCTAGACTCCGAAAGAGTGGGTCTGTGGGAACGAAAGAGGAGCCGCCTCTGCCTTGAGGGTGCTCATGTCTCACTGATCTCCGATCTCCAGCTCTCCCTGACCCTGGTCCTGCGTACTAAGTCCGCAGTCGGCTGAGTCCCTCAAAGCCCGCTCCCTGCGGACAGTTCAACTTTGTCTATTCCGAGAGGAAGCAGAATCTGGTGAAAGCAAGCTCAACCCCAGGCTTTCGTCAGGTGGGGGCGTCCGCCGAGGTCCCCCGAGCTGGGTTTCACAGCCCTCACACCCCTCGCTCTGGAGTCTCGCGCAACCCTGTCCCTGGGGCCTTCCCCCTCCTGGGTGCCCTGTGTCTCTAGGTCCTGGCTTCTGTGCGTCCCTTCTTGTTCCCTGACCCTGATGATACTTTTCCCATTCACTGTGCTTTGTCTCTGCTGTCTCTCAGCCTGTCTCTCATCGAATCTCTGCTGTAAACTACCTCCCCCCACCACACACACACACACACACACACACACACACTCCGCGCGCAAAGGAACACACACCGGCAGAATCCGCCTTTTCAATAAAAAACGACAACTGGGAAACAGAGTGAATTAAAAAGTATTAACTTAAAAACAATCCATGTGTCTGCAAATGCGTTCCAAATGGCAGCCCGGGGTGGGGGGGCGTGTCGGCCACATGTTCTGGAGCCCCAGACACAAAGTGTAGGGGGCTGAGGGCCTGGCGGTGGACCCCGCCCTCTAGCCACCTGGGACCGCAGGACCTCGGAAAAGGGAATTTTTGTCTCTACCCTCTCTGTTGTACACACCCAGCCAGTTCCCTGGGCCCTTCAGCGTTTGGGCATCTGCTAGTCCCTCCAACTTCCCCATGTCCCTAAACCTTACTAATGCTGATCCTAACTCTCCTTGTGAACCAGCCCTTCCCTGCTCTGCCCCCTGCAGATCCACTCCCTCCACCCCCCCCCCCACACACACAAAAGGCCTGTTCTGCCCTGCCCTGCCCTGCTCTGCTCCACCCCCACTCTGCCCTTCTGCCCTAGACCACCCAGCAGCCCTGGCTCCAGCAGGAGTAGTTATAACCAAGCCTGCCTTAGAGACTCAGGGAGCTGCACAGAAGGGCAGCTCCACTATCTGCGACTGCTGGGTCCTGCCTGAGTTCAACCAAAGTTGTGCCTCTCCAAATCTGCTGAGGCTCCTGTCCTTCAGGGACCCTCGCTCAGAAAGGACGTCCCAAAAGTTCATCATGCTTCTATCCTTGCCATTCCTGACATCCTGACAACCCTTCTTTGCCTTTTCCCAGGAAGTGGAAGGACTGGAGGACATCAATGAGGTCTCTGTGTGTGATGCTAGGGATCCAACTTGTGCATGGCAGACAATGCTCTACCACTAGCCTACATCAAATATGGGTTCAAGTCAGAGTAGATGGGATTGAATAGAGGACCCGTATTTCCACTCTCCCTTCAACGTCTTCTTAACCAGGAGGGAAATCCTAAATCCATAAGCCAAACTTATTTAGCTAATGATAAATACTTATGATAATCATGACAATAACAACAATAATTATAACATTGCTGGTCACTTACTGTGTGCTCTGCATACATTAACTCACAGAAATTACTAATGCCTATATGACTTTGACCAGCTTGCCCTCTCCGGGCCTCAGTTTCCCTGTCACAGGAAGCTTAGTCAGAAACATCTAGATGAATCAAAATTTCCTGGACAAAGTCATTGTCACAGTTCATATCTGTTTAAAAAAGACATCAGGAAATTTCTGGTTCTGAGATACTCTGTTCTTGAAACAACAAAACAAAAAAGCCATCACTTAGAAAAACTGTAACAGTTCTCACCAAATCAATATGTTCTTCCTCTTAATAATCAGAAGGGAGCCAGTATCTGTAATTTTAATACTAATGTTCTATGTTCTTTATACAGGGAGCCTCTCAAAAGTCACTGAGTCTCACTCAATGCTGAATGATTGGGGAGGAGTCCAGTGCAAATGCTTATACAAAGCTCCCCACTAATTGTGCTATAAGAATTCTGATTCTCATATAATCCCTGAATCCAGTATCCCATATACCACGGCTCATCTGCTATATCATTTTTCCATAATCTCATCTCTAATGGTAGGAGAATCACTCATGTGTTTCTGAGAAATTTTGTTTCTATAGATGTGTTTAAGCAGCTTCAGTTCTCACGTGTGTGCTCTTATGTGTGTGCCCCTGGGAAGCTGTGTATGCTACATGCACATAAGTCTAGGTGTGTGTGTGCTTGTGCAGGTATGTACTCCTTTGTGGGTGCCTATGGAGGAGTGTCTGGGTGTTTGTGTGTTTTGGTTGTGCTCGTGGGGCCTGAGTCTCTCTGTGTATTTGTGTGAGGGGGGCATGTTAGTAGGTTCTATGCTTGTGGGAAATTTTGTGTGACTGTGCCTGTGTGTCATGTTTATGTAAGTGAGAAGGTATCTGTGCCTGTGTGTGGATGTGTCTCATTTGCCTGCACTGATGGGCCTGCCTTGCTGAAAGCCTGCAACAGGGATGAGGTTTCTGTGAGGGGAAGCCCTGTCCAGGTCCCCAGAATGTCAGCTGAGCAGGCTCAGGCTCCAGGGCTCACAGAGCTTCTCTCTTGCTGGGGAAGAGGGATGGCAGATTTTGAGCAAAAACACAGATCTCTGTGCTGAGCATTCTAATTCTGCAAGTCAAGTAGAGAGCCCAGGCAGCTGCCTGCTAATTAGCTATCCTGAGGGGGGAAAATTGCCCATGTTGGAGAGGATAATGTGTTTGCCTGTTTCTGTGGGATCCTTGACCAACTGAATGCCTTCTCCCTCCCTCCAACCCTCTCCCAGGGGCCTGGCCCCCTGCACCCTGCTCAGAAGGATGGTGCAGCGTTTGCATGCCTGGGCTCTAACACATCAGCTTTTCAAACAGGCCAATTGCTAAGCAAATGTCACTTGAGCTGGAGCTTGGAAGGTGATCAGTGAGACAATGATCCACTGGAATAGATAAGGATGGGTCCCAGACCAGATGGAGATGAGCTAATACAGTCCCCATAACATCAAGGGCAGGCGTCATGTCCCCTCTCCAGGCAAGCTGCAATATCAGGGCCAGAAACTCTTCCCTAGCAGAGGACAAATCCTCAGACATCTGCAGACAGGACCTGAGGCAGATCAAAGAGCCTCTGAGTCCCTCTACTAGGGTCCCCTCAGCAGCTTCTGTGGGCTGATGGGAGCAGAAGACTTGTCATGCCGTACTGAGGGCCTACTGTGGTCCAAGTCATGCCTTTACTTCCTGTGCTTGTATACATGTATGCATATACACAGAGTCCACAGATACACACTTGCAATCTGAGCCTGTGACTTTAAACTTTGCTACACTTTTGTATGTACACAGGCCTGAACATGTCTATAAATCACCAAGCCATCATTGTTCTCTTTCTTAACTTGTGATACATAAGTAGACATTAACACCTACACAATACACAGGTTCACAAGAGATGCCTATGTGAGCTACACAGACATCATATACAGACATTGTTATGGACTGAATATGTTCTAACATTCGTGTCAAGGTCTTCACTCCCATTGTAGTGGTATTTGCAGGGGGAGGGCTTTAGGGAGGCTATTAGGTTTAGATGAGGTCTAAACCTCTATGGTTTGGAGCCTCTATGGGATTAGTGTTCTTAGAAGAGCTTAGGTTCTTTCTGCCATGTGCAGAGACAGCAAGAAAGCCAGGTTGAGAGCCCTCACTAGGAACCAAATATGCAGGCACCATAACCAGGGACATCCAAGTCATCAGAAATGGGAGAAATGAATACCCAGTCTGTGGTATTTTGTTATAGCAGCCTGGGCAGACTAGCGGTTATAAACTAAGAATTATACTAGCTCACATTTGTATATATTATACTGGTCATTATTTGTACATATTCATTCACATATAAATAAAAGTTATGGATACACTCCTAGAGAGATCATGTGATGTCATGCATACCACATCTCCCATAGCCTCCATACTCATAGTTCCCACTTACTCAACTCTTACTGTGCTAAGTGTTTCACATACTTGCTTAACTTTACTCTCAACACAGCCCGAAGAAGGAGACACTCATTATTCCATCTTATCAAAGAGGAGAATAAAACCTGAATAGGTACAAAGAGTTGGTTGCAAAACTGCTAAGTGACAGAGTCCGGACTTGAACTCAGGTCTTCTGAGTCCAAAGTGCATGCTCTGTAAGGATGATAAGTGACCTAGCATTCAGAGCTTGGAGGAGGAACTTCACTAGGGTTCAGAAAGAACAATCCTGCCATCCCTGCAAGGCCAAAACTTCCATTCCCTAGGACCACCAGCTTTGTTCAACCCAGCACTCTATACCTCAGGTACTGTGATGGGGTATAGGTATCTCCCAGAGTGTGGCAAGGTCTTTCTAGAGTACAGATTCACAGATACCATGAACCGGCTAAAGAAGTGACTTTCTGGTTTTGTTCAAAATAATGACCGTGATCAAAGTAAGAATAGAAACCAATTTCAACATCATACCATTTTAAATGACAGCCAGTTCTAGTGTGGGCAATTCCTGGCAATGCAGTTATTCTATTCTCACTCAGTGTAGTTTTTTTATCTGATTGACATGGGCACATGTGTTCAGTTCATCATGAAATCACTGAATGGAGCATTTGTGCCCAGGAGGGAGATTCTGGGTTCTCAGGCTCCGCCTTTCCTACGCTGCCCACATACAGTTCTTATGAAGCCCCCACCCCTGCCCATATCCAGAACTGTCCTGAGGACATTTGGGAGTCTTTGTCAACTCTGGGCAGCAGCAGGGCCTGGAGCAACCCATAGGCATGTCACCATCCTTCTGCCCTGGACCAGCACCATAGCTGGTTCCTGCTAAAGAAAAATGAAGGTCCTCCTAACAAGCAAGCATAAATATTTTCTTTCCCAGCCTGATTCGGATGGGGGTCTTTGCTGTTAATAAAGTGGCAGCTGGATATCTGAGAGCATCTGAACGTGGCCTTCTCTGGCAGGGAGTGCATCATCCATTCTGTCAGCACCCCATCAGATGTCAGATGACAAGACTTTGCTGGCCTGCTCATTTTTGAAATGTGCCTCAGATGGCATAACATAAGCAGGGAGCATTTGCAAAACACCAGTCTCACCTTCTGTCTCTGGAGGGCGGGAGGAGCGGCCTGAGTTTGCTACCCTTGGCAAGCTGGTCTATCAGGAGTGTGGCCATTGGAACCCAGCAAGCCTATTTACTTAAGCTCCACATCAGGCAGTAGGACTTTATTTGTGAGGATAGGAGGGAGAGAGCTGAAGCAGGCCCACCTTCCCTCTTTGAAAGGTGCTCAGACCAGAAAGGACAACACGACGTAATGGGGAATCATGCTTTGCTTTGAGGCATGTGGGCTGGAAATGGAGCTGCAAGGCCCGGAAAGGGTTTGAAATAACATTTCGGGTTGGAGCCCTCCCTGCCCCCACCTGGAAATAGGTGTCAGGATGGAAAACAGGGCACCTCTCCTCACCACTCGTCACCAGCCAGGGCTGTTTGAAATGAAAACAAAAAATTCTTCCTTTAAAGAACATGTGTTTTCCAAAGTACTATGAATTCTCTTCTTGACTTCCAAGTTCAGGAAAGGCTGTGTGAAGGCCTCATTCATGGCCTGGACCTTTGGAGCCCACCCTGGGGACCAGCTGAGAACTGTTGTGTAGTTACATACCACTAGCTTTAAGAATGCTCATCTGCCAGGTGGGTGCCAGTAGCTAATGCCTGTAATCCTAGCTACTCAGAAGGCAGAGATCGGGAGAATCGTGGTTCAAACCCAGCCCAGACAAAATAGTTCAAGAGACCCTATCTTGAAAATAACCATCATAAAAAAGGGCTGGCCAAGTGTCTCAAGGTGAAGGGCCCTGAGTTCAAGCCCCAGCACCACAAAAAAAGAAAAATTAAAAAAAAAAAAAGCTCATCTAGAAGCATTTGCGGGCATTAGATGACAAAAGAGACAAAGACTTTGGGTCACCTAGGCCTGGGTTCAAATCCCTGCTGTATCAGGTAGCCTTGGGAAAGGCATTCAAACTTTCTGTGTTTGTGTTTATCCATACACAAAATGGGGACAACAGTCCAGATTTCTAAGGACGGTGACAAGGGTTCTACTGAAGCCTGCAAATGAAAGCACCATCATCTCATGTGACTCCTCATCGGTGCTTGGCAACAGCCTGCATTTTGTTGCAGAAACTCACAGAAGTTTCCCACTGCCTGCAGCATGGGCAGAGCTTCTTCAATTTACAATATCTTCTGGAATCTGATCTCAACCATTTCATTCACCCCGTGTCCCAGGATTCTCCTACTGATAACAGTGTGCCAGCAAGCCTGGTCTACCCACAGGCTCTGAATTCACACTATGCTGTAGGAATCCCCATATACTTTTCCATGCTGTCCCACACACTCACCACACATCACCTCTTCCTTCCTTACCGGCCCTTCCAACTGAATGCCTGTCTTCAGGTCTTTAGGGATGACACTAACTATCACATATATGCCACATGTCAGGCAGATCACAGATTAAGCACTTCAGAACTCAAAAGCTTTCGCATTTAGGAACATTTCAGATTTTTGAATTTGAGATGTTCAACTGGTAAGGTCTATGCAAATACTACAAAATCCCCAGGCTTCAAAATCTAAAGCAATTCTGCTCCTAAACATTTCAGATAAGGGATGTTCAACCTGTATTATCTTAGATCCACAATTTACAGGAGCAGGAAATACAAGATCAAGAGAAAGTAAAGAATTTCCAGAAGAGGAATAATATGGTCATATTTACCATATAAGAAAGATCACTCCAGGCCAAAGAGGAGGCTAGGAGGCCAGGGAAGAGGCTAGGGGATAGGGAGGAGGAGGGAATCAGGGAGAAAGCTGGGGGCCAGGGAGGAGGTTGGAGTCAGGGAGAAGGATGGGGTGTCAAGAAGGTAGTTGAAGGTCAAGAAGAAGACTGAAGGTCAGAGAAGAGGCTGAGGGTCAGGGAGGGGAATGGGGGCTAGGGAGGAGGATAAGAGTCAGGAAAGAAGATGTGTGTTATGGAGCAAGCTGAGGCTTTTTGGAGATGCTGCTTTCAGTATCTAGGCAAGAAGAGACAATGACAATCAATGGCTTTTAGAGGGGAGGAGAGGTTGGGTTTGACACCTTGTGTCATTTGTGCATTTAATGCATATTCACTGGTACCTACTGTATGGCAGGCTCTATTCCAGCTGCTGGGACACAGCTCTGAACACAGCAGTACCAAATCCCTGCCCACCTGAAGTTTTCATCCTAGTGGGAAAAACAAATGATAAACTAAATGAGAAAAATGTGAGGCATGTTAGATAAGAATAAGTGCTGTATTAAAAAAAAAAGTCAAAGCCAGGCACAGTTTATAAAAGTAAGGGTTGAATAATAAATAGCGATATGATGGCCACAAAGGGCCTTGCTAATAGAGTAATTTTGGGGGAAAGAGCTGAAGAAAGTGAAAAGCTGAGGCTAAAGATGACTTGGGGACCATCCCAGGCACAAAGGCTCAGAGGCAGGGGCATGCCTAGCATGTTCAAGGGGAGGAAGGAGGCCAGAGGGGTTGAGAAGAGTACAAGGGGAGACCATCAGGAGAGGAACCCAGAGAGAGACAAAGAGGGCTGGCTCACAAATGAAATCAGAGCCTGCTGCCCCTGTCCCCTGGAAGCAGAAGAAAGGCTGACTTTAAGCATCCCTGACTTCTGGGCCTTCTGGTCATAAACACTACATGGACACAACAAATGGATTTTTTTCCTTCATAATTAATCTTTACCCATTTCTGCCTTTTTCCCCTAATATTCATTTTTCACTTATATATTCCCCAATATTCACTTATTCATTTATATATTCATTCTCTCCCTCATTCTGTATGCATATTCCTTTCTTTACTTATTCCTCATTCACTTACTAACTTACTAATTTTCCTCTTTCATGACATTTATCAGAAGAGCCACTAAACAGGTAACAGACTGTGTAGTTCCCAGTGCAGGCCTGACTTCTCAGGTAAAATGTGAGATCATGAGGGCAGGGAGCACATCTTACTCACAGCTGAAACATCAGCACCCAACCTATGCCTGGCCCAGAGACCATGCTCTACAAATGTGCTCCTACAGCCACTCATTTAATTCATACTCAGTCATTCTTTAGGCATTTGGAAAGCCTCTGCCTGTGCCAAAACCTGAGCCTGACACATTTTAGTGGAAAAGGGATAAGGAAGAAGATAATGGAGATGAACTTGTACTAGACATTGTCATCCATCATTCTATCCATCCCTGCATCCATCCATCCATTCATCCATTCTTGGATAAACCTTTACTGATGTTACTTAGTGACAAATCCTTAGCTGCCAATTGCTTCAGCCAAGAGGATCAATGAAAGGTTGAGTTGAGCTGCATCTGGGCCTGAGTAAAATTTCAGTAACAATGAGGAGTAAATGCATTCAGGGCAGCAGAATGCATGAACAGAGATGTCCATAAACATCATATCACAGTGGTAGCTGGGGAACACCTGCCATTGATAGTTTGTGACAAATCACAGTGGGATTCAACTGCCAGGTCTAAGAGGTTGCTGTGCTCCAAAGGAGTACTGACTAGGGCCTCTCATTTGCAATTGTGAGGAGGCTGGTGAAGCAGGCAAGCAGCCAAGGTTTCAGGTTGGTTGTTCCTGACACAGTATGATTTCCTGTCCCCCGTTCCCACCCCAAGGAAAAAGCTTCAGAAGGTGGTAAAGATCCCCCCATCAGGCCACACAGGTATACATGGCTCTGATGAAGCTTTGTGATGTTTTCCATGCAAATGAATCAAAATATGTGGATTAAATTTTCCTCCCCAAAGTCCAGAGCTGGTAGAAACTGAAAAGGATGTTCTTTAGATGTGGAGACCTGGATGTGTGGACACCCATCAGAGCCTCCCTAGTTCTCTCAGGCAGAGACCAGAGGTCTCTGTGGGACTGCAGCAAGGTAGAACCCAATCATGGACACCCAAGGACTTGGACTCACCTGTGACACACTGGAGCTTGTTGACTCCAGATGTCATAGTTCCAACCAACAGGTTCAAACCTAAACAAAGACAAAGGAGTCTCATCCGTTTAACTCAGCAGGTGATCATGTGGGACTCTTGCCAAACTTTTTGGGTTCCTTTGACCCAGTCAAATTTGCTCCCAAGCCAGCTCTAGGTAGCCAGAGGACACCTTATCCTTCTGACTAGCCAGGAAGAACAGCATGTTTGCTGTCAAATAATAACAAAAATAATATGTGCCACTTCAACACTTACTTGTTCATATGCAAACACATCCAGCTAACAAAATACCTTCATAACAAAATCTCATTTTACCTCTAAGAAGCTGGAGGATATGATGGGGGGCGGGATTGGGTGAATTATAATCCTAACTATACAGATGAGAAAACTCAAGCCCAGAGAGGTAATATCACTTTTTTTGAAAGTCACACCTCTGCTAAGTGTTCTGTTGGGCCCATTACATCAAACTTCCAAATGGTAAGGGCACAGCATTCTTCTTCAGTGAAGACTGTGTGCTGGAGGCAAACCAGTGCATGGTCCTACAGTTGGGATGACCTCTGGTTAGAAGGTAAGGTTAGTTTAAAGCCAGGGTTCAGTGTGTGACCAGGGTCTGCACTCAGCCAAGGTTTGAACCAGAGTCCCGGCTTCCTGACAGTGTTACCTCCACTCTACCTACCCTGACACCGACCTTGGTTGAGGCTCTTCCCATTTTTGCAGCCTCACCATGTATAATAAGAGGGTGGGAGACTAAAGGCTGCTAAGGCCCCTTCAGGTCCAGGCTGTTGGTGGGATCAGATCTGAGCTCAAGATGTGAAAGCAGAGAGAGATCAGGAAGTCCCAGGGCTCCAGGGGGTAGGGCAGACCTGGCAGGGGGAGGCAGGGGGCACTGAAGCCACCCTTGTCAGACTTCCCAGGCCAAGCCTACCCTCACCTCCACTTCTTCCTCTCCAGCCCGAGGGTCTCCTCCACTTCCATATCTTGTTGACTTTTGAATTTACAAGGTGTGCTAGTTGCCAAGGCCCCAGGGTGATTGCACCCAGGGGTTGGACCCGCCTTGGGAAAGCATCCTCTCACCTGGGCCCTAGGGGCAGCCAGGAGGGGGTGGGGTGAGAATACACACTGCGGTCTCTTAGTGCTGTGAAGAAGTGAAAGAGGAAAATCATCAAAAAGAAGACAGAAGACAGAAATCAAAGGTAAACTGAATTCTAAAAAGGAAAAGGGGAGGAGCCATATTCAGCTTTATTGTCATGTTCTGAAACACTTGATTCTTGACCAGGTCTGACTCTGCCCGTCAGGGACAGCTCAGGTGGGGTGAGAAGCTTTATTGTGTTTACTTGGTTTATTGGCTCTGGGGAAGAGGATATGAGGGCCCAAGCAGTTCTCTGGAAATAGGACCCCTAAAGGAAAAGCTAAGATTTATGATTTCCGGAAGCCTTCAAGGTTACTGGGCTGGGCAGAGTCAGAGTTCCTTGGCTCTGGGGACATAAGGGATATGGGGGTCTGGAGTTAAGGAAATCCCAGAGTCCATTCCCCAAATCCTTTATTTCCATTATTTCCTATGCTTCTCAGTCACAACTCCATTGACAGTGCTGGGGTTCCACCCTTATTTTAACAATGGGGTACTAAGACTAGCAGACTTACAGACTCAGTGTCGAACTTGCCTCCCATTACTCTCACAATAGGGCCCTCTTCCTCTTGGCTGTTGCCACTAGAATGGCCGCTGAAGCTCAGCTGGGAAATAACCTGAGTCACCAGAGTAAAAGAAAACCAGTCTTGCTAGGGTTGTGGTCTAGATTCACCTCTGTGTCATCCCCTGCAGGCCTGGAACAATAGCCACCCACCACAACGAGGTGGCCCAGGCAGCCTCTGGCACCAGCATGTGACCACACCAAGGGTGTTTGACCTCCTGGGAAATGCCACCTTGGCACTCCTTCGGACACTGGCCCTGACCAAGTGGCTCTGGAAACAAATGTTTCATTGACAACACTACTTCACAGGCACAAGAGGCTGATTCCTGACATGGCCTTCCAGTCTTCTGTGGCCCCTGTTAGCAGGACAGATTTTTATTTCTGGGCTTAATTGGGGACATGCTATAAATATTCATGCAGCAAAGTGAGCCCTGGCTCACGGGTGCAGCTGCTTCCTGCTTGGGGGAAGTTAACATTGTTTTCCAGGGGAGAGTAATGAGGCTGTGTTGCTGGAGAGAGGAGCCTTCTCAACAGCTCTCTAGGACAGAAAGGGACAGCCATAGTCAGAGTCCCTGGGAGACTCTGGGGAGCCTCTCTTGTCTCTGCAGAACCAATACAGTTCCAAGTGGGAGCCAAGCAGAACTCCTGGAGGACTCAGTCCTGAATAAAGTCCCACCATGGTGCTCAGCAGAACAGATGATGTCTTAAGAACAGGAACCAGCAAACCACAGTTCAAGGGTCAAATCCACCTGCCACCTGCATTTGTCAATAAAGTTTTATCGAAACCCAGCCACACTCATTTGTTTAGATATCAGCTACAACAGCAGAGTTGAATAGAGTTGTTTTATAGTTTGCAAAGCCTAAAATATTGATCACCTGGCTCTTTACTGAAAGTTCGCTGACCCCGTACAACCATCTAGAAGTGACTCATCCTGGACATTTGTTGTTCTTATTATTAAAAGTCCATGACCTCTGCTTCTCTGGAATCTTAAGAATATGTAGTGGTGGGGTTTTTTTTTTTTGTTTGTTTGGTTTTGGCAGTGCTGGGGTTTGAACTCAGGGCCTCACCCTTGCTAGGCAGGCACTCTACCACTTGAGCCACTTCACCAGCCCTTTGTGTATTAAGTATTTTTTGAGATAGGTTCTCACGAACTATTTGTTTGGGCTGGCCTCAAACCTCGATCCTCCTGATCTCAGTCTCTAGAGTAGTAAGGTTATAGGTGTGAACTACTTGTGTTCTTAGAATCTTACGTGCACAGACTCTGGAACCCAAATCCAGTGTAAATGCCACCACTTTCTTAGCCATGCGACTATAGGTGAGTTACTTAACTGTCTTTCTGCTTCAGTTTCTTCATCTATAAATTGGGGGTAATAATAGTAGCTACCTCATATGGTTGTTGTGATGATTGAATAAATATTTATTAAACCTCTAGAAAGTATCTGCTGGCATAGGAAAAGCATAAAATAAGGGTCTGTTAAATAAATGGATTCAATCTTCTATAATTTCAGAATCCTCAAAGTATAGGATCTTAACCTCCTACAAAATTTAACTTAGATCTTAGAATCTCAGCTGTGATGGGGGACCCCCGTCAAGTTTCTAACACTGGGCTGAATGCTTTACGTGCATTATCTCATTTAATCCCCCAAACAAGTTGAAGTGTCGATTACTAGCAATATATAAGAGGAACGTGGAGCTTTACAAAGGTTAGGAGTCTAATCCAAGGTCACTCAGGGGTGAATTACTAAGCCAGAACTGGAGCCTGGGGTTTTGGACTCTAAGCCCTTCTCTCAGGTAGGCCCACCTCCCACTTAGCGCCTCTCGCTCTCCTGTACCTGTCCCAGGTCCTCAGCCCCTGTTGGATACCTGTGTGGCAGGGCAGGGCGCGCACTACCTCTGGAGACAGTTCTGTTGCTAGAACATTCAGATAGGGATCTGCATTTATATTTGCCACCCTCTAAATCCTAGTTTGGATTATCTCTTCTGCAAAGCCCAGGAGAGAGAACATGGACATTCTGGGGCCATCTCCCAACTTACTAGGAACCAGTAGCAGTCTGGGCCTCATGCATTTGCAGCACCCGAGACCTGGAAGGAACTGATATCACTAACATTGAACATACAGCTCCTCCAGGAAGTCCTCCTTGAATCTCACAGGCAGCAGGGACCCTCTTTCTCTTCAAGACTCTCGACATTCCTGCCTGAGCCATTGCTCCATGGGAAAAGACTTGTTATAACAATCCTAAGACTTTCTGATCCTTGAACTCCTTCTGCTTGTTGTCAAAGTGTCTTGAATTCTAGTCTCTTCTATGGTTCTGTGGAGAAAATAAGCTTTTCAAGTGCTTGTGGCACTTTATTTATCCTTCTGACATCCTTGACCTTGTAGGTCAAAAATAAGCTACTCCCATTTGTATGATGTGCCTGGGACCCAAGGGGAGGAGGAGCATAAAGAACCATGAGAGGAAGAAATCACCACGGAAAACCTTCTATGTGCCAGGCATGGGGCTCAGCTCTTGGTTTCATTTCATCTTCACACAGTCGGTGCTCATCCCACTCTACACAGGAGGGAGCCGTGGATCCCAAAGGCAATGGAACTGTTCTAGGAGGCACAGATGGAAAAGGAGGGACACTGGTGACGCACCTACCACATGCCAGGTCCTTTCAGAACCACACCGCCTTATTCGGCTATCAAACACTCGCACACTCAAACCCCGAGGCAGGTATTTTTTATTCCTGTTCGCCACATGTGCGAACTAAGGCTGGCAGTTGTCCTGGGGGGGGGGGCAGGCTGGACCCCAGGCCTCGCTGACTGTGGATAAATTCTCTTGCCCAAGCCCAGCAGTCCTGTAAGGCTCGGCACACGTCCTTTCAGAGAGTGGAAAAGGAAACACTGGGCCCTTTTACAAGGTTTCCGTGTGCAAGACGAGCAGTCTCTGAGGATGGCTGATCCGCCACGGATGGGAGAAACAGTTTATTTTTCCTGTGAGCCGCTCTGGAGCCTTTCAAAGGTGTGAAGTTCCATGACCTGCAAATGCTGCTCGACTGCTGTCCAGAGGAGGTCCTGCCTGGACCTCAGCACCCCCAGACCCAGCCTCTTCATGTGCTGCTGGTGGAAACTCCCTCTGGCCCACCTGGCCTCTCCAGCACCAAAGGGCTGCAGACTGACAGGCCAGAAACTCGACTCCAGTGTTTATTCACCAAACACTCAGAGGGCCTTCAGGGTTTCCTCTCCTCCAGACCCTCTGCTACCTCAGGGGAAAGAGGGTCACCAGCCCACTCCCAAGCTCAGCATACCTGGTACACTCACCTTTGGAGACTGGCCACAAGGAAGAGCATCCAATCTGGTCCTGCATCGAGAGAGAGTCTGGTGAGACAGCAGGAAGAATTCAGCCTTGAGGGGCATCAGCTCAGAGAGAAAGGGAAGCTCCAGAAGTCCTTTGCATCTCTGTAAGGACCCTGGGCCCCTCCATCTGAGCCTCCTTCCTTACCCCCACAAAAAGGAGCAGGTGAGCCTTACTCCCCACCAGTTCTAAGAAGGTTGTAATTCTGTGATTACACAGCAGGATGTGGGATGTCAGACTGCATCAAAAAACCATTTCTAAATGTTTCATCTCCAGGTCTGGCATGTGGACAACTGTTTGGATGAGACTGGGCAACTGTGTCTATGAATTGATTAGTTGTTTCCTTACATAATAGCCAGGGAAATTGCTTGCGTGCGTGCATGCGTGTGTGCGTGCGTGTGTGTGTGTGTGTGTGTGTGTGTGTGTGTTAAACGGAACTGATGTTGCTGTTCGTTTCCTGTTATCCTTCTCCCCCACAACCATTTTTATAACTCAATGGACTGCTTTGGTTGAACTAACACATTGTTTATCTAAACTGGCCCCCTGTTGGGTTCGTTGTTTAGCTGTTTGTCTGCAAGGATCAGCTGTGGACTGATGGGTAGTTGGAACTAGGCTGTCCCCACAGGGTATTTCAGCTGAATGGACTGATCTGGGCTCTGCAGTCACACCAGCCCCATGCCCCAACCTTACCACCAACCTGTTTCCAGAAAGATCTAATCCCAAATGATTCAGGCATAAACTCAATTCTGACCATCATGAAAGGACATACAGTATTGTCATAGGTTTAAAAATAGTCTTCAGGTCATGTACCTGGCCAGCCACCCAGCACCTGTCTCCCGGTCTTGCTGGCTATCCCTGACTGCCTGATCATCTATGTGGGTTGGACTGAGCCCTCCAGTCCTGCCCCTCAGCAGTCAGGGGATGGCTGAGCCCCCAGCACTGACCCCTCATTTGCCTCTTTGACTCACTTCCTTTTCATGCTGACAGGTCTACCCACTGTCAATGGGGCTGTGACAAGAGGGTCCTCACCCACCCCATTCATCCTGCTCACCCCATCCTTGGCCTTTCAGGGCTCATAGTGAAAGAGATTTGTCCACAAAGGGGGGTTGGTGCCATTATCTCCTTTGAAAAAGTTCTCCATTTCCCTGCTCCCATCCCTCCCATCTCCAGAATCAACAAGTGTGGCCCCTGAGGACACTGATACAAGGGACCACAATGTGCCCAATACCCCAGCTCAGAATCAGGACTGGGGACTGCATTTTGGAGCAGAAGGCAACATCAAGATTTTTCCTGCCTCCATCCCCTCCCCATTTTACAGATGGGGAAACTGAGAATCAGTGAGACCTCTTCACACCTGGTTTGCCACCCTGTTAGCTCTTTTCCACGCTCCACTTCTTTCCTTATTTCTTTCAGAATTGAGGCGGCAATGACTTTGTATTTTGTGTCAACACAATATACCACACCATTGGGAAATGTGTACAAAAGCTAGAGTCAGTAGTCTAGTAAGTTTGGGGTCGCAGTTTTGTTGTTTAGCATCGGAAATCAAAAGCTAGAACCATGAAAATGGCATTCTTGGTTGAACTGCCTCTAAAATAAATAAAAACACTGGCTTGACTAATTATTAAATTGAACTCACAAAAAGGAAGCAAAGCCAAATTGTTCCTTTCCTGTTTCTAATATTTTTGCTCCCACATTAAGATTATTTAATGCAACTTCCTATTTGTGTGTGGGCCTATTGGGGACCAGAGAGAAGTCTGACCTCCCTAAAGGCACACAGCATGCCAGCAAGGCTGCGCTGTGTACCTGGAGCAGCTATCTGTACTCTACCTCTCAAGCGTTTTCAGTTTGGGAAAAATCTCGGCTCCATCGAAATGGTGTTCTTAGAATCAGCTGAGCACTGCGATCTGGTTTGCTGTGGGATCTGCAGTTTCTAAACTAATGGCTTTTTAAGAAAAAGATTTGAAATCAGTTAAAAGGATTGCTTTTAGTGTTTTGTCTATGGGAAAATTGTTCCCATCTCTTGGCATTTCTAACAGGAGCTGTTCCCTGAGGAAACTTGAGGCTCTTTAGATGCTGCTGGGGCTGGGAGATTCTGCTGGAAACTGAGCTGAATAAAGAGTGTAGAAGGAAGGCAGCCCATATTTAAGCAGCCACTGCACAGATCCTGTCTTTATAGTGCACGAATAAAAGATAGAATTTTTCATCATTAAACTGCTTATTGTTGGCTTGTCCTTTTATAGAGCTTTTGGATAGATTCATTAGAAAGCTGATGTTTTCTAAAGGCCCAGGGAGCCTCTGAAACTGGCTTTGTTTTGCCTTTGGTTTGTCAACGATGTAATGGAATCCTGAGTGTTACTCTCCAGCTGATATCTGACCACCCTCTTCCATTGCGCCATCCCCTGCAGGGATTTATGGCTGGGCGAGGAGCTGCACCATATCTCTCTGAACAGCCATGAGGACGTGGATAACATCAGCTTACCACAGAACCATCCTCATCAACACAGTTTTACTTGCCCCCAAGGCTGATAACAATTGGAGGCTGTTAATTCCTTGCAAATTATCTAATCCACATGTCATCTGATTAGTGTAAACCCCAGCCTACGAGGATCATAAAATAAATAAGCATGAAATGGCTTATAGTTTCGAGTCTCCTCTCACCTAGACAGTCTATGCTGCTCTCTCAGCCACTTCCATGGCTCCTGCCTCTTTCCAAGAAAGGATGAGGTAGCATAGTTTCCTATGAGGACCTGTCCACTGCTGTTTCTGGGACAAAGGGCACACACACACTCTTCTGTCCTGTCCCTCTGCAACCCCTCCCAGGCCCCAAAGGAGCCAAAGCTTTATTTCACTAATATGGTAATCACGGAAATAATCTTGTCCTGCAAGGAACAGCCATAGCGAATTAAGACGCTGGATGACTTGCAAAAAGAAAGTAAGCTGTCCTTTGAAAAACAGAGGACTGGTAGGAGTTTGCAGGGATGAAAGGCAGAGCAGAGAAAGGAGGCAGAAAAGGTGGTCAGCAGCTCTATGAGATGTAGGAACAATAAAATTAAACTGCATTGTCTAGACATAAGCGTAGGGCCGCCCAGAGTATGCGTGTGTGCATTTGTGTGTGTGTACATGCTTGTGGGCACAAATAGGACTGGAACAGAAGTGGAGTCGTATGACCCCGAAGTCCCTTTTTGCCGCTGAAATTCCCCAAGGCTATGTCTGAAATCCTGTAATTTCAAAATTCTGTAGTTCACAGATCTTATAGTTCCCTAACAAAACAGACACTCTGATTCTAATGTTCTGTGTTTCTAAAAGTCTATAATCTAATGAGTCTGTAATTATAAACTGCTATGATTCTCTAATTCTAGACTCCATGGTTTTCTAATTCTGCCATTCCATGATGCTAATATTCCATGATTCTAAGATTCCATCATTCATTGTTTCCTTAATTTATTATTCTAACATTCTACCATTTTCCAGTTCTATGATTTGTAAAAGGATACAATTCTGCACTTCTATAAATTTATTCTTCTATATGTCTAATGTTCCAATTTTGTAATTGTAAAATTCCTTAATTCTAGTGTTTTATGCTACTAAGACTTAAAACATTTTTGTGACCCTATAAATGAATTTTTCAAGAATTCTAGCAGTGTGAGTCTGGGTTTCTCAGACCCTATAATGCAAAAATATTTTTTATTAAACATTTTATATTTTGAATTCTAAGATTCTTAGTTCTGTGATTTTTAATATATTGTTTTATTATAATTCCAACATTTCTCATATCTTAAGTTTTCATTATTACAAGTACAAAGTCATTTCATCTGCAAAGGATAGGAATTAAATTGACAAAGAGTCAAGGATGTCCACGTCCTCAGGATCAGGTACTGGAGCAGTTGTGGTGCATCCCTGGCTGAGACAAAGGAGACCTGAAGAGGGCTGGTGTATGTGGCTTTAGGAGCTGTGGGAGATACAAAGGTATAGGGGAGGTGGGGTGGAGGTCAGGGTCAGGCAAGGAGTCAGCCCCACACAGCTGGGGGGGCGGGGTTGCGGTTCTCAACAGCCAGGTTACCAAACATCTGCCAGCATTTGGGTCCCTATCGCTGTCCTTTAAAACTATCCCTCTCCCTTTCTTGTTCTCTGCCAACAAGCGCTCCCATGACAATCATTTCAGGCAGCTAATGAGTTTCAGATGGACTTCAGGAGCCGGAACCCAGGGATGCTCAGGAGGAGGGTTCTTTTTTTGTTGTTGTTTGAGGGGGGAGGGGAATGAAAGAAGGGGTATGAAAGAAAGAGAATCTTTTATAGCCAACACATTATGGGGTCACACACCCCTCCCCAACCAGGCCTGGGGAAGAATCTGGACCAGAGCCAGAAGCCCCATGGTCCCTCTGTTTGTTCCTTGTCTGCACCCCCATGCTTGCTTGTGCTCCCTTTCCCTCTCTTGATATACAGACCCACATTCCCTCTCTTAATCGTCATCACTGTTTTGAACTCAGACCAAATACTCAGAAGTACTGTATGAAAGCATCAAGTCCTTCTCCAGGCCACGATGTGGTTACTCACCTGCTAATAGAGCAACTTTGCAAAAGACAGAAATAATATCTTTTGGAATTACATCTTCTCTGAATCGCTCATCCTTCAGAGGAACATGGGTAAAGCCCAGAGGCTGGCTGCCTGGCCTGGAGTAGGGTTGGCTGCGGGGTCCCTGGAGCAGCTGGCCCTAGGTCCACTGGTCCTGCATGCAGGCAGCACAACCCCACTGCTAGCTGCTCACTCTCTTTGAAGCCCTCCTTCTGCCCCCACTATTGGCTTGGGGGCCCTAGGCAGGCTGTCTAGGACCCCAAAGCCTTTCTTGCTCTTACAATCAGAGGGCACAGGAAGGCCAGAGACTCAAGAGTGGGCATCTCAGTCTTCATTTCCATGGCATTCGGTGAGCCAGGATCTGCCTGGGATTACACGGTGGGTTCTGTGGCATTCTCACTCTCTGGCTGCCCAGCAACTTCCGCTGCTTTCAGGGTCTAATTTCGGCATCCATGGAAATGAGCAGAACATTGAGAGGCACACCAATGTGTTTCGGAGGGGCTCACACTCCACAGCCCACCGAGACTGTTCTGAGCAGGAATGCAGAGCGAAATTCTACAACAGGATGTGTATAGTTTCGACTTCAGAGGGGTCTCTCCTGGCAAGAGAGCCCAAACCTTATAATTAAGCAACTCTCCATTTCCTTTAAGATATCAACAACAACAACCACGTTCTCCCCCTTGCCTAAACAGGACAAATCCCTGGTTAGGCAGTTCCTGGTGGTCTGCACTCACACATGTGCAAGGAAGAAAAATTCTGCCTGGAAGCTGGCCTCCCCTGCCTCCCAACAGCCGCTGCCTCTGCCTGCCTGTGGATCCCCTCCCCCACCCCACCCTCCACTCTCCACTCCCCCGTCCACAATTAGGGGTAATCTTTTGTTGCCTGGAAAGTGTAAAAATCACCAGCTTTTCTTTTTGCATGCATAATATCCATTTCCCCTCCAAGTGCGTTATTTGGTTTGGGAATTACATCTATTTACAAGAGTAGATGTTGCACAAAGGTTGTGTTTATGTGGAAAATTATATCGGTGACATGGGCTGATTGGCATGTGGAGGCTGGGAGAGCAGGCCGAAGAGGCCTCCTCATCAGCTTGGAATAACAAAATGATTGTATTTTCAGCAAAGCTAATTGATCACATACCTCGCTGGGCTATCTGTTTACTCAAAGGCCATTCAGGCCCTGGGAAGGTGGAGAGGAGAGAGCCGCAGGCAATGGTCACCACCAGGCTGAGCCAGCCAAGGCGCTGGTGGGGGGGTGTAGAGACAAGAGGATAGGATGGGTCATCGGGTCAAGCAGTAGGACAGAGATGGGTAGACTCTGTTCTCCTTGGGAAACCAGGCCCAGACCCAACACTGGTGATTATGTCCTTTCTGTGGACCCCAAAAGTCCATGTGGGCACCACAGGTGTGGATGGAGACCAGCAGATTGGAGAGAACCAGGAGCCACTGCAGAGAAAAGGTACACTTATTCCCTTCTACTGTGTTTGAGAAACTAACCAGACAATGAGCTTTTGAGCTGATGCTGAGTCACCTGCACTGGGTCCCATGGGAGCAAAGGTTTTGGAAACTTGGTTCCATGGGTCTGTCCTGCCTGACTGAGGCTGTCTTTGACCTTCTCTGGGGAGACTCAGACAGGTGAGTGGGAGATATGCCAGTGTCCAAATCTACCACATAGGCAGGCACCCAGCCCACCTGGCAGCCCCTGCCAGAAAAAAAGCCAGGAAGGAGTTCTGAGTCTCAGGTTCATGGCTAGCATCCCTGAACCCCAACTGACTGTATGCTCAGTCTTGCAGGAGAGATGGACTCTCCCAAACTGACCCACCAGGCTGGATCCAGGGGCCAAACAGCTCAAGCCACCTAAAAAAAAGCAGCCAGTTAGAGCTACATTTCCTCCCTAGAGTTAAAACTCCATTTGTATGGGGACAGAAAACAAAAACAGTTGGATCTAGTTAAGGAATTGAAAATGACCACTTATGCTAAAAATAACTGGTTGGGAATTAGTCAAGGAATTGATTAATTTACAAGTCACTATGCAAACATGAAGTTCCTTTGGAAACCACTGGTCAAAAATAATCTGACAATGCCTACTGCTGCTGATGGCTGGTTATTATGCAAACTTCCAGTTGGAGTTAGTTATGGTACTAGTTACTTTTTAAAAAATAGCTAGGTGGGAAAATGGGAGATAAGAAAGAATAATAGAGGGAGTGAATCTGAGCAAGTTCATTAGACACATGTATGAAAATATCACAATGACACCCCTTCTACAATTCATATATGCTAATAAAAAATGTGTCAACCCCCCCCCCCACATACACACCTCAAAAAAATCCCAACTAGGTGAAGTTCCAACTATGGTTTGGTCTTTTTCTGTTGCTGATCAATTTCAGATTTAGTTAATATTTCCTAAGGGAAAGATTTAAAAACACCTAAGAACAATGTATAAGTGTCCCTTATTGATTTCCTGGAGAATTTCTGAACTCCTCAGAGACTACTGAAATCAACAACCTTGTTTTACAAATGGGGAAACTGATTCCTAGAATATTCTAGTCTTTGCTAATCCCTTCTGGCCCCATTGGAGCCAGATTTGTACATTATTTGGGGTCCTTGGATCTGGTGACACTGGATAAACTTCAGGTGCTTTTTCTCCAAACTCAGTCATGAGGATTTTCTTCTCTACCCAGGTCCAAATTCAATCTGGAATATTTTAGATACTATTGCTAACAACCTCCTGGTAGCAGTGAGTGTGTGCGTGTGTGCGTGTGTGTTTGTCTACCATAGCATTTTAACATCCCTGGCCCTTCAGGAAGACAAGCCGTTTATTAATGTGGCACTCTCTGAATTGTTTTTTAATTAGAAACATTTTGCAATGAAAGAACATTAATAAAACCTGAATCCAAATCAAACCTCTCTGTGTATGTTATTTTTATTCTGCAGTCAAATGCTTTTATTAGATTTAAAACTTTCACTGTGCTTTTTATCTCTGGCTGTATAATGTTCTACAATAAAAAAAAAAACCCAATGACTCCGAAGTCTGGCAAAATAATATACTTTCTTGGATGTCTCTGTGTGTTGCCAATTAGCTTTGCCGTGAACGCAGCCCCATCCATCACCCGCCTCTGGGTGGCTGTTACGGAGACCTAATTTGTTTCATATGCCCCGTGCTTGGGGCCATTCACCAGGCCTCCAACCTGCTGAGGAGCAGCCTGGCCAAAGAGGAGATGAATGACAAGAAAAACCCAAGACAAGCCAGCGGGACCCCTTATCAGAAAACAGCGGCTCTGCTGGGGCAGTGGGAAAATCCCAGACCCCCTCCCCATGCCTGCGGTTCCTTCCGCCGCCGCCGCCGCCGCCGGCTCCCCCCACACTCTTCTCTCTCCTCCATCTCTTCTCCCCTTTCATGACCCAAAAGACCGAGGACTCACAGGAGGCGAGGCACTGAGTGGAGAATGGAAAACTTCGCCTTTTCCTCCAACTTCCCAGGGCTGGCTGCTTTCCTTGCCCCTCTCTGCCTGGTTCCCACCCACTCCCACCTACTCCTTTTACAAGTACAACTTTTAAACCTCCAGTTCCCTAGGAATTTTATGAATGCTCAGCACAAGCCAAAATAAACTCATAAAGAAAAAGTTTCTAAAGAAGGTCAGAGACCCATACAGCAAGTGCTAAGCAGTAAATAAAAAAGTTCTTTGGGTTGCTGGGAGCTGTACCTTGGGTGGTGGAAGGTTGGGGTCAATGGAGGGAAAGAGAGGACAAGGGGAATAAAGAAGGAAGACTTCCTTCTCACTCCTTGGAGAAGAGAAAGCACTAAATCCTAGACCCACAGTCTTTATTTTTTTTAAAGCCCTGAAATCTGACCCCTCTTTTACTGATGATATAGCCCAGAGAGGCAGAGGGATTTACCTGAAGTCACACAGCAAGCTGACCTATCCAGTACTGGAATCCTTCTCTTTTCCTGACTGACAGGATGAGGGAAAGAAAGGAACGGGCCTCAGGGTCATGGAGCTGTCTGTTAAAAACTCTTGAGCAGCTCTGTTCAACAGAACTTTCCTGCAGTGATGGAAATGTTATGATCTGCACTGCTCAATCTACTGGCACTTGCCACATGTGGCTATTAAATTACAAAAAAGAAAAAAAAGTCAGTCATACAAGCCACATCCCAAGGCCAGCTTCTGGATACTACAGCTATAATGCATTTCCACCTTTGGAAAAAGTTCTACTGGACAGTGCTACTCCAAAGGTGGCCCTAGCCTGGGAAGACTCACTTGTGGACGTGGCGAGAGGTGGCTCCTTGCTCAGGGCTTCCATAGGCCCCAGCACCTCCACTAACCATCAGGGTACTCACCAAGAGTTATACAGGGCAATGTCCCATCTGTCCACCCGGACATTCTCAGCATTTTTGGGCTGAGACTATCTCTTTTCTCTGCTCAGCTCCACAATATCCAGCTCAAGATAGATTCTCCATGAGGTTATAGTCTGAGAATCTCAGAGTTGGAAAAGGCCTTAAAGGGAGCTTAGCTGAACCTCTGCCAGGATGGTAATGTGCCCAGCATCTTCCCAGAGGATGGCCCACTCTCCAGGGTCTGGATACCTCCAGAGACATTGTTACCTCTCCAGGCAACTGAATCCATTTCAAACCTAGCTGAAATCTCCCCTACTTGCTATCCCCACCCTGGCTCTGCCCTCTGGAGGATCACAATAGTAATTTTACTTTTCTTTCTATATAATGACCCTTTTAAGAGTTTAAAATAGTTCAGTTCTTCCCTGCTCCTCTTCCAACATGGAACTTATCACTGAATGCCAAATTCTAGACACGGACTGGTCAACAGTGAATAGTAAGATTAACTTCCCTTGATTTGAGACCATTCTTCTGTTAATGCTGTCACTACTGTTAGCAACTCCATTACTCCATAGGCTTATCCTGGGTTTAGGTTGTATAAAAAGCCCAGGCTATATGCATGACCCCATGCCTAAGTTGCCTCAGCAGTGAACAGGATGGATATGAGCTATGCCAGTGCCATCCTTTGACCTGGGCAGGCAGGGCCCTGCTCCTGTACCACTTCTCAGGCAACCCCATGCCACTTCTCAGGTATACACACAACCTGGAATGCCTTCCTCTAAATATTCTAGGTTCCTCTGCAATGCCTGGAACTGCTCAAGGATAGCAGTCCCATAGGGATGGGATAGCATGAACACAAACTGAGACCTGTATCAACCCTGGTCTGTTTCTCCCCATTCTGGTCTCTTTCCAACCCTCTACTTCTTGCATGGAGTTGACCAGATGCCCTGGGATTCATTTCTTTGAATTTGTCTTAGAATTTTATAGCTTATGCTCTGGTTCCAGAAGAGCTACTTGACAAATGGGTTACTTTTACCAGCCAATATAGAATTTCTTTTGTAGGTACTCATGACACTGGGTCCTTTAGAGGGTTCCAACATGCTAATTTTAGGTGACTCAAGTTGTTTCTAGAGACACAGCCTAGAGGCAGCCCTAGCCCTTGCAATCACAGTCCACTGGTAGAAACAGTCTCTTCTGCAGGGCTGGGAGAGAGCAGGCCATGATTTCAGAGCTGGGTCTCAGGAATGAGCCAAGGAGGAAGGCAGAGAAAAGAAGACGGTGTGCAGAAAGGCACTGAGTAGGTGAAGCCTAGTTATGTAAACCTGGGCAGATCACTGGCTGTGTTGAACCCCAGTTTCCTTGTCTATAAAACTGAGAACCAGACTAGGGTCAGGACTACATGCATGTCCTGAGAACAGCTCTGCATAGATGCCATGGGCATTGGCAGAAGCAAGGTAAGGCTACTCTTAAGGAGCTCAGTTGGGCAGAGCAGCCGAAGGGGCTGTCCTACAGGGTGGCCCAGCTCTACACAAGCCCCCCACACAGCTAAGTTGTCAGGCTATTCCACTGACTCCCCGGCCCTTGCACTCAGTCTCAAAGGAAGTATCAGTAAGAGGTGTTAGTTGAAAATAGAGAAAGAGCTTCCAGTAGAAGAAACAAAGGCACAGAGGTTTGAGACAGCCTGAAAATGTTGGGTTAAAGGGAGTGGACTCACTTGCCTGTAGGGGACTGTGCATGCTGAATAGGACAGGAGATGGAATTTGAGATCAGAGTCTGACCAGCCTTGAGCATCCTTTGTCATGTGGGTGTTACTGAGCTCTGGAGTATTTTAAAGCAAGAGTCAGACATTTAGTTCAGAGTTTCTCTGGAAACCATTTTAGAGACTGGGATGACCTGTGAGGAGCTGGCAGCTGGGAAATCCAGGTGTGAGGGATTCCAAGGCTAATTTCAACACAAAGTGGACAGGGTGTGACAGACTGAAGCACATGTAGGAGGCAGAGTGGATAGGGACTTGGCGACTGGTGAAGGTGTATAGTAAGGCAGAGGTAGAGCCAAGAATGACATGTGTTTGTGACATTTATTGTGTGTTTCCAGAAGGAAAAGGAACAATTTTGATGCTTTTAGGTAGCACTTGCTGAGCACTTGCTGTGCAAAGCAATATGCTAAGCATTTTATATACATGAATCCATCATTTATATCCACAGCAATTCTGTGAGGTAGCTCCCTACTTTTACTTTTATTTCCCTTCTTACAGATGAGGAAACTGGCTCAGAAAGGTTAGTAATTTGCCCAAAGTCATACAGCAGACCCAGGGCTGGCACTCAGGGCAGCCCTTAGTACCTCCATCCTCCCTCCTTCTTGGTTTCTCTCCAATTGGATTCATATTCTGGGTTCCTGCTGGGCCATCCACATCCTGCCCCACTGCCCAGGCACTGAGCAGGGGTGTTGCCCCACCCAGCTCTCCTCCAGGACTTTCCAACACTAGAGTGTGGCCTCCTTAGCCTCAGGGACTCGAACCCTCACTCATTACTTGTCCATCCCCCCCAACAATGCACTCACTGAGCCCCCATCTGGACCAAGCCCTGTGGGGACCCTGGAGATATGGTGGGGAACAGACTTGGTCCCTGCCTGTGCATTCAGCCCAACACATTCAGCCTAGTCGCTGCATAAACTTGCCCTATAACACTGTCCTAAGGTCCCCTCTCCAGTCTTTCCTATTCTCCATCCCAGCCCCTTCTGTTTGTCCATCCTCCAGAACCGTGAGACACTACATTTCTGCTATTGAAGCCGCCCTCCTATGGGGTGCTTGTCCCCTGCACCTTGTTGGTTCCTTTGGTTTAGATAAGCATAACAACGATGATGGTGTGTTGAGTAAATCAGGCTTTGTTCCTTGCTAGCCATTTCCTCGTCCTTGCCTCCTCATTCTAGAAAGTCCTGCTCTATGGTCAAAGTCTCAGGGACGGTGTGTGGCAGCATAGAAAAAAAATGTGACCAGCAACTGTTCCTAGTTTTTCTTTTTAAAAGCTAAGCCCAGGAGTGCCAAGAGGCTCAGCAGAGGAGAGGGAAAGGAGAAGCAGGCTGGGCGGAGAAGCTGACGCAAAGATGAGTTAGTCCAGCTTAAAAGACACAGGGCGGGTAGGGTTTTCCACAGACCCAGGCTGTGCAAGTTACAGAGCAGAGTCTGTAGATCCCCAGGTGGGAAGCACCAACTACACGAGGGAGAATGTGCCCATGAGAGGTGCGTCTAGACAGATACCCCAGGACTGCACCCCACCAGGTCAGAAGGGGCTATGCAGGAAAGGTGAAGGACAGCTATAGAATAGCTGCAAGGTCAACGAGTGAAGACTTCACAGCCTCCTAGCAGCCCTAGCACAGCACAATATCCTGGACACCAAGAGCGGCAACTAGGGTCACCTTTCCTACCGTCTCAGTGAGGTGAGGATCCAAATACTAAATTCCTGTTCTGACAATGCAGGGATGACCTATATCTCATGTCCTGAGCCTGTGCACTGAGAGTCACACCCTAATGTTAATAGCCCATCAGCGATCTCGATCTCGCTGAGTCTCTGGGAGGGCTCAGAGGATAGTGCTGTCATTATTGCCTTTTTAAACAGCAAGAAACTGAAGCCCAGAGAAGCTGAATTGCCCCACAGCTAATCTAGGGCCAAGGCAGGATTTCAAGCCACACTATGTCACAACGCTTCCTTACTGTGGCCCAGTTGCCTTCCAACCCTGTCACAGACTCCAGACCTAAAATGCAATCTGCATCACTTGGCCTCCACCAAGTTCCAGCTCTCTCATGACATCTCTGTTCTAGGGACTGAGTCCAGCCTTCCCTCCTTAGGACCTCCAGAGAACTGGACAACCCCCTCCTCAACCGCTGGCCTTTCCCTCCTTCTGCTTCTCAGTCCCCTTTTTCATGGCCTCCTACTTTGTGGGCACATCCTGCTTTCATGTCTCTGTACCTCCAGGTCACCCTGTCTGTTCTCCAGCTGTCTGTAACACCTTTCCTCCAAGTGCAGTTCACAGATCACTTTCTCCAGGAAGCCTTCCTCACTGCCTCCTTACAGCTGGAAAGGGACTCCATGTGTTTCCAGGTTTTCCTTTAGATTCCCACAGTCCCACTGCCATTCTAATCACTTTTTACCTTGAGTGTGTAGACCCGCATTCGTGGATACATAGTAAAGTTTGGTAAATGAATGAATCAGTGGTGTTCTGTTCAGGCCAAGCTGACCCCTTTTTCTTCCAGAAATCTCTGACAATACATAGGGGAAGGGAGGAGAGGTGAGGTGGGATTTTGAACCAGATGTTTTCAGTTTGTCCTTCATTTCTATAAACCTTTCAGCCATGCCCCTCTCTGACTCTTTGTACCCCTTTCAAGATGCTGCTAAGAAGCTCCCTTGACCAGAAAACAGGAGAGATGCTGGATTTGAATGCACACAGCCCTCAGAAGTGTTGAATATAACCCTGCTCCCTTTGCCTGGCCCACCCTGGCTGTGGCTGTCCTCAAGTGTCACTCACACTCAGGCCTCCACTCTCAATACCCAGTCCAGCTGTGCAAAACCCTGCATGACCCAACAGGAAGATCTCAACTTGGAGAGGTCAGGCTGGCAATTTATGGTGTGTGGAGCTCATTCTCTCCCCACACACAATTCGTCAAGGAGATGTTTTCCTTGGAAGCCACTCCCAGTGGAACCTCTTCCCAGCAAGGCGCTCTCTCTCCCTCAGGTGCTGTTGAGGGGTTCATCGGCAGGGGAAGGGGAGGAAGGGGCCTCCTGGGGGAGGTCATTTGTATGGGGAATGACAAATGGGTTTCCTCAGCTCCAGGCCTCAACCCAAGCACATTCCCATGCACAGAACAGAACACGGATGTTCCAAGGGGCTCCGTGTGTCCTTTTTGCCAGAAGGGACCCTGGCCTTGCCTTTGTCTGCTCTACCAGCCCCACCAGCTCCCTTGGTCTTAGAGGCTGCAGATCAGCTGAGGAGGCACAGCGGCAGGGAGTGGCAAGCCACAGATGGACAAACAGGAATGGAAGGAGAGGTGTGCACTCAGGAGAAAGACAGAGAAAAACTGTGACCGAAGGGAAAGCAAAAGTGCTGTACAGCAAAAACAGGGACAGGGAAAAAAGGCACAGAAGGGCAGGGAGAGGAAAAGAGCCAACCACTGTCAGCAAAGGCCCCAGTATGGTGATGGGGAACAGCAGAGAGACAGAAAGTCAGAGACAGCAAGAGAAATTGAGAAAGATCTGAGGCGAAAAGATAATTAGAGAGAGATGGGGAGAGAAGAAGGGAGGGCCTGAGAAAAAAGTGAAGGAAAGAGCCTAAGTCCAGAAGGAAAAGAAGAGGGCCTTGAGCAACGGGGAAGGGTTGCCAGTCACAGTCCACACAGGGACACTGTAGCAAGTAAACCAAATCTCTGTAACCCACATGAAAGATGTGGGTTAGTTCCACGTTGATTTAGAACAAATGCATGGACCATTCAACCCCCAGGGCAGGTCACGCAAACCTACTCTTCCTCCTGTATGGCAGCAGGTCCAGGGCCTGAGGGCAGGGGGTGGGACCAGGGCTGAGGATGAAGGAGAAAACCCTTGGAGCCATAAGGGGGCAGTGAGGAGAAGAAAGCAGCAGGAATCCTGGCTGGCCAAGGGGAGGAAGGCCACTGCATTTTTCATAGTCTTGGACTTCAATTCGAAAGTCAGGCTGTCCAGACTCCAGCAGGACAGGAATTTACTCACTTAGTAGCTATTTCTTGAGCCTCTTCTAAGTGCCAGGCAGTATTCCCGTCCTGGGAATGCCACAGCCAACAAATGAAAGAGGGCTGTGCCCTGCCCAACTCACTTTCTAGTGAGAAGAGAAAGACAAGAAATGATTGGTGTGTCAAGGGGAGGTAAGGGGCAACAGCACAGGGAGAGCAGGCTGAGAGGGGCAAGAAGAACTTGAATGGGTGCTGGCTATGACTTGAGGGCACGAGAAGCCGGGAAAGATTTGGGCAAAGTGACATGAAATGGTAGGTTCTAAGTACTTTGCCAAGGTCTCAGCAAGAGATGCTGCAGGCTTGGAGAAAGGTCCTGGCTGTGGAGTGATGAGAAGCAGCCAGGTTTAGATGGGTGGAAGAGAGTGAGCAGGATTTGAAGATGGGTTTGCACAGGGGTGGGTGACAAGGAAGGAGGAGGTGCGGCCTCCACCCCAGGGCTTGCTGCCTCTGCTCTCAACTCGTGGGAGCACTCCTCTTCGGGAGAGCCCTGGCTGAGAAAAAGTACTTCCCCTGTGCTCAGACCTGCTGCCTGGAAGGCCCATGCGTCCCTGACAGTGGGCACACTGATGGGGTAGCAACAAGGGCAGCCTCAGAGTCTCCCGTGGTTCATCTAGAGAGTCCAAGGAGCTCTCAGGTCATGTGTGAGACTGACTCTGCCCAGCCCCCACTGCCACTGGCTCCGCGTCCCACCACATCCTCTGGGTGACGCCCCCAGCAGAATTTCCTATCTACTGCCTGAAGTACTGGCTGCTTTGACCTCAGGGGAGAACACAGGTAGTAGTTAAAAAAAAAAACTCAGGGGATTAAAGAGTAGTCTAGGTAAAGCTCCAAACAAAGTTAGTACTCAATAAAGCTATCATTTTATTATTATTATTATTATTATTATTGATGACTAAGAGTCAGCAGATATGGATTCAAAGTTTGTGTTCTTAGACAAAATATTCAACTCCTCTGAGTCTCAGAGTATATACCTTCAAAAAAAGAAGGCAAAACAGAACTTTCCTTACAGTTTCTATGACTAAATGAGATAATCCATATATAGAATTCAGCATGGTGCCTGATCCAGGAAATACAGTCAATGGTAGTAAAGTGTGTGTTGGAATCAGCTTCTTCCATCTTGTCAGGGCTGATTGCTAAATTTTCAAGAATTATATAAGCCAATTATTATTAAAATATATAAACTTAAAATTATAATACATAAACTTATGATTATAGAATACAATTAAAACAATAATAATACTCAAAATCTATCATTCTTAATTTTTGGGGAGTGGAACTAGGGTTTGAACTCAGGGCTTCACGCTTGCAGAGCGGGTGCTTCATTTCTTGAGCCACACCTCCAGCCCTCATTTTCTAATTATTTACATTTCTATCATTTCTGCTCACAAGGTTATTTACCTCTGTTGTGTCTGTATGCAGTGAATACTGCGAAACGGTGTGCTCCTGTGTACCTCTTCCCAGCTGTTTAGTGGTGTCACTTTAGTAGATGGGATCAGCCAAGACATTTAAACTCGGAAATTTGCAAAGTCTACCAGTCAGGAGTTGAGTTTTTGTTCTATTGATTGTCTAGATTTAAGGAAGTGATAGAGTAAATGTCAGTAATGCAAATTAAATTTAAAAATATGCCATATCTGTTACACAGAAACTTGCTTTTCTAGTATTAAAAACTGGTAAGTGGTTTACAAAGAATTTCATCATATCATTGATGAACAAGTACAGTCCCAACATAATGTCTTTGTTGTTTTATTTTTCTCTTGTCAGTATAAACAAAATTATCAACAAATGTTCATATCAGAACTATACTCATTCATCAATTGCAACCATAAACTGACTATGGATACAAAAATCAGTAAAAGCATTTGTGAGAATTAATTGGCAAGATGGAATTAATAATAAAATAAACATACTATAAATCTATATTTTGTGAACACATTTTGCATCAATAAAGTTTACAATAAACATACATATGTAAATATACATATGTTTTTGCAAGATGATTTTAAAATGTATCAGTTTGTCACTCTGGTCATCAATTTTATTATTATCATTATTATTATTATACATAGTTCAATGTGGTTTATAGTATTGTAAGATTAATTAATTCAGACCAAATAACCAGTCTACTTATGTAGACTGATAGGTAGGTAGGTAGACAGATAAATAACTTCTCAACAGAAACAATGGAAGACAAGTGTGATGATACACACCTGTAATCCCAGCTCCTCAGAGGTAAAGCAAGAGAATCTCAAATTTGAGGCTAGTCCAGGCAAAATTATCAAGACTTTACCTCATAAACAAAATGCAAAACCAAAGGTCTGAGGACATAGCTCAAGTGGTAGAGCAAGTTTGCCTAGCATACTTAAGGCCCTGGGTTCAATCCCCAATACTGTACACACACAACATGCACAAAAAAGGGGAACCACAGGACGATGGAATAAAGTCAAGCAGCTGAAAGAAAACCATCTAATTTAGAATTCTAGTCCCAAGAAAAATATTCTTCAAAAAATAAAAACATTTTTAGACAAATATTTTTAAAGAATTAATCACCAGGAAATGTGAACAATAAGAAATATTAAAGGAACTCTTTGTTTCTTTTTTTTTATTTGTTTATTCATATGTGCATACATTGTTTGGGCCATTTCTCCCCCCACCCCTCCCTTTCCTCTTCCTCCCACCCCCCTCACTTCCAGGCAGAATCTGTTCTGCCCTTATCTCTAATTTTGTTGAAGAAAAAGTATAAGCAATAATAAGAAAGACAAAGCGTTTTTGCGAGTTGCGATAAGGATAGCTATACAAAGAGATTCCCAGCATTGCTTTCATGTACAAATGTGTTACATCCCAAGTTGATTCATCTCTAACTGATCTTTATACTGGTTCCTGATTCCCTTCTCGTGTTGACCTCTGTCACTTTAAGGTTTCTGTATTAATTCCTCTGGAGTGGGGACATCAAACGCTTTCATGTTTTGGGTTTACTACCTATCCCAATTCCTCCCGTGCTCTCCCCTTGTCATGTGACCCAAGTTCAATGACATTGCTGCATTTGCCCTCGATCTAAAGTCTGCACATGAGGGAGAACATACGATTTTTGGTCTTCTGAGTCTGGCTAACCTCGCTCAGGGTGATGTTCTCCAGTTCCATCCATTTACTTGCAAATGATAAGATTTCATTCTTCTTCATGGCTGAGTAAAATTCCATTGTGTAAAAATACCAAATTTCTTAATCCATTCATCAGTAATGGGGCATCTTGGCTGTTTCCATAACTTGGCTATTGTGAATAGTGCTGCAGTAAACATGGGTGTGCAGATGCCTATGGAGTAACTTGTTTCACATTCCTTTGGGTATATCCCCAGGAGTGGGATTGCTGGATCATATGGCAGGTCTATGTTTAGATTTTTAAGAAGCCTCCAAATTTTTTTCCAGAGTGGTTGCATTAGTTTGCATTCCCACCAGCAGTGTATGAGGGTTCCTTTTTCCCCACATCCTCGCCAACACCTGTTGTTAGTAGTATTTTTAATGATGGCTATTCTAACAGGGGTGAGGTAGAATCTTAGTGTGATTTTGATTTGCATTTCCTTTATGGTTAGAGATGGTGAGGATTTTTTCATGTGTTTTTGGACATTTGAATTTCTTCTTTTGAGAAAGTTCTATTTAGTTCAGTTGCCCATTTCTTTATTGGTTCATTAATTTTGGGAGAGTTTAGTTTTTTGAGTTTCCTGTATATTCTGGTTATCAATCCTTTGTCTGATGGCAAATATTTTCTCCTACTCTGTGGGTGGTCTCTTCAGTTTAGAGACCATTTCTTTTGTTGTGCAGAAGCTTTTTAGTTTTATGAAGTCCCATTTGTCTATACTTTCTCTTAGTTGCTGAGCTGCTGGGGTTCTATTGAAGAAGTCCTTGCCTATACCTATTACTTCCAGAGTGCTTCCTGCTCTTTCCCTATACCAACTTTAGAGTTCTGGGTCTGATACTAAGGTCCTTGACCCATTTTTATTTGATACTAGTACAGGGTGATAGACATGGATCTAGTTTCAATTTTTTGTAGACAGATAACCACTTTTCCCAACAACACTTGTTGAAGAGGCCGTCTTTTCTCCATTGTATATTTTTAGTGCTTTTGTCAAAAATAAGGCAGGCATTGTTGTATGGATTCATATCTGGGTCCTCTATTCTGTTCCACTGGTCTTCATGTCTGTTTTTGTGCCAGTACCATGCTGTTTTTACTGCTATTGCTTTGTAATATAGTTTGAAGTCAGGCATTTTGATACTTCCAGTATTGCTCTTTTTGCTGAGTATTGCCTTGGCTATTCACAATCTCTTGTGTTTCCAAATGAACGTTAGGGTAGATTTTTCAATCTCTGTGATGAAAGTCATTGGGATTTTGATGGAATTGCATTAAACATGTTGATTGCTTTTGGTAGTATTACAATTTTTACTATGTTGATTCTACCAATCCATGAGCATGGGAGATCTCTCCACCTTCCTGGATCTCTTTCTTCAGGGGTTTGTAGTTCTCCTTGTAAAGGTCATTCACATCCTTTGTTAGGTTTACTCCTAGGTATTTGATTTTTTTTGAGGCTATTGTAAATGGAATTGTTTCCATATATTCTTTCTCAGTTTGTTCATTATTGGTGTGTAGAAAAGCTAATGATTTCTGTAAGTTGATTTTTGTATCCTGCCACCTTGCTGTAGCTGTTAATGGTGTCTAAGAGTCTTTGGGTAGAGTTTTTTGGGTCTTTGAGGTATAGGATCATGTCATCTGCAAATAGGGATATTTTGACAGTTTCTTTACCATTTGTATTCCTTTTATTTCTTCTTCTTGCCTAATTGCTCTGGCTAGGAATTCCAGTACTATGTTGAATAGGAGTGGGGATAGTGGGCACCCTTGTCTCGTTCCTGATTTTAGGGGAAATGGTTTCAGTTTTTCAGCATTAAGTATAATGTTGGCTGTAGGTTTGTCAAATACAGCCTTTACAATGTTGAGGTACTTTTCTTATATTCCTAATTTTCCTAGAGCTTTTATCATGAAGTTGTGTTGGATCTTGTCGAAGGCTTTTTCTGCATCTATTGAGATGATCAAGTTGTTTTTGTCTTTGCTTCTATTAATGTGCTGTATTACATTTATAGATTTGCATGTTGAACTACCCCTGCATCCCTGGGATGAAGCCGACTTGGTCATGGTGGCTGATCTTTCTGATGTGTTGTTGGATTCGGTTTGCCATTATTTTATTGAGGAATTTTGCATTGACGTTTATTAAGGAAATTGGCTTGTAGTTCTCCTTTTTCAAGGTGACTTTGTCTGGTTTTGGGATGAGTGTAATACTGGCTTCATAAAACGAGTTAGGCAGTGTTCCTTCCCTTTCTATTTCGTGGAACAGTTTAAGGAAGGTTGGTAGTAGTTCTTCTTTAAAGGTCTGGTAGAATTCAGCAGAGAATCCTTCAGGTCCTGGACTTTTCTTTTTTGAGAAACTCTTTATTTCTGCTTCAATTTCATTTTGTGTTATCGATCTATTCCGGTGATTAATGTCCTCTTGGTTCAATTTTGTATGGTCATAAGTATCTAGAAATCTGTCCATTTCTTCAAGATTTCAAATTTATTAGAATATAGGTTCTCAAAGTAGTCTCTGATGATTTCCTGGATTTCCGTGGTGTTTGCTGTTATCTCCCGTTTTGCATTTCTGATTTTACTGATTTGGGTTTTTTCTCTCTTCATTTTAGTCAGGTTTGCCAGGGGTTACAGGAACCCTTGAATTAAAAATAATCCCAGATAAAAGTTTGGAGAGGCTGGAAGAAATGAAGAACTAAAGGGTGACAGTATGGGACAATATAAAGGGATATTGATGGTATCAGGGTGGCAATGTCTTATGTGGGTTAGAAAGAAAAGTAATTGAAAGCTATGAAAACAATTACATGAAATTTGGAAAGGACTAAATGTAGTCAGTGTTCCAAAATGCTGCATTTTCAGGATGAAGTAAAATTTGTGTATGATATAATGTTTGATAAGTCAAGGATGCATTTTTAATCTCTAGATAAATTATTGAAGGAATAGGAAAAGAAAATGTAACAACCAAGCTAATAATAATAAATAATAATAATATCAATAAATGCAAAAGAAAGCAAGAAAAGAGAACAAGGCACAGGCAACAGACACAATACACAGAAAGTAAATTATAAGGTACTGATTTAAAACCAAATATTTCAATCATTGCACTAAAATATTAATGACTTAAAGCCTTCCAATTAAAACACAAAGATTGACAGTGTGTTAAAAGTGAAATCAACTATCTGCTGTTTATAAGAAATATGCCAAGAATATAAATACACATAAATATTAACTAGAAGGATGGAGAAATGTAAAGTATAAGCTATATTTTTTAAGAAATTGATGTAGCTATATTAATATCAAACATGCAGACCCTAAGGTAAAGTTGTGCAAGGCTGTTGAATATAATATCAATAATCTAGAAGTGAATATCAGGTCTATATTCCTGCAACATGCCTGCACCAAACACTTTGAAGATGACAGGTTCTGCAGCACTAAAAAATTTTAAATACCTAAGAGTAAATCTTATTGAAGGCATATACAATCTCTACATCGAAAGCTACAAAACATTGTTAAGAGAAATTAAAGAAATCCTAGAGAAATGGAGGGGCACCCCAAAGTCATGAATTGAAAAACTCAATGTTGCAAAGACTTTAGCTCTCCTCAGCTTTGATCTACAGATACAGTGCAATTCAAATTTTTTAAAAGCCCAAGAATTGGTTTATGGAAATTGACAAACCAATTCTAAAATTTACATAGAGATACAAAGAGCCAAGAATATCCAATATATACCTGAGGAAGAAGAGTAAGATCAGAAGACACATTCTACCAGGTACAAAGAGTTATTATAAAGTTGTAGCAAGCTACAGTAATTGCTATTTTGCTAATGACCACAAAATAGGTAAATATACCAATAGAACAAAATTCAGACTAGAATTATATATATATGTGTGTATATATATATATATATATAGATAGATAGATAGATAGATAGATGCTTAATTAAAGACAATGATGATACCATAGAGCACTGGAGAAAAAATGTACTTTTTCACAAATGATATATATTGTGGGGAATTAAAACTAATCTCTTCCTCATACCATACAAAGCCAATTCAATGTGAATTGTAGACCTAAAGTGAAACAGAAAACAATAAAGATAACTTAGAAGATAATGGGAGAGCATCACCATGGACTACAAGTAGGGAAAAACAGTACATGAAGGACTATTATAAAAGGAAATGCTTTATGAATTGGACTACATAGAAATCAAGAACTATTCATTATAGGACTTCATGAAGAGATCAAAAAGTCAAGTCACAGAGTGGAAAAAGATATCCGCAACAGATATATCTTGCAAGAAAACTTGCATCCAGGATATTCAATGAACCATTATTAGTTAATAAGAAAGAGAAGCCATTATAAAATTAGGAAAGAGATTTGAAAAGGCTTTTCACAAAAGAAAACCCAAATGGTAAATAAGTGTATGAAAAAGTGTCCAACCTCATTGATCCTCAGAGCAACGCAAATTAAAACCACAATGAGAGAAAACTACACACCCACCAAAACAGAACTGATACTGAGTATTGGTGAAGATTTGAAGCAATTAAAGCTCTATGTATGCAGTTGAGAGTATGAATTGGCATAATCAGTTTGGAACGTTGTTTGGCATATCTACTAAACTTGAGGATATACATCCCCTATTACTCAGAAATTTCACTGGTAGCATGTGCACAAAAGAAATGTGTGCACATATGAAGCAAATGACATGTCCAAGAATGATAGAAACAATATTTATGATAGTTCAAAACCAGTAACAAATTAAATGTCCAGTGGCAACAGAATGAATAAATAAGTTAGAGCTTATGTATACAAAAGTGTATGCTACAGAAATTAAAATAGTAAACTGCAATGACATGCAGCAATGCAGATAAATCTCATAACATAAGGCTGAGCAAAAGAAGCAAAATGTGAAAAAATGGGTTTCATATGATCCCATTTACATAGTTTTAAAAAAGATAAAACAAATATATGAGGTCAAAAGTGATTTTTGGGGAGAAGGCAGAGGCAGAACTGGGGAGGGAACACTAAGGAGACTTCTTAGGAACTGATACATGGTGCAAAAATCCACAAATAAGGCAGGTTTACTGCATTGTACACATGGATTGAAATATCACACTGTACCTCACAAATACGTACAATTATTAGGTGTTAATAAAAAAGTTTAAATGTTTAAGGAGATATAAATACTAGCTACTCTGATTTGGCCATTACACATTATATACATGTATTGGATTATCACTATGTACCCCATAAATATATACAATTAAAATGGTAATTTAAAACCCAAGACTTGTGCCACTGTCAAGCTCATTCTTCAGTGAAAACTCTTTGGCTCCCTCTCTGGGCCAGCCCTGCAGCAGGCAGTAGAGGTACAAATAGTCCTTGCCCTCAGAGTTTAGTCTAAAGGGAGAGCAAGTGAAAAAATAGCACAACTTAAGTCCTTAAAGAATCAGGACATAGTTGTGATGATCAGCTCTGTTTTCCGTGTGACAGACTGAAACTTGGACAAGGGTAAGTAGTGTGCCCAAAGTCAGTCAGCTAAGAAGTGCTGAAGTTGGATCCACATGCAGGCAGTCCTGCTCCAGAGGAGTCCGTGCTCAGAGTTCTGCTGAGAGCAGACCTGAGGAGTCCTTATGCCAGCTAGGCCCTGACGGTTCCCTTGAGGGAGAAGCAGGGAGCATAAGAACGAGGAATAAGACTTCACGTCATTACCAAAGATGCTGGAACACTATTCAACTGTGCTCCTTTGTGCCCCTGCCAGTTTTCTCACTGTATGTTGTCACTCTAATGTATATTACCTCATGCATCAGATGGGAAAGTGAGGTTCCACAGAGGAGGAGCCACTCATCTAAGGCCCTGGGCAGGACAGGAACACGCCTGAAGCCCATGCCTCTGACCCCTACCCAGGGCTTCTTCAGCGCCCTGACTCAGAAATGAGAGCTCAGGATCCAAGAGAGGCCACCTGCTGGACCTACTGGTGCAACTTTTATTTGGATGGGAATCTACTGTATTGGGTTGCACTGGTTTAATTCCATTTGGTTGGGCTGCATTGGGTTGAGTTTCCTTGGTTGATATTCTGCCCCAGCATACCATCAGCAGTCTCTGTTGTAACTGACAGAAACTCCATGCAAACTGACTAGGTCCAAAAGAGGGTCTACTGACTCACTTTATAAGAAAGTCCAGGAGTTCGGGATCTCCAAGGACCAAGAGATACAGGCAGATCTAGTGTGCACACACCTGCTGCTACCCTCACTCTCCCTGTAGTCTCTTATGTCATTACCTCCTGTCCAGGTGGCTCCTATCTCTAACCAGCTGTCCTCCATGCCTTGGGTGGAGAGTGGAAAGCTGGGATTGATAACCCTGACAGCTCCACTCAGGCTTTATCCTTGCCATACATTACACCCCAAGGAAGGAGTCATTATATGGACTAGTTTGGGTCATGTGCCTATCCCCAGCCAATCACTATTTAAGAGAAGGGGTATTATAAAGGATCAACAGAAGGGAAAGAATACTCAGGCTGGTGACAACTCTGTCATGAAATGGGGGAGGAGCAGTTTCCCAATGGGCCTTTATTTCCAGAGGCTGGAATTGACCTGCCTGTCTGCTTTGGTGGAGATGATTTCTGTATGCTCTTCCACCTTGTAAGGGAAGTAGAGGGTCAGGCAGGGGGATCAGAATTGCCATACTGACCTCAGTACACTCCTCAAGTATAGGAGTGAATCCAGTGAAGGAGCTATATGACTGTAGCAGTCCCTCTCTCACTGGGCCTGTTTCTTCCTCTGGAAAGTGGGAATAATGACCATAACCACCACCAGAGGAAGGTAGTGAGGTTAAAGTCAATCCCTGCCTGGACTCTGGATAAGCCCAGAGGGTGTTACATATATGGGCATAGAACTTAGACCCCAGAAGGAAATTGCAGGTGTGGATTGGGGGAATCACCAGCACAGAGACTGATTAATACGTTCAACAGGTTTGTTGCATTTCCTGGTGTGTCAGGTGCTCTTCTAGGCACTGATACATCAGCAAATCAAATAAAGTTCTCATCAGTGGCATTTGGGTGCGAGGGCAGGGAGACATGCAATGAATAACAAACACAGTACCTAGTAAGAAAATGATACAAAGTCTTAGACTGTAAGTATGATGTAAAAAAAGGAAAAGGGGGCCCATTGAGGAGTGGTAGTAAAAGGGAATGGATTCCAGTCTTGAAAGGATGCTCAGACAAGCCCTCACTGAGAAGGTAACATTTGAGCAGCCTCAAAAGAGGTTCACAGGGGTGGATAAGGAACCTGAAAGAGTGGGGATTCTCACCTGGGGTCCATAAGTTTCTGAGCTGTGAGGGTCCTAAAACAGGGTGGGTGGTTATATGCATCTGTGCATGTAGACAAGCTCTTCAAATCTCAGCCTTAGAAGGGCTCTTACAGAACACCCTACCCTGTACCCACCCTCCCATGCTACTGCTGAAGGCCGAGATCAGGGGAAGCAAGCTAGCAGTGGGGCTGATATGGGAACTCCCATCGCTCAGTTCCTGGCCCCAGACTCGGTAAGCAGGAAGCCATGTCATCTCCCACAGCACCAGCCTGGAGCCACTTTGTCATCAGCCATCTCTCTGTTTCTAGTTCTGTTTTATGGGCTGGATATGGCCTCAGCTGTGGGCCATGGGCCATGTCCAGAACAAAGTCAGGACCACATGGCAGGCACAGCCCCATTAGCAAGAGAGTTCTATCCACTTGTCCATCCAAGCCAAAGATCATCTTTGGATGTGCCAGGGGCTTCTCACCATAATTTCAAAATCACAGGGGACCAGTCCAGCAAAGTGGCATTTCAGTTGTGGCTCCATTGGCAGTTTTTAGAGTGGCCACAGACCCAACAGCATCTCCCTTCAGACAACTTGGCTGAGGACAGTGCCTTAATCCAAAGTGCACCCTAGTCAGGGCATTTGCTCTGAAGTTTTTTATTTTGTGTTGCTTTGTTTTGTTTTTGGCAGTAATGGAGTTTGAACTCAGTGCTTGCTAGGCATGTGCTCTACCACTTGAGCCACATCTCCAGCCCATGTCCTCAGAGTTTTGAGAGGTGCCATCTTCCCTACCTCTTCTCAGGACCAAGGGTCTTTAAAGAGGCAGGGTAAGCCAAGAAAGTCTTGGAAGAGATCTAAAAAACAGAGGTAGATAGGTTCATTTTCATTCCTTCCATTTAATTAAGCAAAAGGCTGCTGATTTATCTCCCATAGATCAGACCCTGCCTTTTGCAGAGAGTCACGCTAATAAATAAGACAAGTTCTCTGCCTACGTGTAGATTGCAAAACTAACTCCAAATTCTTCTCCTCACCATGGACCTGCATCTTTATATTGTCATTGTGGATTTGGCCATTGAGCACAAAGACCTGCCCTCTGGTTGCTCTTAGGAGCCCTACAATCACTTCTGTATGAAGAAACCCAGGCAAGCCTGCTAGACAATGAAAACTGTGCCACCATATTACCCACAAGCAACAGCCAGCTGACCACAGACACCTAAGGGAGCCCAGATGACACCAGCAGGGAGACCACTCAGTTGAGCCCAGGTCCAATTGCTGACTTAACACAGTTGTGAGCTAGATAAAGGGTTGTTAGGTTTCTGAAGACGTATCTAAGGCACTGCTCAGAAGACCTCTCTGCCCCAGAAGCCAGGCCAGTCAACAAGTAAGTGAAACCACCTTGGCAGAAGGCATTAGGGAACAGTGGGAATGGTGGCAAATGTCCTCACCTACCACAAATGACCTCTTCTCTGCTGCCACTCAGGACCATGTGGCCAGACAGTTTTAAAGAGAAGCCAAAAATTAGGATGCACATGCAAGATCTCCTATGTTTAATGCTAGTGAGAATTTAATTCCCTTTAACTGGCACAGTCTGAGCATCTGTAGGACTTATCCAGCTTACAAGTTTTTAGCTTACAACTCTATTTTGATGAAAGAATGGAAATTCTTTAAATAACAGCAGCAACACTGTAAATAAACAATAATAATCTTAAAAAAGCATAGGACACAGCACCAAGGCTCTCAGAGCTCAGGAGAGGCAACTAACTTAGCCACAGGATGTCAGGAGGGCTCCCCACAGCTGAGATGCCAGGCTTGGGTCCTGAAGAATGAAGGACATAGAAGTCAGGTGGCAAGGTGAGAAAGACTGGCAGAGGAAATGGCTCATCCTGAGGACTAATGTAGTAGTGCTGGCAGTGGGAGGATGACAGCCCTGTGACACAGGTGAAGCAGCAGTCAGGGAAGTCAGAGTTAAGGATGGAATGGTGAGCAGCATCAGGGAAATTTAGACTTCACAGACCAAGGAGGCAGGAACATGATGAAAAAAATTCTGAGAGAAGCCAGGAACGCAGCCCCTTGGCTCTAGACACCAGCTTGACTATTTCCTCCCCATGCAAACCTTTGGTGATGCACTTATCCTTTTGAGCCTCAGTTAGTTTATATTAAAATGAGGCCAGTAAGGGTAGAATCTAACTCAGGATTGCAGTGAGAGTTAAATCAATGGTGTTATTTATCCATGAAGAGCCACTGAGGACATATGTATTCTTTAAAGTAAAATTCATTTTTCCCCTTTAGGATAAAAGCAGAGCATGACCACTGTAGAAAATCCATGAAATACAGGAAAGTACAAAGAACATTTTAAAATCACCCATCATCCCACCACCCAGAATCACCCATGACTGGCATTTTGCATTTCCCCCTCTTTTTATCCTGTGCTGTGAGGGTCTGCTTATTGCTTGCTTGCTTTCATAAGTTTGAATTCCTAACCAATATAGAATTCTATATTCTACAAAAATTTTTTATAATCATTAACAATTCTTCAAAGATGTAATTATTAAACTATTACAAAAAATAATATACATGTGTAAGAAGTCTTCTATTCACTTTGATTCACAGGGAATAATATCAGTACTCATGGTAATTAACATTTATGGAACACTTACTATGTTGACCCTCTTCTAGGAGTTTCTATGTATCTCATTTTACCGTCACAGCCTAGGAAGCATGTCATTTTTACCCCCACATATAGGGGTGCTCCCTTCCTCTCTTCTCCCTTCTTCAGTAGTGGGCTGATGTGTTTGGACCATCTCCACTGCTACTTTGCCCTCTGATGTCTGGTTGGGAGGCATGGCAGGAGATCAGGAGGAGAGAGAGGTTGGAGCTTTTATTCCCAGGATTACACACACACAGGGCCTGAGACAGGCAGGCCACCTCCTCCTATCCAAAGCCATGCCCCCTCCATATGAGTCTGTCTCAGTTCAGCTAACCACATCCTGCTTAGAGGTGCTAACAGCTCCCTGCACTTGCTAGGCTGAGGAGTGCTGGACCCAAACCCCTGCTTACACTTTACCAAAAAGCCCTTTTGTCAAATTACCCAGGTTGATTGTACCAACTTTTTTCTGCTGGGACCCTGACTAACAAAACATGTGCCTGGATAAAATTTCCTAGCCAGGAACAGTGGCTCATGCTTGTAATCCCAGCTACTCAGGAGACAGAGATCAGGAGGAATACAGTTCCAAGCCAGCCCAAGCAAAAATTTGGAAGACCCTATATCAACCAACAAGCTGAACTTGGTGGTAAGCACCTGTAATCCCAGGTATAAGGAAGAGATAAGTAGGAGGATTTCACAATACATTGCTAATTAGATGCTACAAGAGTCATACAATGAACTTGAGTCTTCTTTTTTCAGGTTTCCAGGCCCAATGCCCAAAGGTGACCACCTTTAAAAGTTCAGTTTTTTTGTTTAAAAATAATTATATGACTGATACACATAATATTTTATAGGTGAAGAAATTGAAGCACAGAGAGCTTAAGGGACCTCCTAAGTAGCAGAGATGAAATTTAAGCCTAAATAGCCTGGCTACAGAATCTGTGTTCTGCTTCAGAAACACATATCTTTGTCTAAAGACTTTCTGCTGACTTTACACAAATTGGGAGCATATTATATGCACTGGTCATGACTATTCACTTAATAATGTATCTTTAAGTTGTTCCCCTACACTTTGTTTTGTTTTCACTTAACATATCTTAGCATGCTTAGCATGTGTTCAATTACCTCATTCTTAATTTAGCCTTTGGTTGATTTGCATTTCAGTTTCTTTCAAGTTTTCGCTAGTGTGAATAACACCTCAGTAATAACAACATGAAGTGGAGCATGGTGGTGCACCTTTGCAGTTACAGCTACATGGAAGGCACAGGTAGGAGGAATGCAATCCAAGACGGCAGGCCCTGGGCACAATCACAAGGCCTTATTGAAAGATAAGTAAAGCAAAACCGGGCTTGGACATGTGACTCAAGTCACAGAGCTTCTGCCTAGCAAGTGCAAGGCAGAACCCCACCACTACTACTACCGATAGTAAAGATGCATTGTACACGTAACTGGAGTCCTAGCCATGGATCGTACTCTTAGAGGTACAATTTCTAAGTCAAAGGAATGTGGGTTCTAAAATTTTTGATAGTTTTTGACAAATTCGTCATTGACGATGATTATCCCAACACTATGCTTAGATGCCTGCTTTTTTAGGTTATGTTTTATCAAATGTTTTATTCTTGTAGTCAAAAAGAGTGGCTTAACTTTCATTTCTTTCCTTATGAGAGAAGTTGATCATCTTCTCACATAAGAGTATCATTTTATGGGTCCTGATACTCCATCCTATGCCATAATTCCACATCCCGTCTTTTACATTCAAAAGAAAACAATAATGTGATAGCCATCTGTCTGAATCTCCTGGGCAAGATTTCTAGAAGTGGAATTACTGAGTCCAAAGGTAGAGGCCTGGCTAGAGTTGGTATAGACTGCAAATTGTCACAAAAAATTATATTTCCCTACCACCAGCAGCATTTGAGTGCCCTCACCTGCCTCTCAGCCCTTCGATAATTTTAAGTGAGTGCCCATGTATAAGGAAACTGGGGACTCGATGTAACTTACATTTCTTTGATTTCTAATAAACCAGATTAGAGATATTTCTTGGCCATTTATATGGCCATTTCTGTGAATTCTCTCTCTCATCTACATTTTGATTAAGATCTTAGTATTTCTCTTATCACAGGCATGACACCAGATGTTTTTAAGCAGGTTGAATCAACATATCATTTATTAAATTCCCACTTTGTAGAAAGTACTGGACTAGGTGTTTGGAGAGACATAAATGATAGGCAATCATTATTCTTAGAGATCTTGTGATTTAGCTGTCAGACAAGCCCATACAAGAGAGGCAATTAGAGGGCAAGGCAGCCCTCTGTAATCAAGCGCTAGAGAGGCCGCTCCAGGCTACTTGCTGCAGGAAGAGTTGAGAAGGGAGGGCATGGAGGAGCTGACATGGTTGGGGAAAGAGGGAAAGCTTCGTGTAGGAGGAGCCTCACCCAGGAGCTGAAACATTTAGTGTGTGACGATTACATGGTGACACACTTTCCTCTTTCCTCCAGCAAGGAAGATGATGCATCAGACTCCCTTAGACATTTTTGAGTAAATCAATCTTAAAGACTTAAACTTGTTGATGGCTGCCGTGGCCCAACCTGGCCAGCATGGGTTGACCATTGTCATTGCCATGGTAATGGCAGTGACCACAATTAATGTTTATTGGATTTTAACCACATGCCGGGCACAGGGTACTAAGTGCTTTATATTCAATATCTCACTTAGACTCCTGGCAAGCCTGGGAAGCAGTACTATTGTGGAAACTGAGATTCCACAAGTCACTCAAGGGCATGACCAACAGTGTCAGAGCCTGGCCTTGACCCTTGCTTGTCCAGCTCCCAGGAGCTGTTCACACCCAGGCTTGCTTCAGCATCTGTGGCCAGAAGCCTTTGTCACCCAGCCAGCCCTCACTTCTTCCTGCAACCAGAGCCTGGAGGAAGAGTGCTCTGCATGTTCCTTGGGACATGATGAATTACAACCAATCTTGAGGGAAAAAGGTGAGTCCTAGCAATTCAGCAAAGGCTGCCTGAGTGAGCACATGCCAGGCACGGAGTGAGACATTGTAGTCTCCCCCTGGAGGGGAATGAGAATATGCAGACAGTAAGGGCTGGGTGGGATTCCGGTTAGCAGGGAGGATCTCATCCATAGCAGGGGGTCCCCAAGCCCAGGTGGGTATAGGGATGTCCAAAATGTCTTCATGGGCAACTCATATTTGAGTTAATGCTAAAGGGTGCAGGACTTGGCAGAGCCAGGTGAAGCAGAAAAAGACAGCCCAGGAAAAGGCCACCAGGGGCGCCCAGTGGGAATTGGAGGGCCTGCCCCTCACCACAGTCATGCTGTACTGCCCTGTTCTATTGACTCATCTGTTATCCCCAACAATCTGGTGCATTTAGGCCAGTGACTCCATCAGACTTTCCCCAGGGACATAAGGCTGGTGCATCTGGAAATGAAGGAGGTGATGACTACATGGATGGAGGCTGGGTGTGCAATCAGACTGTGGGCCCTTCCAGAGCAGTGACCATCTCCTCCTTCCTCTGTCCCTCAATAGCATGTGGATAATCACAAGCCTGTATTCAGTGTCATGATAATAATAATTACTTTTATTACAGCAAAAATTTACATAGTGATGACTTGCAGGCCCTATTCTATACCTACCTTGTTATTGAATCTTCCAAAACTCCACTAGACCCATTTTACAGATTGGAAAACTGAGCCACAGAAAGCTTAAGTCACTTGCCCAAGGTCACGTGAGAGACACTAAATAATAGAACTTCAGAGCAAAAGCACAAGAATCAGATTAGATGTGAGTTCAAATCTCAGGTGAACTTAGTTACTAGGGGATTGTTACTTGTATTTCCTAGCCTCTATTTCCATACTTGTAAAATAGTAATAATAATACCAGCTTCACAGATCCCCAGTGAGAAGCAAATGCTGTAAATGTAAAGTCCCTAGCACAGTACTTGGCACATGAAGGTATCCAGGAATTGGCAGCCATTATTTTTGCCCAAAGTCTGGAAAGTTCTCTCTCCAATGAAGATGGGTCACATGTTGCCTTCCTGGTCCCTTGTCCTCAGACACAACCTCCTCCCACCACCTACAAGTCACTCAAAGGAGGACGTGTGACTTCAACCCTGTTCCACTTGGACCTGCAGGTTCCCCATCGGCCAACTTCTTCCACATAGAGCAATCTTTTCCATTGCTCCCAGCTGCCAACAGAGACCGGCATTAGAGAGCGTCTTGGCTCCCATTAGAAGAAAAACAAACTTTGCAGAAAAATAAACACTTTTTTTTAAAGTCCTGTGGTTTTACATTGAAGACCTAATAGTTTTTCCTTGCTTTCTTTCTTTCCCCCCCCTCCCATACCACAAATCTTCTGCTGGAGGGAGAGAAAAGGAAAAGCAACCAGGAAGGGACTTCTAGATTGTTCTTTGATGTAAACACAACCCAAGATGGCCACATTCAAGGACCAGAGTCCCAAGTCTGTGCTGCAGGGAGAACTGCAACAGCAGCCATGTGGATGTTGGAGCCCTCTCTTCCCTGCTGTCTGTGCCACGGCTCCAGAAGGGTGAGTCTTGGTGACTCTCGTCCATCTGTTGCTTCAGCACCATAACGGGCAGATACATGAGCATGGTGTCAGGGTGGCCCAGTCAGAGGCTCTCATGTGATAAACCTCAGACATTTTCACTCCAAAATATATTCACCATCCCCACTGTAAGGCTGGCTGGCCAGAGGCCATTCTGTTTCAGTGACAAGTCTAAAATAGGAAACTTTCTTAGAAAAATAAAACCATTGACTTTGAGGACAGAATAACTCAGGGAGAAGAGCCAGCCCTCTGCTCTAGAGGGCAATTTCCTTGTAGCCTCTATACTCATCCCTCAGCAAGGCAGAGAAGAGCAGGCCAGGATAAACCAGATAGAGGCTGAGCTCTGAGGGGTCCCATCCCTCAAACGTGCACAGTGGGCTCATGCCCAGCTTCAGGCCTGTATAACCTGTGGTGGGTAGCAGAATGCTGGGGGTGGAGGAAGTAATTGAGAGGCAATAAGGTAACACACCTTGGGCAGGAACAGGCACCTCGTAGGTGCTCTATCTGTCTCTGTTCTCTTAAATCTGGAGCTTTCAAACCCCATGCCCTGTGGTTTCCAAAGGTATGGAAACACCCCGAGTAGCAGAGGATATTTTGTGCTCATATCTTTGATGGTGAAAGCATTTATTAAAATCTTCAAGGAGCCAAAGCTTCCCAAGGTCTAAGAACTACTGGCTTTTAATTTAAATGTTTGATTAGCAGCTCATCTCCCCGGAGGAGATACTAAATGTTTTGGTATCACCACAGTGTAGGTCGAACACTGGCACTTTGGACATTCAGCAGCATTAATGAATGAGTGAGTGTGCAAGTGAATGAATGACAAATGGCTTATTCCCTCGAGGACTCCAGAGCTTGGTGGAGGAGCTGTACAAACAAGAAATGTAATAAAGGTAGAAAACAACAGAAGTCAGAACAAATTGAAACACAAAGAGCCACTAAAATGGATGAACATTTCCCTGGCAGGGCTGAGGAGGTGAAAGGGCAAAGGTGGAAGGGTGTTTGAGCCCAAATGCCTGGTGGGAGTGAGGCAAGAGGAGGGTCAGTAGATCAAATCGAGGAGGGAGCTGGGAAGTCATTCAGGAAATGCAGTAAAAAATAATCACACACTTTATAGGGAAATGAACTTAAAAAAAAAAAAGGAAAGAAAAGAAAAGCTGTGGTTTTGCATCTAGGGCCTAATGATTTTTCCTTTCTTTTCCCACACAAACTGTCCAGTTTGGCTGGAGGGGAGGATATGTGCAAGGCAGGGGTGGGAAAGAGGTTTAGAAACAGAGGTTGGGGCCCAGTCCTGGAGGGCCTGGATGCCAGCCTCCACTAGCCAAGCCCTGAAGGCACAGAAGGCAGAGGCAAGAGTTCCTATGGGGAGAGGAGGTGAAGGGTCATGGACCCGCTCACTCCAGCAGGAAGCTGCTGCAAAGCTTCAGGTGAGGGATGCTGAGGAGAAGAGGTCAGGATGAAGAGAAGGGACAGATTGAGGGAAGGCAGCACAAGCACATGCAGATGACCTTATGTGGGCCACGATAAAGGAGAATTGCTCTTAGACTGCTCTAATTTCCACAGCCTCAGGTGTGGGCCCTTTGCAACAAACCTTAAAAGATTCAATTCAATTCAATTATAATAATATATAAATCCAGCTTTTAAAATGAGCAAGACTGAAGTAAGTACACAGAATAGACACAAGCTGATGTTTCTCCTAAACCTCTTCCGGGCTCAATAATTCCTTCCTAAATCTCCAGTTTTCTCCCAGACCCTCACCTGTGGCCTCGGGCATTTGTTCATAAAGATTTCACCTTGAAACTCTACGTGCTCACTCTTTCGCACTACCCTTGGCACCGTGAAGTGGCCTTCCCAGGAGGACAGCAATGTAGATGTGATGCTGGATGTCACTGAATGTCACCAGCCAAAGGTGATCATTACCACAGATAAGTATTCCAAACCTACCCCCCACCCCCAGAACAGTCTCTCCTCACTCACACGTGCACCTCCATTGAACACATTCATGACAACAGTGCTCCCACTTGTGCCTGGGCCTCCCTGGTGGCAGGCATCACTCCGAGCACTTAATGTCTGTGATCACCTTTAATTCTCATATCCCTTCTAAGTCTCAGAGGTGGAACTGAGGCACAAGACAGTCCTTCCCTAGGAGAAGTCAAGAATCACAACCAAGGATGTCTGTCTAACTCATGGCCCTGTCGTTTGAGACCCAGCTCTTTTCTTCACACTGTCATGGCTATGCTTCCTCCATGGAGTTAATCACTCAAAAGACTTTCACGCAGAGGACGGCGTTAATGAGTGGTCGTCCATGCTTGCCATATTCCTATGAATGGACGTTTTTTAAAAGTTCAGTGATAGAACACTCACCTAGCATGCTTTAGGCCCTGAGGTCCTTCCCCAGACACACACACACACACACACACACACACACACACACACACACACACACAGTGCCGGAGAAATTGTTGAATGTAAGGCATTTGGGGAGAGCAGGTAAGTTACAGTTCTCTATGGCCAGTTCTGTTCCCTATAATCCATAATGACCTGGAAGCACCAGTCACTGAGGCACTCTGCCTCTACAAGCCAGTCTACAAAGTGGGCTTGCAAAGAGGAAATTAGCCCTGGTCCGTTAACAACATAAGCACATCTCAAAAAGTGGCATCAGCAACTTGCCTATTCAAAGCAAGAAAGATCTTAAGAGAAAAGCCATAGGTCTTCAAGGGCCACAGAAGGACCCTGATGCTTAACACAGAGAGTAACGGAGACAACCTGATGAGAAATGGGATGCATGGGTTCTGGTGGTGGCCGGGGTCCCTTCCCAGCCACATGGCCACAAAATGAAGTCTACCTTCCCAGCTTCTGCTGGTCCCTACAGTCAGTGTGAATAGTTCTTATTTTGTATCCATGGCTTTACTCCTTTTCTGCCTTCTCTCACGTTTTCCATCAATTGAACTTCTACTTATTCCTCAATGCCCAATGGAATCCCCTATGTGGAATTAGTCTCTCTTCCACTGGGTGCAAGAGTTCTTATTGATGTCTCTCATTGGGGCTGCCATATTTTTGCTGCCTTGTATTTTATGTATTTGTTTCATTGTTTAAGAAAGTGTTAGCAGGGTGCCAGTGGCTCATGCCTTTAATTCTAGCTACTCAGGAGGCAGACACCAGGAGGAGTGTGGTTTGAAGCCAATCCAGGCAAATAGTTCTCAAGACCCTATCTTGAAAAAAACCAAAACAAAACAGGGCTGGCAGAGTGGCTCAAGTGGTAGAGGGCCTGCCTAGCAAGCCTAACAAGAGGCTGTGAGTTCAAACCCTAGTACGAACCCCCCCACACCAAAAGTGTTGACTTACTGACATAATTTCCTGAGTACCTACTACCTGCCAAGTGTTGTAATAGAGGATGGGAACTGAGAGATGGATAACTGATTGCTATGGAATGAATGTGTTCTCCAAAAAGGTAAGTTGAAATCCTAATACAAGGACCTCTAAATATGACCTTATTTGGAAATAGAATCATTACAGAGTTAGTTAGTTATGTTAAGATCAGGTCACAGTAGAATAGGGTGGCACTACTCCAATGTAACTGTTGTCCTTACAAGAAGAGAGAGTGACACAGCACACAGAGGCAGAGATTGGAACAGTGCTATCACAAAGTCCACCAAGTTCCTGGGACCAACAGAACCTGGAAAAGGCCAGGAAGGATCTTCCCCTAGAAGTTTCAGAGGGAGCACAGCCCTGCCCCTCACACTTCTAGACTCTAGAACTGTGGCAGGATCCATCTCTGCTATCCACGTCACCCAGTACATGGTACTTTGCTATTGCATCTCTAGGAATCTAGTATAGAAATGTTCTCCACTTTCAAGGAGCAATACACAAACAGATAACTACAAAGGAGTTTAGAATCCAATAGTGAAAGAATGTCCTTTGTGCAGACAAAGGGCATAGCAAGTAACCAAGCCTTGGAGGAAGACCAGGAGAGACTTCCAAGAGCAGGCACAATGGAAGCTGGGTTTTGAAGGAAGAAGGTAGTTGAAGAAAGAGCACTGCAGACAGAAGTAACAATGGTACTACCTGTGTGTCCTCTTGGTCTCTCCTGCTGGACTGTGTGCTCTAGTGCCCTTAGTACAGGGCTCTCCCATGACAGATGTTCAGCTCATAACTCTTGAACTTACAGAAAAAAACAGACTTCTAAGCAAGAAGAGAGGAACAGAGGATGGAGTGTACTGGCTGCCACCTACAGACAGGAAAAACTGAAACCTACAGCTCTTCAAATAGAGAGCAGATGGAGGGCCGCAGCCAAGGCCAGAGACTGAGGCAACCCAAGCAAGACTTGCTTTAAAAAAAAAAAAATTGGGTTATTCTCTAGGGCTCCAGCTCAGTGGGGAAGGAAAGCAATTTATGGCCAAAGGAAGTAGCCTGACAGTAAACAAAAATACAGTGACCCCGAGTTCCCACTGGACAGAAGATAGATAGTGCTGTCATAAAAATGAGATTAATTTTAATAAGGGCTTTCACCAAGCAGCAGACCCTGGTGGCCAGAGGCCTGTCAAAGCTCCAGTGACAGGCAGCATTGCTGATGGATGGAGCCGACCTTGGAGAGCTGAAGATATGGGGAACAATCGGAAGCTTGGGGCTGGCTACTGGCTGTGACTTAGGCAACTGCTGTCTGAGCAGATTCCTTGTCATGCTTCTGAATCTCTGAACTGTAGCTCATCTCTTGTAAGGGCAGGAATCCCCAGTTCCCTCCTCTTGATGGGGACTGGAAGGCTGTGCTTACACACCTCCAAGAACAAGAAACTTACTACCTGGCACAGTTCTCCATCTGCAGTCACTCAGAAAGTGCTTTATTTCATTTGTCCCAGAATCTTGCAAAGATTGTGATCATTCCCGATTCAAATCAACAGAGCTCAATTTCATAAACACTGTCTGAGAACTCACTGTGCAAAAGATCTTCAGCAGAGAGATGACAAAGAACTGGGCTTGGCCTCCAAAAGCTTTCAGAAAAGCCATGATCACAGGCTAAGTCCTAATTCTCTTAGAGACTCAGCGCTAATTGTGGTTAGCAAACTCAGTTCTGAAACGAAGCCCTAGGCCCAACTCTGACAGGGCCCTGTTGCAGTCTAAATCTTAACCCTGTTATAATAGTCTGAGTCCTGATCCTTGTCACATCTGAGCCTGACTCTGACCTAGGGCCTCACGAATAGGTGCCTGTTCTTAAAGGATGAGGGAGGTGCAAATGAGAACAGAAATGAATGACTCAGAGCAGCATGTTCTCAGGCCTACAACAGTGTCATCAAAGCAGATGTGGTTAGCCTGCAGCACTGTGAAGCGCAGTGCCTGTCTTTAAAACACGTGCAGACACCAATCCCCAAGCTTTCACAGCCCCAAAGCATGCCCTCCCACAGAACTTGGTCACTGTGTTCCTGCTTGTGTGGACACATGCGTTGACTTCTGCTCTTCATGAAGACAGGGACTGTTTTTATGTGCTTGTGTTCCAGGCTGCTCTCACTAACCTTTTCTTTCTGCCTCACTCCTGAACACCTACTGTGTGTTGGGCTTTGGCATGTTCACAGAGACAGAGACAAAGAGACATGGCCTGACACAGACACCAGTAAGGGCTCTATTACATCTTTAATCATTTACTTAATCAACAAACAAATGAGAGCGCTCACCTTGTACAGAAACAGGACCCCACAGCATTTTAGGAACTTAGCACCTGCAGACCAGGAAACCAGCCTTTGTGACTTCCTAGCCCTTGACCCCACTGGCATCAGACAGTCCAGAGTTTTGTCAGCTATTTTGCCAATTATGTATCAATAGATGTCACACAATCAAATCCCGGCTCCGAAAAGAGATTTTGAAAGTCAGAGATGTTTGTCTAATGCAAACAGATGTCATGTCAGGAATTAGTTTGACTAATAGGCTTTTAATGAGATCTTTGTGAGGTCTGGACCTCAAGCAGAGGAATCCTAAAGTTTTCCTGCACAAGACAAACTACCTGGCCTGCACACTACCACATACATCTCCCTGCCAGGGAGCACTCAGCATGGCAGAGCAGGACTTGGATCTGAGTGTGTGCTGATCACCTAAGGGTCATATGCCTGGAGTCCCTTGCAGCCAGGTCCCCTCACTGGAGCAAATGAGGCAAGTACCTAGTTGGTGTCACCTGCCCCTGATAGAGACCAGAGCTTCTCCCCAGGGACTTGGAGGCATTTCCCCAACAGCATCAGGAAATGTTCTAGAGCAGAGCAGAGAATAAAGTGTGACTGTCATTCAGTGAAGGAACATGGAAACAGAGAAGCTGTAGAATGAAGTCATCATGCCACCCAGGCAGGCAGAAGGATTTTTTATGGGGTAATGTATGTGGCCCACCAGGCACTGAGCAGGTGCTTAATGCAAAATAACATTGTGATTCATACTGATTTATTCTTCTGCCTTGAACTTACTCAACAAATACTTGAATACACACAGCTCTGGTCAGCCTCACTCTAAGTGTGCCAAGGCCTGGTGCCAGTTCGTTCCTACTGTTTAGTTACCAATTTATAAGAAGGGTGCAGAAATTGAAAGTGGTTACAAATGTTTGTAGGTAGTTGGCATTGCCAAAATTTGTTGTATTTCACACAAAAAATATTACTGGTCAGTAAACAACTGAAGAATTTTAAAATTTTAATTTTAAAATTTAAAATTGAAGAAATTTAAAATTAAATTAAAATTTTAAATTGAAGAATTTTAAAATTTAAAAGTCTTTTACCACAAATAACTTGAGAAGTAGGAGAATGGAACCTTCTGGGTTCAGCGTTACTATCACCATTTATTTATTTTTGTTTTTTGGCAGTACTGGGGATTTGAACTCAGGGCCTTGTGCTTGCTAGGCAGGTGCTGAACCACTTGAGCCACACAACCCACCCTATAATCACCATTTATAAATGAGAAACTGAGGCTTGCAATGATTCACTTGCCCAAGTCTATCCATCCAAGTATCTAAGAGGCCCTTGAATCGAGGTCCCAGAAAGGCCTGGATCTAAAGTTTGTTGCGGATTGGAGGTGTGACTCAAGCAGTAGAGTACCTGCTTTGAAAGTGAAAAGCCCTGAGTTCAAACCCCAGTCCCACCAAAAATAAAATAAAAAAGGGTTTTTGCTTACAACCATTTTATTCCAGAGGCTAAGAAATTCACAAATCTGAACTCAATATGTTGCTAATTCTTAAAAACTAACACTGATCTGAAGCAAAGTCTTGTCTTAGCTCTGCAATGGACTTGTACAGTGAGTCATTTCCTCTTTGGGGCCTCAGTTTCCCTCTATATACAATGAGGGAGGTTGCCTTCAATTATCATAAGGACTCCTTCTTGTTTTGACATCTTGAATTTGATCATGGACTCCCTTAATGGAAAAGGGTCTTTGATGTCATGTGATCAACTTCCCTTCCAGAGCAATCTAGGCCCAGGACTCCTGCCACCTTTTGAGTGTCCCTTACATGTGCTTGAGTTTGGGTAATTCTGATTTTCAGGCAAGACTCTTCCTCACAAGGGCTTCCGTCATGAACACTGGCCAGGGACACCCTGGGTGCCGACTCTATCACTCTTACCACTAGGGCATTATTCCCCAGAGCGGTGAGGGGGCTCTCATATCCTTCCTCTACTCTCAGATGCTCAAGCCTCAGACCAAACTAGACATATCTTGTGCCTTAGGAGGAAATCCCATCTGCCTGGGCAAGCATGAGAAAGAAAGGACAACCTAGGAGTCCCTGGTGTTTTATTGCTGGGGAAAGCACTAAAAGTCCCTTTGTCCTCAAACTCCCAAGTATTCCATCCATGAGGACCTGGGTACCTGAGGCTTCCGTTACCTTTCACAAGAGTCCTAGGGAGACACAGGAAGTACCCAGAGGCTGTCCCAAGGTCTGTGCTGGTTCCAGGTTGTGACCCGTTAGAGCTCCTCCCCCTCAGAGCCCTAGGCTGCCAGGATGGTGCCCATGGGAGACAGGGCCAAAAATGATTACTCCCCCACACTTATCAGGTACTCAAGCCTGTGTCTGAGGAAACTGACCTCAAAGACTCTCATCTATGTAAGAAAACAAGCTGAAAAAGAAAGAGGCCTGTCTATGTCCATCCACCTACCACACCAAACACTGACATCCTCTTTTCAGCTGTCTCTGCCACAAACCACTGTAAAGTCGAAGGCTCAGGCTCTGTTGGTTGGAATGAAACAACCAAATACAGACTTGGAGAGGCCTGAAAATCTGGAAATGCATAGAATTTCCGGAGTCAGTATCATCAGGTCAGAGAATCATACAGGTAAACATCTATTGAATGTACACAAAGTGCTAGATCCTGGGTGAGATCCTGGGGACTTGTAAGTACAGGACAATCTAGAGTCAAAGAATCCTAAAAATGTAATGTCATGAACTCTTAAGGTCTTAGAATCCTTAAAAGTATCAAACAATAGAATGACAAAGCATTAGTTAAATAAAATCTAGACCCACAGAATCCTGGAGACTCAAAACAGAACCAACAGGGGTTACTGGAGGTCTCTGGAGATCTCATGTTCTGGTTCAGACTGGCCAGCCCACCCTACATGGCTGGCAGTCTTTAGGTGCAGAGGAGAAAAAAAATTTCCTTTACAATGTCAGTGGTGTAGTGATGGATGTGTCAGGAGAGGAAATTGGCCTTAAGAATGAGAAGGGGGAAAATGATAGGAGCTATGGAGAGACATGAAATAAAGACCAGGGCAGAGAGGTCCCCTAAAGACCTTCTTGATTGTCTCCATCTCCTACAGTTGGAGGAAGGTGAGGCAGGTTGTCCCACTACTGAGAGGCTCCAATGGAAAGAGTTTGTTTGTGTGGTGTGAGTTAGAATCCACCTCTTCATCCTGTCCTGGCCCTGCCATCTGCAAATGTCAGACTGCATCAGGGGGTTTGTAGTACATTGTCTCACATCAGCAAGACCACTCTTGTCAGGGACAAGCATATTAGCAAAGCAGAGATGCTGGAGCATGGGTCATGTTCACCAGAAGTGAATACTTCATGGTATCCAGGACAGGGTGGGACACTGAGAGAGAAGGGATGCTGGAATAGGACAGTAGAATAAAATGTGGAATTGCCAGAGGCTCAGAGGCTGGAACTTGCACATCTATCTACACTCTTTGTGGCAGTCTGTGGCATCATAGAAACCAGAAGTGGTTTCTGATTGCCTGGTCCCTGATGGGGCCTATGTAGGGACCTTATTCTCCTTATAGTAGATCTGTGGGATGCCCTTTTCCTGCCCCTGAGTGGCTCAATGAGGCCCTAGAGGAGCCATGTGGTGGGCTCAAGGTGTAATGTGCAAGCTTAAGTGTCTCTAAAACAACTAGTAAAAACCCTGACCAAATCCAAACCAGATGCCCCAGGGCGTGCAGGGTTGAGAGCTGTCAGCACCTCTGCATTTTCACCTGCTCATGTGGGTTGCACCTGTAGGCGGCAGGAACACGGGAAACTTCAGGCTGCCCACCAATCCAGCCCCCACTGGCCTTCCAAGTATGGAGGTATTGAGGGGCCATGGAGCAAGACTACAGGCCTTCTCAGGCCAGTCCCTGGGCTGGCTATTTCCCCTTCCTCCCAGTTCCTAGTACAGGCCCTTGGGATTTATTAATGCCTGAACTATACTCCCAGGGTATGGGAAGTTGGGCAATTAGCCTCAGCTTCCCAATAAGCAACATGAACACTTTGACACTGACCTCCAAGTTCACTGGATAGTTCACTCACTCAGTTGGACAAATATCTACTGGGCATTTACTGTGAGTCCAACACTAGACTAGGTACTGGTAATACAATGATGAATAAAGGCCTTGACTTCACAGAATTTACTATCTATAGAGACAGATAAGTAAAACAAATTTACACACAAATAAATATACCATTTACAAATTGGGTTAATGTTTTGAGAAGGACATACTGGGTGTGTGTGTGTGTGTGTGTGTGTGTGTGTGTGCGCGCGCTAGGAGACATGCAAAGGGTCAAGGGTGAAGGAGGCCTCTCTGAAGAAATGATATCTAATTTAAGATCTAAATCCTGCTAGGAGCAAGCTAGAAAAAGGATATGGAGCAGACAGTCCCATGCAAAAGACTAGCATGTGCCAAAGCCCTGAGGCAGGGGAGTCCTTGACTCATTTCTTCCTTGTGGGAAGAGATGAGAGAGGAAGGAGTAGCATGAGGTGAGGGTGCAGAAGTAAACACAAATCAGACCAGGGAGGAAGTCATGGGGCAGGCAAGAGGAAGCCCCCAAAATGTTATTTAAACAGGGGCTCCAATGTAATACTTATAGCTTTAAAAGATCATGCCAACGAGGAGTTGAGATCATGGATGAAGCTTCCTCACCTCTGCCATGATCAGAAGCTCTAGAAGGAAAGAATTGGCTCAAAGTCACATGACCAATAATTATCATTAATATGAGCAAGTCCTTTCCTGGTTCTGGTTTGCTTCTAGCAGTTATAGCATGCTTACCTCCAGATGCAGCCTCATCTGGTCCTTCCTGCCCCTGGGACAAAAGCAGACAGAACAGAGATTCTCAATTCCCTGACCCAATTAAGGAAAGCCAGGCCAGGCAGGTAAGTGGACTAAATGCATATCATACAGCAAGTTGGTGGGACCCAAAATTAGATCAGATCACATTATCCCAAGAACAACTGAGCCTGACACTGTAGGAATGGACAGCTTCAGAGACAGAGAACTGTTGGGGTGGACAAGGGAGATTTTAGAAGTGGAAGTCTCACCAAAGGAGTACAGGTATGAGACCTGAAGAGGCAAATTTGTCTCATGCACAGAACATCTGAGAATGAAATGGAATGAAATGAAGTGGTACATCTACAAACAGCTGACCACAGACCATCATGCAAGCATCAATAACGATGATTATTGCCCCCTGCTGGTTCCAGAACTTCTGAGGGCCTCACCCCAACAGCATATCTGCTTTTTGCTCCAGAATATACCTGCTGAGCACTAAAGCAGCAACTGTGCCCACATCTGAACAACTCCTGGTATGACTGCCTGACTCCTGTCATCATCATCGCCAAGATGGAGCCCCCAGTCCCCCACTTCCCTGGAGAGTGTCCTTCCCAGACAGGCCACAGAGACCCACCTCAATGTCATCTGAGCAGCTTGGTATCCACAGGGTCATGTGCTTCTCTGATGATAGCCCTATTGGTGCAGACTTGGATCAGGCCCCTTCTACAACCATGCTACACCCAGCACTTTGTCCTACTGTGTACTGCTGCTCCCAGCCTCCCTCTTAAGTGAATGTCTGTCTCCTGAAGTTTCAGCTATCATCTCTGTCCTGTCTTCCAGAGCTCAGAGTGGGTACCTGATGCCCTAGGAAGCCTCCTTCACCTCAGGCAGTTGCCTCTGCTTGTCATGCCTACAGCTTCATCCTCTTCCTGCTTCTCCTGGAGACGGAAGCTAGGTGAGGATAGCTCTGTGTCTTCCCCATTTCCTTTTCCCAGAGGCCAATAACTATCTAGATCTCTCCCCTTCCTTTCTGGGAAGGGAGCCCAGCAAATGAACTTGGAGTATGAAAAGTTTACTTAGAGCCTCAGTAGTGGGTGTTTAAATCTACACTATCTAATAAAATAAAGTCCTCTCCAATGGCCCACACCAGGGCCATAGTGACCCACCCCTCAACAATCTTATGGCCAGATGACTGATCAAGGATCATTTGCCCCTCATCACCAGAACACTTTTCTACTCTTCCTTCTCTCCCTGTTGGCCAGTGTGATAGATGGCCACAGGTTGAACCCCAGGCATCCTGGGGGTGACATGGCCATTCTAAACCTCACCTACAGGACAGGCAATGGATGCCTGCTCTGTCTAGAACAGGCCCACAGAAAATGTCAATGTCCCCTTTCCTGCCTTCTCTCCCAATATATTGTGCCTGTCTCCTCTAAAGCCTGGAGCTACTCCCTCTCCCCCAGGAAGTCTTCCCTCCCAAGACTTGGCTAAGCTTGAAGCTAGGTGGCCTCCAGCTCTCTTATGCACTCCAGGTCCCTTTAATCAAGCCCTGCGGGGCAGGATGGAGCCATCTCTAAGCCTGGATAAAGGTGAAATCCAACAGTTGGGAAAGGTTATTTTTGGACCTGACACAAATGCTAAATGAAGAGCCCCCAGCCTTCCAAGCAATCTTTGCTTTGTGCTGCAAGGCCCAAAACTAACATTTTCATAATAATTTTCCAGTATCAAAGTGATAGTTTTGATTCAAGACAGCTGAAGCCTGCAAAACTGTGTGGCGGCCTCTCCCGCCCTCCAGCCAAACATGTGCCTTGGTCTCTATTTTAACACCTTTGATAATCATCAAAAAATGCATGGCCCCAGCAGTTTTCGCAGCTTTCTGACCAGAAGAGCAGCCCCTGGAAGGAGAATGTTGGAAGTCTGTTTTCCTTCTGCATTACCCTGAGCCTTGGGCTTAGTCCTCCCAGCTCGCCTGGCTCGCCAGCCTCCCTCTCCACATTCCATTAGTGATGTCTGATTAAGGAATTGGCCTTTCTAATGCTATTAAAAATGGGGGGGAGCCCAAGAAATACAGTAACACAATATCATGGAAAACTGATATAATCTTTTCAAAACTATAAAGATTGCTCACCCAGAGGAACATCTGCACAGAAAAAGAAAAGGGTTTTAAACAAACTGGAAAGGGGTCGGGTAACTTGTAAAGGCCGGAGTGTTGGGGAGACCGCTGGCTCGTTCGAAGCTTGCTGTCACTCTGGAGGGGGGAAGGCCATCCTCGGAGGAGCCAGTTCCTTCACTGAGAGCTCCCACCATCTGGAACTCATTGCAGGATGGAACACTGGCGTTTGTAAAAAGAAACTCGGCCTTAGGCCTTACGATAATTGTTCCTTAAATCATCAATATGGCCCAAGCACCAGATGGAGTTGGAGGACAGTGAGGACAGGCCAGGACTGGAGTCCTGGCCCACCCCATTGCCCTCTCCCCTTGGAAGCTCCAACCACCTCCTCCCAGGAAACAGCCTCAGGTCAGATTCTAGACTTTTCCCCCAGCCAGTCTTTGGCCACCCTGGAGATCTCTGTTTCGCTGCTGCAGAGCAGTTATCCTTTGGGTCGCTGGTACCTTTAGGATTCAGAGACTTAGAGGCACTGAAGCTAAGGCAGAGAAGTCCCTGTGCTAGTCAGGACTCTCCAGGCACCCTTAGTCTCCAGAGGACTCACCACACCTTCAGTGATGAGGCAGCAAGGGCGGCCTCTGCCATGCTTGGGATTATGCCAAGTGCTGAGTTCACACACATGGGCCACGTACACTCACAACACAGCCAGCACAGATTGGGGTAAAACCGGGTGACTCAGTATGTTCGACCACCAGAGCTCTGAGATGGAAGAGGTTGATGTGGGCCTGGTCACGGGACCTTAGAATAACACGATCTGAAGCTCTGAGCATCTGACTGTCTGAGAGGTCTGGAATCTCAGCTCCTTAGCAGCAAAGAGCTCTGGAAACTTTAGACTCTACTGTTCCCTCCCTGGTATGGAGAATACTGAGAGCTGACCTGGTCTCTGCCTTTGAACTTACTGATGTGCTGCAGAAGTAGCTGTGGGTCCTGGGGGACCAGTGAGACCCATACAGGGCCCTGGGCTTCCAGGACTGTGAGAGCCCTCAGGACATCAGGAGGTTCCCTCCCCCTGAACAAAGAGAGCCTCTGAGTGGGAGTCCTTTTCTCAGAATGCTAGAGGGTAGTAATGAGGGGCAGGTACTTTTAAGAGTGCTCAATGTCTCTCCAAGCCCTTTGTTTCTCTGCCCCAGGAGCAACCTAGGCTCTGCTCTGTGCGTTTGACCACTAGCTCCAACCTGTCTCTCTCCTGAGTTGACAGCCACATATCCAACTGCCTCCCACACACTTTGATCTTGTCGCCTTGTAACCCAACACATCCCAGCCACAACTCTCCATCCTCCTCAATGTTCCCCATCTCAGGGACAGCACCACCATCCACCAGGTGCCTCACCCCCAAATCAGGGACTCCTCTCTAACAGCCTCCTTGCCTTCTGTCCTATATCCAGTTCCCAAGACCTGAAGCCCTGTCCTGCAAGCTCTTCCTTCCAGATCTCATTGCATTCGCATCCTCCCATTCCCGCTGTAATGCCTTAGGCTAGGCCTCACCATTTCATGACTGGCTTCACAGCAGCATGTTCTGGACAGATGTCCAGATGTCCCAGCCCCCACCCACTCATCTTCCACCCAGCGGGTGGGACCACCTTTCTAAAATAGAAAAATCATTAAGATTTTTCTTGGGGTTGTGCTACTATCCAATGAGCATCTAGCAAGCACAGTATTGTTGATGCCTACACATGTCAGCATCAACTAAAATACAAATCTTACCTAGTCTCTCTCTCTCTGCTGAAAACCCTTTCATTACTTATCTATAGGAAATACTCCATGCTCTGTACTTGACCAGGTTGCTATACTAGATGAGGTTAGGTGATAATGTAGCACTTGACATCTCAGAAATTTCAGATGCTTAAAATATCAATATTCTGATACCACATGCCCCTCAAGGGTTAACTGCAGGCTCTGCTTGTCTTGGTCACTCAAGTCTTGTGTTGTAGGAGCCACCACCATCTTGCAAGTTACCAGTCACTGTGTGGGATGGAAAGACTTCCATGGAAGATATCACATTGGCAATTAAATGAGTGAGCTTGGAAATGGCATGTGCTACTTCTTCTCATATCTCATTGACCAGAACTAGATCCATAGAGTCATCCAACTGTGGGAGCCAGGAAGGGCAGCCCTCCATGTGCTCAGAGGAGAGAGCCAGAAATTGGTGATGGCACTTTGGTCACATACTTCCTTCAATGCCATGCTCTCTCTCTCTCACCTCTGAACCTTTTCAGAGGCTGTTCCTTTTGCCCTAAACCTTCATTCTCCTGCTTCACTTAGGGAATATTAGCCTGTCCTCAGCTTGGACATCACTTGTCCTGAGAAGCCAACTCTCAATTCACTCAAGCAGGACCCCCTCTGGCTCTCATACTCTATTAGAATTATCTTTAATTGTTCTGTTCTGTCTTGGTCTGTGAGCTATTTGAAGACAGGAGCATGAGTACTATATTACCCCACCTCCAGTGCCTACTTACACAAGTGCCCACACAGGATAAGAATTTGTTGAATGAATGAATGAATGAATGAATGAACACATGAATACATGAATGAAAGAAACAGATTAAGAGCCTCATGGTAGGGCCATCAGGAGTGGAAAGGAGCCTAGAGGCTTCAGGAATGAAGCCAATAGTCGATGCTGAGTGAGCTCCAGAAGACAAATGTCAAGGACTGGTAGAGCAGAGGGAAAGAGGGTTTCTGGCAGGGCCATCAGAAAGAAGCATGTGTCCATGAAGAACGACAACTTACAGCTAACTTCCAGTAGTCAGAAGAAGTCAGTTGTGAGATTCCCCTCCCTCACTTAACCACTGGGAGCAGGAGGAAACAGCCAGGCCCTGGCAGGTAGCAGCAGAGTTCCTATGCAAAGCTGGAGCCAGAGCTGACCTGACTGTTCTGAGCCCTCCTTCTCCCTCTCAAAAATTGGCAGAGACCCTTCAGTTTACTTTAATTACTAAAGCTAGATGCTTTCCAAAGGCAGAACCCTATGTCTCTCTGCCTCCCCCAGCAACTAGCATAAGGCTTAACACACAGTAAAAGCTCAGTTAATGCTTGTAGACTCCATTCCCTCCTCTGCAAGCCTTCAGGGGAGCTTAGCCTACCTGGAATCTGCTGTCCCTCCTGCTGACAAGAAGTTGGTGTCTGCCACACCTCCCCCATTTCACCCACCTCACCCTGACATCCCTATGCAGATGGGGATGTATGTACTAAACAGCCCTACTTCACCCTTCAAGCTTCACCCATCTCGAGCAAAGTTCTCTGATGTGTGCGGATGCTGCACTGGCCTCCAGGTTTCTCCTCTGAATCCTCCAGTGGCCACACAAGACACAGAGTCTGTCCAGTGTGAGTGACATCAAAGTCTCAAGCTGAGAGCTCCAGGGACAGTGTCCAGGCAATCAACAGGACTCTGAGGACTGTGGTCAGAGCCCAAGGGAACAAGTTCCCATTATGATGATATTTATTCCCCTTCTCCCTCTCAAGGAAAATCCCATCCAGTCCATCATCAGGTCTTTCTCCTAAACTGTCTCTGGATCTGTCCCCTATCTGAATTACCATAGCAGCCCACTCTGCACGGTGCAGCTACAGCTGTCTTTCTAAAGCACACATGTGCAGAGAGCATGCCCCTGTACAAACCTTCCACTCGGGAGTCAGTGTTAAAGGCAGCAAGACTCTCCACTTTGTGGTCTTAGCTTAACCACCTGTCCCTCAGTCTCAGCTCTTGCCACCTTCTCTCATACTACATTCCAGCCACATGTGCTTTTATTAGAGGACCATTGCTGTACCTTCTAGTTCTTCATGTGCTGTTCCTTCTACCTGGAACATTTCTCTCCTAAAAAATATCTCCACCTTGGAATTTCTCCTGAACTCCTTCCCCCATAAGGAATCAGATACTTCATTCATTCACCAATCTTTAGCCAGAGACTGACCAATGAAGGATGAGAGGAAGGAAGGGCAGGAGGGAGGGAGGGGTAGGCAGGTAAATCCACCTGGGGTAGAACTGAGTTGGACAGACAAGAATGTTGGAAGGAATGGAAGAAATTTCTGGATATTGAGTGACCTAAAAAGGCTTCTGGAGGAGAAGTGACTGAATCTGAGGAAAGACAAGAATGGCTTAGCTAAGTGGAGAACAAGGGCTAGACCAATTTCAGATGGGAGAAATAGGTAGCCTGAAAGTAAGCAGAGGAGTCTAGCCACAGCCCTGAGGTTGCCAGGGAAGTGAGGAGGGTTCAAGCTGGACGGTTACAATATTACATGATAAAATCTCCAAGCTAGAAGGGCCTTCTTAGATGAGATCGTTTAGGGGTTTCTGCAGTCTGTACTCAGGTGGAGCAAAGGCAATGGAGGCCAAAGGATGGACCAGAAAACTGCTCTGGAGATACAACGAACAGGACTTGGCAACTGGTTGGCTATGGGAGTGGAGAATGGAGTCAGTGCCTCTGAGTCTCCCCCCTGGGAGAGCAGTACCACACTAGGAGTCTGGTTTTCCTCTAGACACATCACACATGGAAGCCTCAGGTGGGACACAGTGGTGCAGGTGGCCAATAGGCAGGTGCTTGTTCTGATCACTTAGCAAGGGCCAGAGCACAAGTGACATTTAGCAAGATGACTTAAATTAACATGGTTTGTCTCCTTATCTCAGTAGAGAAAATTGTTACCATTCCCGGGGGCAGAATAGGCCTAGAGGCTAGGCTGAGGGAGGACTGCCTATGCCAAGGCTGGAGGCAGGCATGCCCTCAGCGAGTAGGGTGGGGCTGGCCCTGCCACAGGCAAAGGTTCAGGCTGTTTTCTAATGGACCCTGGCTTCATCCTGTGGTGGGATATTTGGTGGATGTGGAGTTTGCCTGCCCTTAGAGACGGACAGAAGGAATGGGGAGGGGAGGGTTCCTGGTGCCCTGAAGCCAAGGATGTACCTGTGGCGGTCAGAGGAGTCAGATAAGAGCAGGGCACAGCAGGCAGCAGCCAGAGACAGCCCACTTTAAGCAGTCCGAGAGCTGAAGGACTACACACAGAAGACAGTGGGAGAGTCCAAGTCCAAGGCCAGGCACACGGTAGGCTCTCGGGTGTCAGATTAGATGGTCTTTGTGCAGCCCCTAGAGCCCCAAACCCCCAGCATCCAGGATAGAGGGCAGCAGAGATGTCCCCTTTCAAGCTCCTGCACAATTCATGCATTGCCAGACTGAAAGTGTGGAGAGGTGGGGCCCTTAAAAATGACTAGGTTCTGGGGGCTCTGCCCTTGTGACTAACCTCAGGTACCCTTTCAAGGGGGCTGATGAAGGGAGTTGTTCTTGACTTGTCTCTCAGGCTGCTATACATAAGAACACCATAAGAAAGTCTTCCCTAGAGGCCAATGCCTTGATCTTGAAGCTCCCAGTGTCCAGAATAATGGATGTAAACCTTTGGTCCATACAGATGACCCCATCTTGGGTATGTGATACAGCCACACAAATAGAGTGAAGTAACAGGCTGGCGTGAGGCTCCTCCTGCCCATTTGCCTCCCTCCTATTCAGCCCCAGGCAGGCAGGCGCCCCCACTTTCTTCCATCCAGCTTTTGTTTATGAGGTTCCCTCTGCCAGACATGCTTATTTCCCTGCTTCTTTATCCAGCTGAGAAGTCACCTCCTCCAGGAAGTCCTTTCTGAGGCACTCAGGCTAGGGTCATCTGTATTCTCACAGCCTCCCATGTGTAGCTCCCTTAAATCACTGCAAACAATCAGCCAGCCATGGCTCCCTCTTCATTATATCCCAGACACCCCAACCTTGGAGCTCTGGCTTTCTGGTCCTTCAGTATGCCACACTGAATTCAGTGTTAATGCTTAGAATGTCCACTTCTTTCCCCTCACCCAGGCATCACAGATTCAGTTCTCCTGGTTCAGGACAAAGGTCACATCCTCAGCAGTGTCCTTGACCCTCCCTACTAAGCTTCCTTCACCCTTGACCTCCCCTTTGCCGCTACAGCACTGCTCCTCCATCATTCCTGCTGCTACATGTGGCAAGGCACAGCAGACAGTGTCTGGTTCACATGCAGCTCTGCTCCATATCCTTGGGTCAGTCTCTTGATCTCTCTGCACTTGGTTTCCTCATCAGGAAAACAGGGATAATAATATGACCTACTGAAAGGGCTGTGGGAGGTGAACACTTGCAATGGATATGGCCACAGGCCACCAGGGCTGTTCCTAAGAATCATGGTTCTCCCTTCTTTGGGGGCATGGTAGGACTGACCTCCCCACCACCTTGAAGTCATTTGAGCTGTGCAACTCGCTTTTTCAATGAAATGGGATCTGAGTTATGAATGTCATTTCCAGGAGAACGCTTAAGAGACATTCCACTGCTATGTCCCCCTTGCCTGGGCCTGGCTCCCTGACTGAATGGGAGGTGCCAAGCACTCCTGCTGACCCATAAGGGCATGAACCATGAATTAGAAACAAGCATTGGTTGTTGGAAGCAACCGAGATGGGGGGAGGGGGGAGGGGCTTGTTTCTGCAGCATTCCTCTCCTCCCTGACTGATGCAAGAATTCCAAATAGCAGAAAATCAGTACTAAGCAGGGAAGACCATTATCACTATGCCTAAGGCTGCCTGCTAGACTCCTTATGAAAACCCCAAAGATAAAGCAAAAACAACCCCTCCTCACAGAGTTGTCCTAGGCCAAAACTTTGTCTTGCTCATTCGGTGGCCCCATGCCCTGGTGACCCAGTGTACAGCACATAACCGTTGCTCAATAAAATGTCGCCAACTAATTGGCTGATGGTCAGACGGGGACCCTGCTGTGTACACACACCCACTCACTTGGCCAGTCCCATCTGTAGGTGACAGGGATCCAGCCATGCCATAAATCCCAGTGGCCTAGTTTTTCTTGAACAGCCCCCAGAGTTCCTCCCTCCTAGCAACCGTTGTGATGGAAGAATTGGGTCCTGCCAAGGCTGTGGTGGACCATGGCTCCCATGTGGCCATTCCTCCTGACCTGGCACACTGGGTGGGCCTTTCCCAGGGTGGTTATTTGTCCAGCATTTCCAGGTGGTTTCATTCCAGTGCAAACTCAAATGCTCTCAGTGACTGAGGGAATTCTAGATTCTGAACAAAGACTATGGGGGCATCTTGTCCAATCTCCTTCCACACCCTGGAGTCCAGCCCCCGCCTGCACATCTCTGTGGGGACCTCACTACCTGGAGGTAGCACTGAGAGTGCTTCCTTAGGCAGAACTGGTACCTGCCACCTGCGACTGGCCTTATCCTTGACCCCAGGGCCTCATACCACACAGATCATGGACACTTTTGGCCTAGGACAACTCTGTAAGGAGGGAAGGTCACACTCTCCACCCATCCTCACCGCCTCACTTCCTTCTCCAAAACACTCTCTACTTCCTCCAATCTCTAGGGGGCTTTTTTTTTTTTAATCTTTGGGGTTTTTATAAGGAAATTACTTCAATTGACAATTTGTGGGATTTTTGTCTAGGTTTATAATTGCTCTAGTCCGTATTTTTGGCCCCAAAATATGCAGGGTAGAATGGCAGGTGACTCTGAGAGTCCAGAGTTGTCTGATGTTGTGGGGAAGCAACTGAGGCACAAAGAGGGCAAGGGACTTGGTGAAGGTCACACAAGAGTCAGTGGCAGAGGAAGGATAAAAGAGCCTAGGGCCGCTGGGGTAACTAAATGAGCTCCTGAAAAGCAGACTGAACAAAATTAGAGGAGCAATCATGTGCTCTGAATTCTTGGGGGTCCTGAAATTCCTAAGAGCCCTCAGTAGTGCCCCCTAGAGGGGGATGAAGGCTGGACACGGAGGAAGGCAGCAGAGCTCAGGGCTACCCAGCTGGTTAGGGACTAGAAGGCAAAGCCTGGAGACAAGGGTGCTTCCCACAGTCTGTTTCTGTGCCAAAAATATTCACCACCAACGAGTTCTCGGTGCAAGATATTCACAGATATTCCTGCAAGGAAAAATACAGAAAGCTCCCAAAAATGTCTACAGGAGAATTTCTACTTACAAGAGACTTAGCTACAGTGCTGGTATTAACTTTGCGTGATCCTGGCTTAATATTTTCATGCTTAGGACCTCAGTTTCCCCATTTCCTCACAATAAGGAAGTTGTACTTAGTAATCTGTAAATGCCTTTCTTGCTCTGTCAACCACCTACATCTTAATATTAATTAGCACCCCAGCTTAGCAGGAGCAAAGAATGAATCTCCAAATAGACTAGTCTTAGTTGCAAGTAATAGAAAGCAACTTTGGCTAACTTGAAGGAGAATAAGGAAGAGAAGGGTAGAAGGAAAGAGGAAGGAAGGAAGGAAGGAAGGAAGGAAGGAAGGAAGGAAGGAAGTTAGGGGACTCCCTTGGATTTTAATTGTGGCTTTGCCAGGTGTTACTCTGGCTTTCACCCTATCATCAGCTGCTAGGTGCCAGCACTAAAGCCACCTGGACCGCCTCTGCCAAGCTCAGTGGACACTTCCGTGCTGGTGATACCTGAACTTTAGCTCCATTTGATGCTTCTTGAAATTCTCTCTTCTATTGGCTTCTGGGGCACAGCTCACTCCAGTCTGGATCCATACTCTTCCCAGGCACTTTCTCTTCTGCGTTCTAGATGTAGTCACTTCCCCAAGGCTCTGTTCTTGGCTCTGACCACTACCTGCTGTGCTCTATAGCTGGTGCTGATGCCCAAAGCCTGTGGTCTCTCACTGTGCCCGGCTGTCTTCAGCGCTTGCTCTTGGACAAGTGGGTTCTTGCTTTCTGAGCTTAGCCTCTTGTCATTAAATCATGCCCCTGTAAGCAAAATTGCAAGGACCACACTTTGCCACCACTCTCCATGTGTGTGCCCTGATAGGTCTCTGCCAGCACTATTTATAGCTAGGACATAGAGCTGACCGCCACAGACCAACCCAGCCCTCCTCAGCCCCCTATTTAAGGGGGGCTGCCACTGGGAAAGGGGGTCTTGCTGTCTTCTTCCTCTTGGTATGTTAGCTGAGGGCCTTTCATGGCGGAGACTGAGAATAGGGTGAGACTCCCTAAGTCCTGACTACACTGCCTCTGAGAGGCTCCCACCCTGCAGAAAAGCTGCTTGTGCCATCCTCAAGCCAAGCACACGTTTTCCCTGCAGTGGAGGGGGGCAAAGGAACAAGGCCTTATGGGTGGGTTTCAAAGGGCCTCTGGCTTTATCTCTTTTCCCTTCTCATCCTGGGGAGCCCACCCCACCACCCCCATTCAGGGGAAATCATACCAGGTTCTAACGGGGCCTGAAGGGAAAGCGTCATGCTATTCATCCCAGCATCTGAAGAGCCTCTCAAGCATCCATTGTGCCCAGCCGGCCGCTTGGGCCTCAATTGCAATCAGGTGGTTTCTGTGGACCCCTCCCCCTGGGCCGCCTGGGCAGCAATGGGCTCAGGCAATGGTCTGGCCTACAGAGTCCTCTGTCCATCTTCTCAAGGGGCTTTTGTTGAATAAAATAGCACCCGCCACTCGGCCACTTTAAACCGAGGCCAGGCACTTGAATGTGAAAACAGGGGCCCAGGCGCTGGGAGCACAGGGACAAAGGCTACCCTCAATTAGCTCACTGAGGTGCCCCAAATGGACTTGAGGAGGGGCCATGACCACAGCCCATTCATGCATATTTATCACAAGCTGCTACGCCTGGGCTTGCAGGTTCCCATGACAGCCCCACAGGGCAGAGGGGAGAGGGGCGAGGGGCTCCCTGGGCTCTGCAGGGGCTATGGTTCAGGGATGCTCTGGGCTTTACCCCAGCAGACCAGAAAACTGCCCCCATTCCATGTCCCTTTGCCTTTCCTTGTCCCTGAGGCTTATGGATAGCATGACTCAGAAATCCTAGACTTGAGAGTGAGAGGCAAGTGGCCCAAGAGTGTGCTGGACACATCTGCTTCGCAGATGAGAAAGAAGAGGCCTGAATTCAAGGAAGACAAGTTTTTACCTTTTCCCATTGGTCATCTAGGATGGCAGGAGGTTGGCAATAATACAAGCACTTATTGCCTGTTTCCTGAGTGCCATGGGCTGTTTTAAATGCTTTCTAGAATCCTGTCAGGGTTACATGAGAAATGTTGGATTATCCTCACTTGAGGAAACTGTAGCTCAGGACAAGGTGGGGGATTTTTTTTTTTTCTCAAGGTCTTGTGGTTGGTATAAGCAGAAGAACTGGGTCCTAGCCCAAGTGGTTGCTTTCCATAGCCTGGCCTATGGAAAGGCCTGGCCTTACTCCAGGTTATCAGTTTGGAACAGGTAGGGACTCTGCCAAGTGCTCTGCTTAGAGCTAAATTCAAGTTACCTACTTCAACATTTGCCACAACATAGGAGAACTCCATTTGACAGGCATGAAGATGGAGACCCAAAGAGACAAAAATGCCCTGCCCCATGTCACAAAAGTAGCAGGGCCAGGACAGAAACTGTGCATGGTGGGTGGGGGTTCCCAGCTGGTTCTAGGGAACCTGTACCCTTTCTTTCTGGAACTCCTCATCTTCCAGACTCTGCTGCACTATGGAGGACCTCACAGGTGCACCTATGACAGCCTGTATGCAAAGTGTCTGCTACTGGGCCTCTTCACAGCATCCTCCTCAAGATAAGCAGAGTACCACAGAATCTCTCAGGCATAGCTCCAAGGTTCTCCTCTTATGGAGAGTTGGACTTTTCTGGGAACTCACGGCATCAGCCAGGAAGCAGCCCAGTGTGGCAGTGAAACCATCCAGGTTGCTCCCAATCTGTACCATCTTGGTGCATGTGCCAAAGAGCTATTTCAGTCAGGCTGGCCTGGCTCACAGAGCTCCATACCCACTGACCCCAAACAAGGGTTCTTGCCTCAGTATATGTTTTTGCTGTTTCTTCTGCTTAGAGTTGAGTTGTAATGAGTTGAGGGAGTTGAGTAAAATCTGATACTTTGTTTTGTTTTGGGTTGGGTTGGGTTCCTTTCATTTGGTTTGGGTTGGATCGAGTTGGTTGAGTTCAGTTAGGGGTATGTTGAAAGGACATGAATTGAGTTTCTTTGCATCAGTTAACCTGAGCTGAGCTAAAGCAAGTTGAGCTGAGTGGAAGAAAACGAGTTGAGAAAGGGATTCATTCGTTATTCGTTAGCCTAACTCTTCTACTAACTTGCTCTGTACTAAGGGCAAGCCTCCAGCATGGAAACTCACATCTCTGAAAAACTCGGATTCCAAGAATCAGGCATGCTCCCAATCCTTTCCACACTGTCCCACATGAGCTGTTGGACATGACTCTTCCATGGGCTGGAAAGTAGACATGACCCTCTGGGGCAGTGTCCTTACTTCTTTCAGCAGCCTCTCCCCCTTGCTGTTCAGAGAGCAAACCATCATGATGTCTGGCCCAAGTCAACAGACGTCCTCAAGCTCCCTGACTCTTAGCTACAGTAGAGATCCATAGGAGCCAGAGACTCACAGTGGCAGAGAAATCTGATTCTGGTCTATATTCAGGCTCCTTGGCTTACTGGCACTATAGCCAGGGCTATTTACTGTCCCTTTCTGAGATGTTTGTGAGAAGAGTTTGTTGGGGAGAAAGAAGATAAAATGTGTAGAGCACTCAACCCTATACAGGACATGCAGTGAGACCTTGATTAAAGTTTTTATTACCAGCAGGAATCCTATTACCCCTATTACTATTGTCACTGACAATGCTGGGCATTGTTGAGCAGCCCAATTGCCAGAAGTGTTTCTCTGCTTCCTGAGCTGGGGTAGGCCTGGGTAAATGGATGGGAAGGTCAAGTTTATCACCACCGCAGCCTCATTTTCTCACCCTTCCCTTCCTTAAGCATAAGGAAAGCCCCTTTCCCACTGCACCCAGATGCCAGATACGCAAACCCCTGTGCTTGGGATGGTCCTAGTCGTACCTACCTTGACCACTGCTTTTCTGGGGAGCTGTGGACACATCCCTTCTCTTCTCTGGGCTTCAACTTGCACAGCTAAATTGTCTCTGACGTGGTCCCAGCTGGAGACATTCCTAGCTGTGTACCTGAGCCCTGTGTTCTACACTGGTCTTTGCTTTTGCGTCAGTCCTGAGGACCTCCCCCATGGGAATCAGCATCAGTATTCTAAACATTCCATGTGTTCAGTTGCCAGAGGAAAAGTCAGACCAAGGCCCCACCTGCACATCTACATGATGTGGCTAGAATCAAAATCACTATTTATTCCTTGGCGAGCTGGTATCCCCAGGCAGGTAAACAGCCTCACCCCAGGTCCCCAAGCAAAATAAAGGCAACAATCAAGTCTCAATTTGGGTTTTGTGACTTCCAATCCAGTCTCCCTGACTCTGCCAGAAGTCTACCCATCCAATATACAATAATTGAACGCTGGATGTGTATTGTACCAAGTACTGCTAGGCACTTCGATAAAAAGGTGAGAACTTGGCCCACACTACTGGGAATTTTCAAGAAAGTTCCTGAAAAGAGATTTGGTAATTTGTTCATTCAAGAAACACGTAAGTACCTTCTTTGGCCAGGTCAAAAGACCATCTCAGAACCCAAAACCATCTTCTACACCTCCCATGGCCTTGCTCTTATGGTGGGATGAGGCAGGCCACCCACCTCCTCCTGAAGGGACTGGCAGGCATGAGCTCATGTCTGCGAAGCCCTGCAGCTCTTAGAACAGACTCTGAACACAAGGTCTCCTTGTGACTCCAAGAGATCCAGCGGGGGCTGCTGGCCCTGAAGCCCTGGGCTCTCTGGGGCTGTCAGCAGACACTCCCGCGGCCAAGGGTGCTGGGCTTTGATATGGCATTAATGCGCTAATATCTTAATCCGACCACCACCCGCCAGCTGACTGGCCACACAGCGGGGCCCTGGGGACGGGGTTTCCAAATTACATTATTGAATGTTTACCTAGTGAGCAATCCAAAGAGTATTTAACACCAGCTGAGGGCAGAGCATGTGCACAGGACAAGCCCCATACCCGCAGCCCTCATGCACACCACACACACTGGCACACTCTCCTGCTGACACACACAAATACAGGCATGCACAAAGCCAGGCCTACAGCACGCCCCTTAGAAACACATGTGCATGAACACATGTAAACACACAGGAACCTTGCATTTGTCAGGCACAGGCACCCTCCCCCACAGGCCCACACCATGTACACATGTGCACATGTTCCAAGAGCTTCACACAGCCCTTCTTCACCTCACACACTCCAGAGGAGGCTCCTGTTGACTAATTCTGGGAAGGGTGGTAGCGGGAACCTGACCCTGAGCACACCCTGGAACGTCACTGCTGCAAAAAGTCTCACCAGACTGCCTGGCCACAATTTCCAAGTTCAAAAGCATGCCCCAGGTAGTGCTATTGATATGGCCATGGAGATAACACTTCACATCTAGCCCTACCCTCCTGCTGGAGTACAGCGCTCACCCTTCCCACCCCATGCACCTCTTGTTCTTGGTAAATATTCTCCCCTCTTCCAAGTCCATACATGCTGTCCATGCTACCTGAACCACCCTCCTCACTTCACATCCTCAAGTCCAAAATGCTCAGCCTTTACAGGGAGCTCCCGTATTCTCTGTAGAAAGCTCACCCCACTTCTCCATCAGGAAGGTCATTCTGCTCCAGGGTTTCCCACACCAGGCCCTGACTCAAAGGCTCTGAACAGGCTCTGTCTTGACATAAGGACAAGAATAGCACTGACCTTCCTGGGGCTGTGATGAGGAGCACACATTAATTCAAAGTCTGGTTCATTGCAGTCTCTCAGTAAATTATCCCTAATGTACATCACTACATGACGACGATGACGCTGGCAAGGACAATGACTGTGCTTTCCGACTCCTGTGACCAGTCTCTGTTATTGTTTATGAGCAGCAAGAGGCATGCCTAACATAACCCTCCAGTTAATCTCACTTGTCAAATGAAGTTGGTCAGTTAGACACCAAATCCCTTCCAACTCTGAAGTTCTGGAACTTTAAGGCTAGTCATGGCCTTACCACTAGGACTACAGTCTAGATGGGAAACAGGATGTCTAAGCATAAGTGGTCAGGATCATGGAAGGAGGAACAGGTAGAGAGAAGACAGGAGGCCTGGCGATGGTGGAAGCATCAGAAGCAAAGGTGCAGAGGCCAGGTCCCATGTGGATGGTTCAGGCAGGAAGCAGACTGGTTTAAGTGGGATAGAGGGTCAGCCCAGGGAATGTCATGGACAGAGAGAGCTAGACCATGGGCAGGGGCTGCTACATCAAAACCCTTGAGAACTCAGCTTTGTAGTTGAGGTTTTATCTTATAAGCCAGTATATTCCAGACTTGCCTGATCATTAGGATCACCTCTGACAATTGTTAAAAATTCAGATTCCCAGACCCCCACCTCAGTCCTATTGAGACAGAACCTCTGGGTCAGGGCCAGAGAACCTGTCTTTCGATTAAGTGCTCTGGGTAATTCTTGTAAAATCGGCAATTTTGGGAAACACTAGTGAGCTGCTAAGTCACTAACAGTATTGCATGTGCATGTGTTCATGACAGGAAGTGGACAGGGTCATGGTGGGTGGCAGGGGCCTCCAGCTTCAGGTTGCCTGGGTTTGAATCCTGCCCCTCTCCCCTCTTAGCCCCGGCATGTTGGGCAAGTGACATGACCTCTCTTTATTCCCACATCTGCAACATGAAAATTATCCAAATCCTACCTTAAAGGTTGGTCATGTAGATTATACAAGCTAATAAGAACTTGACCAGAGTTAAGAAAACTGGGGTGAAATGCCACCCTCCCAATGAGAGGGAGAGGAGCCAAGGAAGAAGTTGATTGGCAAGGGGAGGGGTTCACCACTGGCCTTTGGTTTCCATCCACCTCCTTTCTTATCTTATCATCTAAGATTTCATGCTTCCATCCCTACACTCATTCAGCAGTATTTACTACATACTCAACATGCACCAGTGGGTGTTAGATGCTTCACCCTCAAGTAGGAACCCCCAGATACCATCCTTCTCCTTGCAGAGTCTACACTCCTGAGAGAGAAGTTTTAAAAATGGGCAAATAGCTCAAAGTCCCAGCCTAACAAGTGATATGAAGGAAATCAATAAAGCGTGGTCAGAGAGTACCTCTCTGGAGGTGACACTAGTGAAGAATTAATCTTAGGAAGAATGAGACAGTAGTTATAGGCAAAGAGAAGAACATGCACAAAGGCCCTGAGGAGGAAAGTTGCCTGGTACCCCAAAAGTACTACAAAGGGACCAGTCTAGCTGGGGCATGGTGAGTGAGGATAAAATGGCACAGATGATGTTGGTGAGGTTGTCAGGGGCTAGGTTATGCAGGATCTTCTGGGCTGTGGTCAGAAATCTGAATTTTATTTAAGTGCAATGAAGAGTTTTTATGCTGAGGAGTGACGTGATTTGATTTATATTTTAAGACAATCCCTTCGGCAGCTGTATAGAGAATGGATGGGGGTGGTGATGAGAGGGGAAAGGGAGACCTACTGGATGGCTATTAATCCAGGAGGGTGGCAGCAGGGGAGGCTGGGAGAGATGGGCAGATTCGAGAGCTCTTCTGCTGCAAGAATTGAGAGGACTTGCAGCAGACTGGTCATTGGGGGCAGAAGCACAGAGACAGGGAAAGAATAGTTTCACTCAGGTTTCTGGTTCTCAACCCTGGGAAGATGGCAGGGCTACGCACAGAGGCAAAGGAGCCTGGGAAGACTGGGAGTATCCTGCTCTTGGCAGCAGATGCATGACCCACAAGGTCCCTCAGAACTAGGAGAAACATATACTCGCCTCATGCAGGATCTCAGAACTGCTGCCTCTCCTGCCATAGGCCAAGAGCTGATCTCAAGGAAGGACAGGATAGTCATCACATGTCACTTGTCCCGAAAAATTCCCCCCAGGAATTTGTACATAGTCAGTGCTAAGAACAAGATGTCTAAAGTCAGATTGTTTGGGTTCAAAACCCAGCTCTGCTGCTTCCTGGCTGTGTGACCCTAGGCAAGTTATTTACACTCTCTGTGCCCACAGTCTTGAGGATCTGGCAGCAGGTTCTAGACCAGGTGTTCCCAAATGGGCCCAAAGTGCTTTCCCCAGCACCATTCTACCTTCACTGTGCCCACCCCAGCCCTGTGGGACTATCTCCCTCTCAAACTTCACTTCCAGTCCTAATCCCTTCTCTCTGCTTTCTCTTTGCCTTCTTTCTCTCTTTCCCTTCTTTTTGAGACACTTGCAGAGATGCTTCTGAGGCTGCAGACCTAGAATTCTGCCATGAGGCTTCCCAGCCTTACCAAGGGTGCCCTTCAAGGCCCTGCCTTTCCGGGAAGCGCCTGCCTGGAGGATGTCCTCTCCACACAGTGTCCCATCATGCGCCTTTGCTGGTGTTTGTTTCTGTGCAGTTTGCTGGATTCAGACAATTCATTTAACTCTTGGAAGAGAAAGTCAAAAGAGAAATGGAAAAAGAAAAACATTCTCCCTATCCCAACCACACATTTTCATAACCCACTCCAAATTCCCCAGCCATAAATGACTTAAATTTTGACTGTTTTACAAGCAATTTGCCCTTAAAATGGATGAGGAGATGGAATCCAGTCGGTCCCCCAAGAGACTGACCAAATCTCAGGAAGTAGGACAGGGACCACCAGGACTGTGGCTCTTGCCTCTTCCTGCAGGGCATTTAGGCTCTGAGGGGCAGTCTGTGTCTTCCACTGTGGAGGCCAGGATGGGGATGTATCCAGTTCATGGCCTGGGTTCAAGCAGATGCCAGTGAACCTTTGTGGAACAAAGGAGTGGTGGCCCAGGAGGGAAGAGGAAAAGCTATCCAGACAGGGCTCTCTACCAACACAAGGATGTGAGGGGAAAGTCAGCCATGGGGTTGGACACATAGAGTAAGATGAGGTGGGAAAAAGCCCTAGCCTCCCACCAAATCCCCCTTTATACATGCCAGAACTAAATAACCTTGCCAACATCACACAGCTGGGGAAGTCTGAGAACTAAGATGTTAACTCCAAAGATCTTTTTCCTCCCTGCAGGAAAAAAGTGAAGGCAGGAATCAAAAAAACTCAGTTCAGGAGGCAGAGACAGGAGGATCAAGGATTGAGGTCAACCCTAGCAAAAAGTTAGGAAGACCCTATTTCAAAAACAAGCCAAGCATGGTGGCTCACATCTATAATTCCAGTTAGATGGGAGATGGAGGTACAAGAATTGTAGTCACAGGCCTGTCTGGGCAAAATTATGAGACCCTACCTGAAAAATGTATATGAAAATAGCATAATGATACCCATTAAAAACTGTTTTAAAAAGAGGGGGGAAGAAAGGGAAGAGGAAGAGAGTTAAAAACAGTAATATAGCCAGGGAAAATTTACTCAAAGTACATCGTATGTATGTCTGTAAATATCAGAATGAAGCACCTTTGTACAATTAATTTATGCTAATAAAAATTTTTTTAATAATCAAAGTGTAGCTCATTTCAAAATGGAATTAAAAAATTTTTTGTTCATTTATTCACATGTGCATACATTGTTTGGGTCATTTGTCCACCCTGCCCCCCCTCCCTCCCCCACCTCAGTTTCAGGCAGGTCCTGTTCTGCCCTTACCACTAATTTTGTTGAAGAAAAGACATAAGCATAAGAAGGAAGACAAAGCGTTTTTGCTAGTTGAGTTAAGGATGGCTATACAGAGAGATTTCTACTATTGCTTTCGTGTACACATGTGTTATGACCCATGTTGATTCATCTCTAACTGATCTTTACATTGGTTCCTGATCCCCTGCTCATGATAACCTCTGTCGTTTTAAGGTTTCTATATTAGTTCCTCTGGAGTGGGGACATCAAATGCTTTCATGTTTTGGGTTTTCTACCTATTCTTATATCTCCCTTATGTGCTCTCCCCTTGTCATGTGATCCAAGTCCAACCACATTGCTGCATTTGCCCAAGATCTAAAGTCCACATATGAGGGAGAACATACAATTTTTGGTCTTCTGAGCCTGGCTGACCTCGCTCAGAATGATGTTCTCCAGTTCCATCCATTTACCTGCAGACGATAAAATTTCATTCTTCTTCATTGCTGAGTAAAATTCCACTGTGTACAAGTACCACATTTTCTTGATCCATTCGTCAGTAGTGAGGCATTTTGGTTGTTTCTAGAGCTTGGCTATTGTGAATAGCGCTGCAATAAACATGGGTGTGCAGTGCCTCTGGAGTAACCTGTGTTGCCAGAATTAAAAATTAATAACCTAAAAACAAAAGGAGTGGGGGCATGGCTCAAGTGGTAGAGTGCTTACTTAGCTGAGACCCTGAGTTCAAGTCCCAGTGCTTCAAAAAAAAACCAGCTGGGCACCAGTGACTCATGCCTGTAAATCCTAGCTACTCAGGAGGCAGAGATCAAGAGGATCTCATGGTTCAGAGCCAGCCCAGGCAAATAGTTGGTGAGAACCTATCTCCAAAAAGCCCATCACAAAAAAGAAGTGCTAGCGGCAAGGCTCAAGGTGTAGGCCCTGAGTTCAAACCCCAGTACCACAAAAAAAAAAAAACCCTCAGAGTTCCAATTTATTAGCAAAAGTGCTCTCTCCTTGAGCCAAGAGGACGCACACTGGCTGACAAGAGTTGACAAAGAGGGAGATAGGGAGATATAACCACATCCACAGATGAGGAGGTGGAAGGCCAGGGAAGTTAAGCAAATCGCCTCCAATCATACTGCACATAAGGGCAAAGGGCACATCTAATAGAGAAGGAATGCTTTAAAATAATACTGGCATCTAAAAATAGTGTGCAGCCTGGCCTGGCTGACTCAAAGGGGTCACGTTTTATGGCTGCCCCCATCTGCTTTTCTGGGCTGGTGCAGCTCAGCCTGCTCTGGTTATAGATTTTCCATGAGCTCGGCTTGGATTTCCCCATCCCTCTAGTGAGTCCATGGGTCAGTGCCTAATTTTCCAACGTTTATCTTTGCCATTTACAATTTCCCCATGTAAACGGCCTAGCCTGGGCATTGGTCTCCTGTATTTCTGACTCTGGGGCCGGTATTAGGGGTAACCAGGCAAGCAGTTCTCCCACTCTTCTCAGAAAGTCATAGCACCATTTGTAAGGACCATACCAATAGGATTGGATGCTGCCTGAGCTACTTCCTTGCCCACTGAGGTGACCCACCAGCCTGCCTTCACTCCACTGGCCCTGCAGCTTGGGGGTCTGTGGACTCCGTTCCCTCCTCAGTCTCACTCTGCAGGCCAGTTCCACATCAGCTTTCTACCCCGAGCAAATGTGGATTTGGTGTCCTCCCTGCCCTATCAGTACCTACTTTTAGGCAAGAAAGGGGGACAGGACAGTGGTAACATTGCTGTGGTATGTGAGGAAAAGAGAGCTGGCTTGGTTAGGACCATGTTAACTTGGAGACTCTGATGCAAATGTCTGCTCTCCAGCTGGGATGTGAGGGTTTGGAGCCCAGAGGAGGGGGTCCTGACCACAGGAAAGATCCTGGGTCCACACTCCTCATGGGGTTCAATCCCCTTCTTGTGTGATTGTCTTATCTCCCTAGAACCCATCCTGGGTTCTGTCCAGAATGGCACAGGTACAGCCAGTGTCTCTGGCCAGATCATTTGTGTCTCCAGGTAGGAAGGCAAAGTAGTGAAGAGAAAGTGAAGCCCAGATGCAGGTTTGGCTCCCTTGCGTAAAAGGTGAGCAGTGTGCTGTCCTAAGAGAGGGCAGGGTTGAACTGCTCAGGCCCAGTCCCTCTTCCCAGCCTCATGAGTCACATGAGAGCCTCCTTCCTCATCTTCCTCTTCCACCCAGGGGCAGCCAGCAGTAGGTGCATCCGTGAGAGGTCACAGTGCTAGAGAGAGCAGTCTTCCAGGGAGGCCACTCAAGAACGATCTAAAGTTTTCAGGATCCACAATGAGCAAGGTCTATCAAAATCTTGAAAGAAGTCACTTTTTAACCAGAACATGAAGTTACCTGAATCATCTTGTTCCCTTGTCCAGATTCCCAAATACGCAGTCTAGCACATTGTTTCCCCACCATTCCCTGGTCCTGTTCTCTGATGAGCAGAATTGTTCCATTGTACAATGAAGAGTAGTCACAGAAGTTAGAAAATACGAGGAAGAGCAGACCAAGAGTGAATACCAGTCTCCCTGGAGGCCCCATTGCTTTCTCCATGCTTGTCCCAAGAGGTCCACCTGAGGCTGGCCTTTGAACTTTCTAGTTTTTTGAAAGAGAACCATGGCTGATTTATAGATGCACACAGGGTACTGACCCATTTTAATTTAGTCTCCTACGACCCTTTAGGTGACCTTTAAATGTTGCGTCTATACTGATGACTCCTGAATCCAAATCCATGGCCATGTGATTGGCATCTTTACTTCCCTGCCCGATTCTTGATTTGCCCCTGAATCCCACTCCTTTCCAGTCTTTCTGCATCTCAGTGGATGGCTCTGCCCTTTATCAGGTAGCTCACTAAGAATCACCTTTGGTCCCTCTGTCCCTCTGTCCCTCATGCCCCTCATCAGCTCCATCAGAAAGCACTGTTCCTCAAGTCCGTCATGGTGGTACACACCTGTGATCCCAGTACTCAGGAGGCTGAGGTAGGAGGATCATGAGTTCAAGGCCAGCCTGGGCTACAGAGTGAGTTCCAGGCCAGTCTGAGCTATAGAGACAGAAAGGTTGCTCTGTTCACATGTTGCCTCACCTCCTTTCCCGACATTCTCCACACTATACTCACAGCAATCCTTATAAATATAAATCAGCTCAAGCTACATGCTTACCTAATACCTTCAGTTGACTCCATCACCGCAATGAAACTGTAATGCAACCTTCACGTGCTGATTTACAAAGCCCTACTTAATCTAGGCACCAGCCCCAGGACTTCAACTCCTCACCTGTCCCTTCAGTCCTATGCATCTGCCACTCTGACCTTCTTTCTGTGCCTCAAACACGACATGCTTTGTCTAACCCCAGGACCTTTGCAGTAGCTGCCTCTGGGATTGGAATGCTCTTCTAGAAAACCTCATAAGATCAGCTTTCTTATATCATAAATGCCTCTCCCTTCCCAAAGAGCCACTCCCCAGCCAGTCAGAGGCCTCTGATGTCTTAATTCAGGGGCATAGTGCCTGTTTCTGGTGGTGAACAGACCTCTGTGGTGTTGTCTTCCTGTAATCAGCTGAACCAGCACCTGAAACAAGGTTAGACCCAGGCAAATGATGAGTGAACAAATGAATGGATGAATGAAGATGCTTATATGGCACCATATGAGACCTAAGTGCAATCTTCTGAAGAAATGGTTACCATTCACACATATGTGTGCATATAATGTACCTAGTCCACAAAAAAACAGCAGCTTGGGAATGGGAAACATTTATTTTTGTGATTTGACTTTGGAGGGTCTTTTTAATCCTTCTGAAATTCTATTTCCTTATTTGAAAAATGGGAAGAATGATACTTACCTCACTGAAATAGTGTAAGGATTTAATACCTGTAAGTCACCAATGATAGTGCCTAGTACCAAGTTTGGGGTTTGTTCACTATGTAGCATCTGTCAGGTCCCTTGCCTAGTCAAACAAGTCCAGTGGCCCATTTCCTGTGGCCTCATTTCTCTGCTAATCCCTCCTTCTGCATTGCTAGGAGATGAGACACTGAAGTAAGAAAGGACTAAGATCAAGACCTGACTCTACCACTAACCACTTTCTACCACAAACTTCTGGACCCCTCTCAGCACAGCTTCTATTTTCAAAAGCTTACCTCCTAGGGGTGTCATGAAGATTAATGTCATCACAGAGGGAAAGTGTCTGTCATTGGGACAGGTGTGTTGTAGGAGTGTGAAAAGTGACCACTCTGACTGTCCACACACACCTGTGCTTGCACGTGCTTACGCACGTGCACACATGTACCCACACGCACACGGCTCTCCTATTTTGGCTGGGTCCAAGAGCTACCGATTTGAACTCTAGGGATGGAATCAATTAGAATTATTTTTAAAACCTCATCTGTTTTGATTTAACAGGAAGCTTCTGTTCAATGAAATGCAGCATTAGTCAATGAAAAATCAAAGGCCCTGGATTTCAGGGCTCAGCCTTCAATGAAGACTGAGCAGAGACTCCCAGACCCCACAGACCTCCAGGGCCTGGTCCCCATTTACACAAGTCACTTTCTCTAGAGTGACCTTGTCCCCAGTGAGCTCTGAGAGGACAGGGCCTTGTCTATCCCAGACCAGGAGTTCCTATCTGCTGGTCCAGAGCCATAGCTCTCTGAGCACTAGACACCCTTTCCTGGGGCTCTTGTCTCCCCTGATTCCTGCCCATACTGAAGACAATATGATTTGTCTGATTTGTATTTGTAGGTCCAGTGTCCAACACAACACCTGGCACAGAAAAGGGACTAGATGAAATTTTTATGGAAAAAATGAGTGATTACTGAGTACACAAATAATGATTCAGTTGCAATAATAACAACTAATATTTACCATGCCACCTGGCATATGCCATATTAAGTGCTTTTCATGTCCTAATTTTCTGAGTCTTCATGACAGGGCCATGAAGTAGGCTCTCCTGTTCAGCCCCATTTTACAGATGAGAAAACCAAGACACAGAAAGATTAATAGTTTCCTCAGTCACACACAGCAAGTGCAGTAACTAAGATTCCAATTAAGGCAGGAGAACCCCAGTGCCAGCATTTGTAACCCCAACAATGTGTCATTCATTCATCACCCACTGGATGACAATATTGTGCCTGGCACATGGTATGGCCCTACAACCAGCCTGAAGGATTAGGCCCACTTCCCACAAGGAGGTCACAGTCCAGAGGAGGAATAAGAGAAACAGAAGTGGGATCCAGGTGTGGCAGGGCAGGAGTGAATGTAAGAAGGTGGGGCATAGCAGCGGTCAGCATAGTCAACTGACTCTGTTCAGGTTAGGAGAGACTTTTTTGAGGAAGTGGCAGCTAACCGTGTTTTCCAGACATGAGAGGGGAAAGGACATCTCAGGCAGAGGGACAACATGTGCATAAACATAGAGATAAATAAGCATGGGAAACACTTAGGGAGGAGTAGAAGGGGTCATAATTAGGAATGGCAAGAGAAGACACCAAGAGGCCCTCAAGGCCAGGTCACAAAGATGAGGGTTGGACCTCATCCCAGAGGTGTGGGATCTGTGGAGGGCTTACTGGATTGCACATTTAGCAAATTGACACAAGAGAATGAAGAAGAGTGAAGGCACTTTGCACAGCCATGTTACCTGCACACACCCATATTGAGCACATGACCACATGCCCAGATGGCCCCAAAGTCAGGAACATGGTTGTCAAAATTAAAGACTGGAGAAGATGACTTTTAACAGACTTGATTCAGCTCCCCTCAGTCTGATCCCTTCCAAGTACAGGCTGAGCTCAAAGCCTAGAGTCATGTTCCCAGCCACCATTCCTCTAAAACATTTCCATCCTCACCTATTAAGGAAGTTAGCCCCAGCTTTGCAGGAGGAATTTCTCGTGGGAACTGAAGATGAACACACCTGTGTTTAGGGTCAGCAGCCTTGACACAGGTCAAGGCTATAGCCCAAAGGGTGGTGATGATTGGGATGTGGGGGACGTGGGCTTAGATGTGAAGATCTGATTTTCCAGTTCGGTGAGCCAAGGGCTTGAGCATTCACAACCTCGAACAACTTGCATACCCAACCAGATGATCCCAAGTCCTGACATAGCAGCCTCAAGGCTAACACATGGACCAGACCGCTTCTGTAAGCCCCTCCTGTGCAACCTCTAGTGTCCTGCTCCAGATCCTATCCTGGTCTTTCTGGGCCTATAGTTCTCTCCCAGATTCTGAGTTCCTTCTCCAGACAATAGTTCTAGTATTGTTCTCTGCCATGTGATTTCAGCATGAGGCTTCATGGGAAAGAGATAATTTTGCCATCAGGTGCCTCTAGATGGTCACTGTGTTTCCCTACCTCATCAAGTCAGTTTCCTCTCCTATGAGCAGTAATTAGTAATGCCTTCCCTACTCTGGTCTGTCCTGTGTTCCCATAGAGAGAGGTTATACCCATCATCGTGAGCAGCTGTGTCTCTTCATCTGTGCGTCTGTCCCCCAAACAGTGTATTTCCCTCAGGGAGTCTCCAAACGCATCTTCACCTCCTGTGAGTGCAAATGAGACTGAGTTCCAAGGATGGTCAGGTGACATGGCAGTGCTGGTTGACTACTACAGAGCGGTTGGGGGAGGAGCTGTCCCGCAAGGGAAAGGACCCCTTGAGATCATGTTGAGTCCTTTTAGCAAAATCTCCTACCCTTGCTGTCTGAGCACCCTCTATCTAATCAAATTCCTCATCCCTCACTCCCAATGTCTAATCACTCCGGCCAGACTTCAGCTAAGAATCCCTCTTACCCATGATGTTTGCTCTTGGTAATTTTCCATCCATTGACCCCCTCACCCTAATTCCTGGCTATGACTCCCCCTTGTCCTTATTATATTCAGAATCAAGAACAGTCTATCTCCCCTACTGCCAAACCCCCATTGTGGTTGTCCCACTTCCTCACCATCTTTAAGAAGTGTCATGAACAATCTTTCTTTAACAGAAACTCCCAAGCACTGACACTGTATTTTGGACTATTTAGGAACTTGTGGTTTTCTGTGAGAAGGCAGAGAGAAGTGGTCAGCCAGTCCAAGAGCCCCATTGCTCTAGGGGAAGAAACAGCTCCACAAAGACTAGCAAGTAAATTCCCACAGAAGAGGCAGAGTGGTCCTCAGTGTGAGGGAGGAAGAATAGATGCTGTTCCTGTGGCCTGTAGGCCAGCAGATGAACACAATAGCATCTCAGCCTGAGCACCCCTCTATGCCATCCCTTCTCCTTTCCTCCACTCCCTCCCTTTCTTCGTTCCCCACCAGACCCTTTCACAACCTACACTCCTCTGCCCAACCCCAGGCTCTAGTCTCAATCAGTCACCGACCTGCTGTGACCTTAAGAAGGACACTAAGCCTGTCTACATCCTGCTTTCTCCTTTGGTAAATTGAAAATAGTAATAGCAACTCTTCACATGCCTACATCCCAGACACACAAGCATGTGTGCAGCCCCATGTGCACGCATACACACACCCCTGATGAAGGAGTGGTTTATTGTTTATTGTGCCACATTCACAGGACCCTGACCTTTGAAAAGTCTCCAACAAAGTCAAAGTGCAAGAGGCCACACCATTGCATTAGTATGGATTAAACCATCCTAATGAGCCCATTAAATCTGTTTTCTGTGTGTGAGACTGCTCAATGCTTTGAGTCCTTAGCTCATAAAATTGAGAGAACATCAATTGTTCTCATCAAAGCATAGGGGAGGAGAAGGGGAAAGGGAAATTTTATTTGCTACTACTTTGAGTTTATAAATTAGTAAGAGGAAATTGACAGCTATACAACACATGAACATGGTGCTTCTATTCTTTTATTAAGATCTTCTTTTATGGTCTTATAAGTTTAACAATTTTCTTCATAAGATTCATATACATTTTGTGTTGGTTACTTTTCTCATCAGTGTGACCTAGATACCTGGTATAAACAACTAAAGGGGAGGAAAGATTTATTTTGGTTTATGGTTTTAGAGGGTTCAGCCCATAGTTGCTTGGCCCCAGGAGCTTGGATAGAACATAACAGCAACATCACAGTAGCAAGAGCATACCACAGCAGAGAGAGAGGAGAGGAGAGAGAGAAATACAGAAAAGGGCCAAGACAAGACATAGACCCAAGGACACCCCCCCTAGTGACCTGCTTCCCCAGCTGGGTCCCACCTCCTAAAGTTTCCACCAAAATAGTGCCACCAGCTGGGGACCAGTCACTTAACACCTGATGCTGTGGGGGGACATTTCATATTAAAACCACAATTTTTCTTAGGCAGTTCTGGGATGAACCTGAGGCCTCACACATACTTGGCAAGTGTTCTATCACTGAGCTACAGCTCCGGCCCCCTACATTCTTAGAAAGTTATTTCCTAGATACTTTATAGTTTTGATGCTGTTATAAAAATAAAAAATATATCAGATTAGGTTTTCTAGTTAGTTGTTGATGTTGTGAAGGAACACTTAATATTTTGCCATTATAAAATATATCTGAGATAAGAAGGCATAAAGAATACGAAAATGAGCACCCATATACCCACCAGCCCAAATAGGAAATTATTTATATGTAGTTGAAGACCTCCAAGGCACTTTCTCCAGCCCCATTCTTATCACACTCCTTGATAAATTGTATCCTTTCCATTTATATAATTGTGGTCTTGATATACTCCTCCACATATTACAAGAATCTTTGTGCGTGTTTTTTAGTTTATATGAGCATACACATTATACAGTATCATTTAGTCTGCCTTTAAACTTCATACAAATGTTATCATACAATTTGCAACTTGTAATTTTTTGTTTTGGTTTGATTTTGATCAATCCTGTGTTTGTGAGAGTTCCCCTCACTGATTTATGAAGGTTTGGTTTTCTTGTTTGTTTTTGCTTTTCCACTGACATAGAGTGTTTTCCAATGTAGAATTAAGTACTCTACAACACAGTCATCAATTTTGCTCTGAACATTGTTTACTTTTTTTCCTCTCTCTTTCACATGTGTGCTTCCTACAATGCAAATTTCCTGTACATATGAAATGTGTGTGTATCGTCAGATATTACCAACTTGTTCTTCAATGTAGTGTTGCAAATGTCCACTCCATCTGCAATGTTTGAGTTTCCAGTGCTCCATAGTCCCTTCAACACATAAAATTGTCACATTCACATTTTTTGCAAAGCTGAACTGTACACAACATAATCACAGAGTGATTTTAATTTGATTTTCACCAACTAATAGTGTGACTAAGTGCTGTTTCAAATATATATTAGTCACTCAGTTTTTCTCTTCTGTGAGCTGACTCTTGGCATATATTTACCATTTTTTCTATAGGGTTCTTTATATTGTCTAATTGATTTGCAACTCTTTCTATATTTTCCAGATATTAATCACTTGTTTTAGCTACATATGCCGCCAATATCTCCTCCTAATCTGTAACTTTTCTTTTTCAGTATTTATAGTGGTTTTTGATGTGTGGAAAATTGTAAATTTTAATGTAGTCAAATCTATCCATCTTTCCCATCCTTGTTCATGTTTCTTGTGAATTGTTTAAAAAATTCTTTCATCCCTCGATGTCATAAGGATATTCTCTTTTGTTTTCTTCTAAAAGTGCTAAGGTTTTGTCTTTGATATTGATTGCAGAATGAATTTTTGTTGCAAAGTGAGAGTTAGTCCAATTTTACTTTCTCCATATAGATTAACAGTTGTTCCAGCACAAATGACTGAATTGTCCATTATTTTATCACAGGTTTGGAATGTCACCTCTGTGATAATAAGTTTTCATATAAGTAGAGGTCCCTGTCCTGATCTGTCCCTCTATTTATCTAATCCTATGCCAAGCATTATATTTTTTCACTTATGAAACTTTAAAAATTATATTAAAATACTTAATTGCTGAACAAGTAATGCATTCATATGAGACAAAATAAAAAAGCATAAAATGAAAAATGTCCTTGCCTTCCGTCTCCCCCATCCTATTTATAAGCAGATAAATCCAAAGATTTTTTTATATAGATTCATGATGTATTCTTCCCCTACTTTTCACAAAATTGGTGATGTATGATTTTCACTAGATTTTTTTTACCTAACAATGTATTCTGGAGGTCTTTCCATGACAGTACATTGCAAGCTTCCTCATTCTTATACGTGGTTTGTGGTTTTCCTTTGTATGGAAGTAATGTAAGTACCATAGTTTATTTAACCATTCCCTTACTGATAGACATTTAGATTGTTTCCAATGTTAGCTATTACAAAAACTCTGCATATGTCATGTCTGCTGTGTAAAGATTTTTAAATTCTTAGAAGTGGAATTGTAGGGCTGGAGGCATGGCTCAAGTGGTAGAGTGCCAGCCTTGAGTTCATATACCAATACTAAAACTAGTAGAATCGTTAAATCTGTGTGTGTGTGTGTGTGTGTGTGTGTGTGTGTGTGTGTGTGTGTAATTTAAGTATGTTTTTGCCAGACTGCCCTCCATGAAGACCACAGCAATTTATATCCTACCAGCATTGGTTCCTCAGCCTTGCCAACAAGAAAGTGTCTTCAAAATCTTGGATTTTTAAAATATCATTCTGATAGGTGAACTATGGTATCTTTATGTGGTTTTAATTTACATTTCTGTTATCATAAGCAAGGTAGAACCCTTTTCTGTAAAACATTTGTTCCTATCCTTTACCTATTTTTCTATTGAGTTCCTGGTTCATTATGTCATTGATTTCTAGAACTACCTTACAAATTAGGGAAATCAACCTTTTGATAAATTACGAGTTTTAAATGTTGTTTCCCAACTAGTTATCTTTTGATTTTTTTATATTTTGGCATAAAGATTTCCTTAACATCCTTTAATTTTCATTTTGTCTCTCTCTCTGAGGTCTATTTTGAATCGTATTTTGAAAGATCTTCTCTATTCTGAGATTATAGAAGGATTTTCTCGTGTTTTCTTCTAGCATATTTGTGGTATTCTTTTTGCTTTTCAATCTTCAGTCCATTTGGAATTTATCCTAGTAGATGATGCTAGGTATTAACCTAACTTTATCTTATTTCCACATGACCAACCAGTGACCCCACCAGCATTTATTGAACAGTTAATCATTTCTCCCACTGACTTTAGAGGCCAGGGTTTTTTTGGTATACTAAATTCCCATATGTGTATTTGCTTCTATTTCTGGACTTTCTATTATGGTTGATTGGCCTGTCTTGCTATTCATGCATCAGTTCCTCACTGTTTCAGTTATTGAGACTTTTAATATGTTTTACTATCTGGTTGGGCTATTCCCCTGATATTACTCTTCTTTTCAGAGTTTTCCTGAATGTTTTTGTTTCTTTATTTTTTTCACATGAACTTTAGAATCAGCTCGTCTGACTAAAAAAAAAGAAACGTTGGTATTTTATTGGGATCACATTAAATTTAGAAATGTACTTAGGGAGAATTGACATCTTTATGATGTTGAGTCTTCCTGGCCAAAAGCATGGTCTTTCCATTTCTTCAAGTCTTCTTTCGTGTTCTTTAGGATCATTTCAACATTTTCTGCACAGGTCTTGCTCCAATATTTAACTTTTTTGTAATGTAGTTCACTGTGCTGTTGTTGTCAAGTGCTCTTATAAATGAGATCTGTTCTTTTGTTATAGCTTCCAAATGGCAATATTTACACGTGAAAGTAAGTAATCATTGCTTATGAACTTTATGTATGCTTCATCTTACTAAGTTCTCTTCCTGACGGAGACAGTTTTTGCTGTAGTTTCTTGAGTCGTTCCAGGAACGTAATCATGGGCAAATACAGACAGCATTACATTCCCCCTCCCAGCTTTTATCCATGTGATATTTTTCTCTTGTCTCCTTGAATCATCTAGTAGTTTGGGGACAATGCAACAAATAACATGGTTCATTGACCAGATTCTGAACCCATTAAGAGCAAAACAGATGGAGGCTAAAATATCACTTGATTACTAATAAAGTTGAAGTATTAGAAAGCACGGTCTCTATCTGACTCACCCAGCCATTCACAAACAGCCTGGCCTGGGAGCACCACCGGCACCAGTGTTTTCATTGGCATTAATTTTCTAAATATTCTGCAATTTTTGTTTGTGTTTCCTCTCTTACCCAAGGTTGTTGTTATTGCTGTTGTTACCTATCTTAATTTTCAGGCACAGAGGCCTTCTTGTTTTCTGATCTTAATATTAATTTCTAATTTAATTCTCATCAGAGAATATTATCCATACTGTTTTTACTTTTGTGATTTATTCAGGTTTTCTATATATATGGTCTAATATTCCATTTCATGATTATTTTATGGGCAACTGAATTTTAAAAGGTAGATTATATGTTTTTTGAATAGATTTCAAAATGATATTTAGTCTTTTCTATCCTTAACTATTTCTTACCCATCTGCTTTACAGTATAATAAGATCACTAAATTAAGTGTATTTATTCCACTACTAGTGTATTTGTGGCTTATTTCCCCTTGTATCACCTATGGTTTCAGTTTTATGAATGTTAATGCTGTTTTGTTTTCTGCATAGATACCTGCTTCTGGGTACTCATACACCTCTGTAGCCCCTCCTATGTTACTCTTTATGGCCAGTGAAAAATGGTGGACATACCACTTCTGAGCTTAGGTGATAAAAGATATAGCAACTTTCGTTTTGGGCTCCATCCCCTCCCCTCATAACCTCTCTCTTCTCACTCCCTCCCTCTGCTCTCCTCTTCCCCTCCCAGCCAGATGAGTAAGTCTGAATCTGTCAGTCTCTATGAAGTTTTAGCTGCTTGTAGCCCTCAGCCAGCAGCCAAACTGCAGCTTCATTAGAAACCTTAAGAAAGCCACAACCACACAGCTTAGCTGCTCCAGGATTCCTGATCCTCAGAAGCTGCACCAAGGTAACAAATGTTCTTTAAGCTGCTAAATTTAAGGGCTATTTGATAGGCAGCACTGGATAACCAGTAAATACGTTCACCATAAATTGCAACCTTGACCCCACTAATGCTCTTTATAAATAATTTTATTAGCATACAATAGTTGTACAGGAGGATACATTGTGATATTTACATATGTGTTTATAATATATTTTAGTTAGATTTACTCCATCATTTTCCCTCCTACCCTCTTCTTCTTAAAACAATTTCAACAGGTTTCATTCTTCTATTTTCATATATGGATACAAAATACATCCATTCACCATGTATATCCTCATTCCTCCTTTCCTTGTGTTCACCCCCCCCCCTTCACTGATATCACCCCTGGAAAAAGACTTATTTTTCCTCCTGCCCTTCATTTTTTTAAAATTAAGTGTATACCGATAGTCTAAGGAGGTTTTGCCTTGGTACTTCAGGTCTGTATATAGTGTACTTTTATCAAATTAACCCCCTACTCTCTTACTTACTCATTCTCTATCACCATGATCCCCTAATATTCAACAGCTTTCTGTACAGTGCATTATATTATATTCACATATAGATGGGTTGTTTCAATATTTTTCATTCTCTAACATTTTCTTTATGCTTTTGACTGGAAGTCCTCTTGTCTGCTAGATGACCTCCGCGTCCTTTGTATCTGTACTGGGTCTGATGGACCTCTGCTAAAACTTTAATTTCAAGCTATCTGAATGACTTTCTTTTGGCAATCGTTTACATTGCATGGAATATTTTTTCTATTTCCTCTAATAGGTGACTTTAGTCCACATTTATTGATATGACTGTGTTTAATCTTGGGTTTTGCATATCTTTCAGTCTTAAAGTTATTTTCTGAAATTTATTTACTATGATATTGGTTTCCTTTGTTAGTTTTGTGGACTTATTTCAACAGTTAAAAAATTGTGTTTTTGTCTTAGCGTTATCGTCAGAATTACTAACTTTTTATAACTTCATTAGATAGCATCATTAGTTCCCTCCTATGAATAATGATAAAGTAGTGTACTTCTCTTTTCTCACTCTTTCACTTCTTTTCCTCCACCCTTAATTTCTGTTTTTAATACTGTATTGTTTTTTTATTCCAACTGCTTTGGAGCCTGAGGCAGGAGGATCTCAAGTTTGAGGCCAGTCCCAGAAAAGTCAGGAAGACCCTGTCTCAAAACAAAATGCAAAATAAAATGGGCTGAGGTATGACTCAAGTGATAGAGAATTTTCTTACCACAAATTAGCAGGTCCTGGTACAGAAAAAAACCTTTTAAATATTGTCTTTAATATTATCTTTTTTAGGTTAGTATATATCTCTCTATTGTTAAATAGGCAGATACTCCTATTACTGAATTTGACAACTTTAAAATACATACTTTTATCTCAGTTACAAACATTGAGGCAAACTGCAAATGCTCTACCTCCAAACCTTCTTCCTCCCCTCACAATTTGCATTCCTTATGTCATTTCTATATGCTTGGAGCATTGCTTATTTTCTGTTTTTCAACCTAATTTTCATGATGTTTTTAAGTTTTTTGCTGCAGTTTTCCTAGTTAACTCTTGATTGATCATCCAGGAATCACGTTCATAATTACCTGCCTATAGCCTTTGTAACTGAACAGCTGTGCACTGAAGGGCAGTTGGGCTGGGTATAAAAACCCTCAGTTCTCAATCTTTCCTTGAGGACCTTGTAAAAAGTTATTTCATTGTCTAATAACACTAAAAGTTAATTTGAATAAATCTAAGGCTAATTATCTTTTCTTCCTCTTATACCATAACTACTTGAGTTAACAAACAATTCTTTTGAAGCACAATACATTTACTAAGCTAGGTCTTGATATTACCATCAATAATATATACAGTTAAGTCTACTTTGTTTCCTAAAAATTATTCATGAATTAAGGCTTTAAACATTTATTCTGTACTATTATTTTGGTTAACTATTCTGGGGACTCCCAAAGAACACAAATTAGATCTTTATTGTCTATTTTCTATGTTAATTATTTTTTCCAAAATCCTTTTTAAAAATGTCTTTTGCTTCATTTGGTTTGCTTCCTCATTTTTACTCTCTTGGTCATTTACTACATGCTCCATTCTCCTTTGTGGTCTTTTTAAAGCATCTTCATCTCTCTGTGATTTTCTTCTAATCCTTTCTTGAATTTTGTCAGCTCTTGTATTATTTATTCCTATAATCCTGCCCTTCTTTCCCTATTTTTCTTTCAGCTTTGCTTCATTATCTCATTTCATAGAGGCAAGTGCTTCATAAAGGTTGTTTTAATTCACGATAAAATGTTTAGTCCCAATTTTCATCTGCCCTGTGACAACTTTTTTCTGAGGGAAAATCTTTACTTACTAATTAGACTCTGAATATTTTCTTCCTATATTTGTATACAAAAATATCTTTGTGCCCATTGTTTCTTATAGTATCTTTGGTTGTCTGATAGATTCCTCTTATTAGTACTGATAGTAGCACTAAAGATCCTGACCAGCCCTAAATGACAGGTTTGGTTTTCTTGCACTTTCCATTAACAAACAGAAGAATGCTTTGGTTCAGAGAAAATAGGCTTTCTGGGTTTTACAAGTAAGGTCTCTTCTCTGCTGCCACAGAAGCAAATTGCTTCTGCAAAAGGGTTCATTATTATGAATGTTTATGTAGCTCTGCCACCTCAGCTTTTCTCAACTAATTCAAGTCCAGGAATGATGCTGTTAGCCCATATCACTCTGGTTATTGTGCCTGTTTTTGAAAATAAAAGATAAAGTTTTTACATCTCTAGAAGGATGTTTTCACCTGGCTCTCTCATCAAAAACATCTTTCTCTCAGTTTCTTTATCTTCATTTCCTCCTATTTGTTTTCTTCCTAATCTCAACTTCCTTGGACTGTCTTCACATGTATTTAAGAGTCTTGGAAAATAATTATCTTCAAGCTTTGCCAAAAATAGTTTCTTTTTTTTTCTTCTTGTTACTTTTAGACAATTTATAAAACAAAGAGAAAAATACTGATTTACACATCTACATCTATTCAGATGTACACAACATCTTATATTACCAAGATTTTAAAATAAGTTTTACTTTTTGCTATGGCAAACATAATCACTATTCTTTTTCTTCAACTGTTTCCTAATCATTGCTGATCCTTAACTCTCCCATATAAATTTTAGAATAAGCCTTTGAAATTAGACACACACATCCAGATGTTGGGATTCCAACTCAAAATAATAGTTATCATTAATAATAACAAAATAATAATTCCAATAATTGTATTATTAACTTTCAGAAAGCTGATACCTTTATAGCATGGACTCTTCCTGTACATTAATATACCATCTCTTCATTTATTTATTTGGATCTTCTTTAACTCATTAAAATAAAATTTTATCTTTTTCTTCCAAAAGGTCTCTTATATATTTTGTTGGATTTATTCCTAAGTTCCTATGTTTTCTGTTCATATTATAAATACTATATTTTATTTCATTTTTAACACTTTTGTGGTATGTATAAACAATTGATTTTTGTATATTGATCTTATTTATATCCAGGAAATTTTCTGAGCTTTCATCCATTTTAATAATTTGTCTGTAGATACTGTCAGATTTCTACAAAGATCATTATATCCTATGATAATCACTTTTATATAATCTGATTTATTTCTTTATTTTGCCTTACTATTCTGATAAGGAATTCCAGTACAATGTTGAATTGAACCAGTGACAGCAGACATCCTTGCCTATTTCTTGATTTTAAACAGAGTACTTCAAATATTTCCCCTTTACATTATTTTGTTTGCTGTAAGTTCCTGGTAGAAACCTGTTCTCAAGTTAAGGAATACCCTTATATTACTACAGTGTTAGTCAGTTACTGTGACAAAATACCTGAGATAATAAACTTCAAGAAAGGAAAGGTTATTTTGGCTCATAAGTTCACAGATTCCAATTCATGATCAGTTGGCCCTATTGCTTGGGGCCATGATGACACAGTACATCATAGCAGAAGTGTTTGATGAAGCAACCTGTTCAATTTATGATGGCTGGGAAGCAAAAAGAGAGGGGAAAGGACTGGAATCCCAATATCTCCTTCAAGGGCATGCCTCCTAAAAGCCTAACTTGCTGCCAGTAGGCCCCATTTCTTCAAAGTTCCACCACCTCCCATTAGCACCCCAGATTGGTGACCAAGCCCTTAACACATGGGCCTTTGAGAGAAACTTATCCAAATCATAGAAACTAGATACCAACTCTTATCATAAATAGTTATGAAATTTTACCAAATGCTTTTTCTGGATCTATTGAGAGATCAGGATATTTTCTGAGCTTTTATTCATTTTAATAATGTGTCTGTAATTTGTTAATATCTAGGGTTGAGTTAATGGATTTCAATGTTACACCATCTTTGTGTTGATAAATTAAACACAATTTGTCACAACATATTATTAGTAAACATTGATAGATTTGGCAATTCATGGATTAGTCATTAATCTTACCTTCACAGTATCTTTTTCAAATCTTTTGGTTTTGGCTAGCGGTATGACTCAAGCGATAGAACAACTGCCTAGCAAGTGGGAAGACCTGAGTTCAAACCCTAGTACCACCGAACTCTTTATTTTCAACCTTTCTAAGCCCTTATGTTTTAAGTGTGCGTTGGGTAAACAGTATATAGTAAGGGTAAAAGCAGCAAGTTATTTGTTCATTTTCACCCAATATGACAATCCTTATCTTTAGCTGGAGATTTTAAACCATCTACATTTATATTTACTGGAGTTCCTCATATATTTGAATTTATAGCTGCCATATTGTTTTTTGCTTTCTTTTTACCCTGCTTCTCCTCTGCTTATTTTAAAAATGTTCTCTTTAGAATTTATGAAGGCTTCTCTTTAACTCATTTTTTTCTTTATTTGTTTATAAGCTATTCATTTTATTTCTATATTTTTCTAGTTTTTTGCATGTATACTTACTGAAATCTAAAACTAAGTAGCACTTTCCCTCCTCCCCAATAATACAAAGACTTTGGCATGCTTCAACTTAAATTACTCTTTCTTCCATCTCATATGCATTTATTCTTTGGTATTGTGGTTCTGCCTTGATTTTTGATCTCTTAATGAGTCATCATTCTTAATATTATATCATTATTATTTGATACTCGGCATTTATTTAAATGTATCCTCTTATGTACTTCTCTTTGACTACCATCCTTGTCCAATATACTTTTCCCAAACACGCCCTTTAGAAGTTCCTGCAGTGAAAGCTTTTAATGGTAAGCTCAACTTTTATCCAGGATCTCCACTTGTTTCTCCTCTGCAATTACTTGAACCTGCTTCATGTTCCATCATCTCACTTTATCTCTTCAAGGACACTTATCCTAACCCTCCTGGTCTGTTAACTGCCTCCCTCACGCATAGTCATCTATGTCTCAAGTGAGGACAGTAGGAACTGAAGAAATAGAGTGATACCACCTCTCATGTTGATAGCACAGTCACTGGTGGTGTCTGCCCTACAACAGGATGGGCAATGTTCCGTTGAGGGCAATGTGGAAGAGATTCAAGGGCACACATCCTCCATGCTACTGCATGTCTCTGCCTATCTCCAAGACTGTCCTTCCTGCTCTGGGTTCCCTCAGGAGAGATGTCTTTTCTGTGAAAGCCAAAACTTTTGCATTGATTGTACTGTCATTTGGGGCTGGTTTCTTTTTAAAGCAATAAGAGCATCAGTAATGTCTTGTTTGATGGTCTTTTTTTCCAACTGCTGCCTTTTTATCAACCCAAACCTCAGTTTGGGAGCCATTTAGAAGATCATATGTTTCTTGTATTTGGTTTGTGTCCTAATCAGGTCCTAGTCAGTTTTGCTACCCAGTTCCAAGTCAGATCACAATCCTCCACAGTCCTACAACAAATCCCTGCAGAACCTTATGAAGTCACCTACCCCACACAGGCTGCCCCAACCCATGCCAGCCCCCCACACCCAGGCACAAAGCCATACACATCCTAATGCTCTCACATGTGCTTCTCACAGACCGCATCGCCCATACCACATGCACATGTCACACACACATGCTCACACTTACACAGATTTATACTCTGGTCACAGACACACAGTAACATGTGCTCTCACCCACATTCACCTTGGTTGATAAAACCCAGAAGCCAAAGCCAAGGCCCTGCACTGCACAAATCTAGAGTCAAATCCTGAAATCCCCCAGAGCCCTGAAGGTGAAAGTCAAGGCAAGACTCACCAATCATTTTCAAACCCGGACAGCAAATTCTTCCTGCTTTGCCTTTGATGTCAGGAGCCTTACACATTTAGTGGTGACTTTAAGTCTTTCAATACAGATCTTTTGCTGTCATGTTTTTAACAAACATGAAGTATATTTCCTTTTCCAAATTCTAAACAAACATACACAGAGATTTCATAGCTTTGCAGAATAAAGGTGCTTCTTGAGTAAAAGAGTTCCCTTCTAGAGAACTTCAATGCCACACCCATACTCAAGTGCCCCTGCCACCAAATGATGACCCACACAGGATCAGTCTCAGTCTGGGGCCAGAAGCAGCCTGTGTTTATCACCTTGGGTAGGGCACTTTCCACTCTGCATAGTTGATGGGGCTTTAAGATCATGCCCAGCCTTTATTTGACCAAAGCAGGGAAGGAGGGCCAGAGATGAATGCAGCTGCCTGAGGTCACAGGGCCCTTGGTGAGGGCAACTCCATAGGTGTGAGGTGTGAGGTGTGCAGAGGCTCCATGTTTGGGGAGATGAGCAGTAAAGACAGCTCTGGGTGGCCTCCCCTCAAACAGGGATCAGCATGGTGGTTACTTCAGGGGTAGGTTGAGGCTCAGATGCACTTACTGTGTAAGGCATATAAAAGTGCTTAAAAACTGAGTGCACACTCACTCATATACCACACTGCAACAAATGCCAGCTTCCTGTGTCTTTGTGACACCTGCTGCTACCACCTTGAGTCCTGAGACGCACTGCCACCACCATCATCCTAGGTGTCTAGAAAGAGAGGAAACGCCACATGAGAAGATCCCCAGTTTTAGCACCTAGCCCTACACAGAAATGACTTCAGACAAGTCCCTCCATAGTCATTCAACATCTATGCTTCAGGGGGGAAAAACAGAACCTGCTTAGTAGCCTGCTTTCAGAACTGAAGAAAATGAAACACAAAGCACTGCCCTAGGTGGCATCAGCAATTGGGACTTCTTAGTTTGAAAATTAAAGTGGCTTCCTGACATGCTTTAACAGTAGGGGTCTGAATTGTGGCTTGACCCTTGGGTGACCACAAAGCCCAGGAAGAAGCTCTGGGAGGACCTTCAGGGGCTTGAGCTGGTCTCTTCTCCCTAGCTGCCTGCACCCAGGCCTAGCTCCTTCTTCTGGAGTCAGGTTGCCAAAGGGCCTGCTCATCTGGGAGTTTATAATGATGTGACTTCAACCACCCAGGCTGTCGGGTCTGCTACTGGGACAATGCTACTGGGCCTGGAGCCCAGCCAGGTGACAAGCGCAGGGTCAGAAGGAAAGAGACAAACTAGGGCTGTCCCAAGGAAGGCAGCCAGATGAGAGCACCAGACATGTCATGTGACCAAAATGATGACAGGGCTGGCCCACTTGCCTACATCAGTGCCTCTGGGTACCACATGTTGTCTGTGGACTGGCAGCGGTAGCCACCACCAAGTCAGATGGGAAATGCAAATTCAAACCTACGATCAGAATTTGGGGGGAGGGACCCCGCCAGTTCATCCTAACAAGCCTCCAGAGGACTAGCTCTGAAGCGTGACAAGCACTGTTCTAAATTGTCTGCTTTATTCCCATTTTCACTGCTAAGGCTCAAATCAGAAAGGGACTTGCCCAAGGTGTAGCTGACACTTCACCCTCCCATGAGGAGTGTCGCATTCCTTAGCCTAAAGGTGAGCAAGCAGGAGCTGGTGACCCCGCTCATGGAGGTTCTAAGGTGGTGCTTAAGGTGGTCGCCCAGTGTTCTCACTATCTGGCCCATGACTTGGAGTTTAAATTCTAGCTCCTGTGCCAGTGAGTTGAAAAGTGAAGAGGAGCCTGGGAGGCACAATAAGGAGAGGACTGAGGGCCAAGCCAGATCCTAGAGCATGACCAGTTCCACTCCTGCCAGCTGTCCTCGGCAGTACCTGCCCTCCTGCTCCTCTGCCTGGAGAACCTACTGGCCCTCTCCAGAGGCCAGAGGTGGGGTCCCACCTACTCACCAGCCTGGAGCTACCTGAGCGCATAGCCCTTTTCTCTGACCGCAGGGCCTAGCTATGAACCTGACATCATGCTGGCTCTCTGTCTTGAGGCATGGCCAAGTGAAAGGAGGAGTACATGGTCCTCTTCCGGTACCAGGCAAGCATTGCAGACTTTAAGGTACAGAAATATATGGAAAACTGGAAAGTAGTGAGGAGGTGTTCCTGCTGATGGTGACAGCATGAGGAAAGGCATGGCAGTGGTGAATGTGGGAGTGTGTTTTGTCTTCTCTCTAGCACTTAAGAGATAAGAACTTGACAGGTAGATGTGGCAGCCATCACAGAGGGCCTGCACTACCAATGGAGGGCAGGGGTTTATCCCAGGGGTGCTGGGGAGCCATGGAAGGCATTAGAACAGGAGAGGTCACATGGAGTGCTGGATTGGATAGGGATCAAGCAGCAGCTCCTTTGTCCTGAAGCCTAGTCTGTTCCAAGCCCTATGCCTATTGCTTATGAAAGGCCACCTCAGAGCTGAGGCCCAGTGTTTCTGCTCAAGGGAGCACAGCTAGGAAGCCCAGAACCAGGATTTGCACCCAGGTCTGTCCTACTCCAGAACGCAAGCTCTGGCTTTTCCACTACTGCAGGGTACCTGCCTGAGTGACTGGCCCCAGGGGCTAGCTCCCAGGTGGCTTTGAGAACATGGGAGGAAGAGGTTTCCTGCCTCTACCTGGGACGCCCATCATGGAGACCCTGTACTGCAGCCTACCTGGGAAGGAGATGCCCAGGAGCGTGGGCATGGAGAACAAAGCTGGCTGGGAAGTGACACAAGTCCACTAAGCCCTTGGTAGGCCAGCCATATGCCCTTTATTGACCTCCTGCTGAGCAACGAGCTCCTGGGCTTCCTAAGCAACCTCCTGCAAGGGCAGAGGTGGGGCAAACAAGCATCCAGTGCAGGCCAGCTGTAAACGCATCGTCAGGAGAAGCCAGTGACACCCTTGCAGAAGCACCACAGACTGCCACAGTGATCTTGAATCCGTGAGATTTTTTCAAAGGGAAGAGAGAGAGAGACCGAGAGAGAGACAGACACCAAGAGAGATACCGAGAGAGCCCCACGGGGGTGGTGGTAAGGGGAGACAGAGCCCGCGAGCGCGCTGCGGGGTGCTACGGGGCCGCGCGCCTCGCTCCCTGGCTCCCTGGGCGCAGCGCACTGCGGTCCAGCCCCGGCAAACTGGAAACAGCTGCGGAGGTTTTGGGTTTCCGCCCGACCTCCCCCCTGCCCCTGGCTCGGCCCACCCGAGCAGTTCCCCTTAATCCGGCTCTCTTGGGAAGCTGCGCCGTGGAAAGCCTCCGCCTTACTCCGGGAGGTCAGCCGGAATGGCGGCGGGCGCAGGGCAGGAGTGCGGCGGCCGAGGCTCCCGCTCCGCCTGCCGCTCCCTGCCCAGCCCTACATCCGCCCCTTGGCGGCCACCAGTGTCCAGAGGGACGACGAACGCTCCCGCGAGGCTGCCCTGGTTACCTGGCAGGTGCTCCCAGAACCTTCCCTGGTTCCTCCGCTGGGATGCGCCCATCCGCCGCGGTTCCGCTTCAAAGTCGCACAAAAGCGCCCTAAGGACTCAAGGGGCCCTGCCTCTCCTTCTCTGTCCCACAGCCTGAGTTTGAGGCCCAGCCTCCCCGGGACAGACCCAATGGATTTTCCCCAGAGAGGTTTAGTCACCACCCAGCTCATCAAGCACTTCCTGAGACCCTACTGGGTGCCAGACCAGTGCTGGATCCCATTAAATATCTATCCTCAGGCGCCAGGAGAGAACGTTTTGCTCAGCTGGGCGCAGGACTTGTTCTCTGGAGCTGGGAGATAGCCAGGCCTCATTGGCTCCTTAGATGTTGAAATGAGAGAGCGTCCTGGTGAATCCACTGATTGCCCAGACAGGGCAAGGAGCTTCCTCAAGGTCACACAGCAGCTCTGTGACAGAGCTGGGCCATATTTTCCTCCAAACAAAAGGTTTTATTTTGCCTTGTGTTATTCTATGTACCAGGCTGTCTCCCCCAGCTGAAAGAGCCCAACTAGGATTTAAACACCTACCTAACAGCTAGGGCTGCTGCTGGCTGTGAAAATTGCTCACTTAGCAAGGTTTACTGGTGCACCATTGGCCGTGGCTACATAGTGGGTGCTGCACAGGTTGGGGGCAGCACACAGGTTCGTTGGCCCCTGAAGGCACTGCCCTAGACTGAGGATGAGCAGCAGTGGAAGAGGGGGGATTTCAGGGGGCCTTTGCAGCCCTGGTGCTCTTACCCCAAAAAGGACTTCCGGGTTCACTGCTGCCCCAGCCCTCAATCTCTCCCACCTTCTTGCATCCCCTGTCTCCCCATCTCACAAATGAAGCAAACTGCATAGTTGGGATCTGGGGTCACCAGAAAGCAGGTCTCTTCTTCCAGACCTCCTGCTTCTGCTCTGCTTCTGGGTATGCACACACACCACAGAATCTCTCTCACACACACACTGCTGCACACACACAGTCATTGCCATACAGTTTCACACTTACTTATGTACATGTAGTCTCACACAATCTTACCCACGCTTGTGTCACACACATGTCTGGATATGCTCTCTTGTTCACACACACAGCGCCTCCTGCTCTCATACAACTCTCAGGAACCCAGTCAGCCTGGCTCACATACCTGTGCTGTAAACATGAAGCTCCTGGGGTGCCACGGCCAGTGTGCTGAATGATGGCATGATGCCTCTTCTGGCCTCCCACCTGGGCTCCCAAAGGTGCACACAGCCCACCTTGCCCTTCTCATACCCCACTGGGCTGGCCTTGTGGACACAGCTCAGGGTGGGATTTATTATGGGAGAGACTGTGGGTGGCAGATGCTAGCCATTGTCTTTGCAGCTCCCCAAACATAAGCTCATTGTTCCTCAGGCTGAAGACTGGTAATGTTCTTACAGTCCTCACCCCTATTATTGCCACCCCACCCCACCCTGTCCTGACTAGCCAGGAGAAAAATCAACCTACACCTCCCCACCTGTGCCCCAGAAGCACACCACTAACCTACCCTCACACACAGAGGGGCTTTTCTAAAACACCCAGCATGTCACCCAGACCCAACACCTGCTGAGGCTCCCTCACTGTTGCTGAGCAAAACCCAAACTCTACCCTGACATTCCAGGCCCCACATGCCTGACCAGCCACCCTTCCAACCTTGGCTGATGCTGAGCCCACTTCACACACACACACACACACACACACACACACACACACACACTTTCGAAAGCAGACCTACCATGAAGTTTATGAGGCCGGAGTTCTGAGCTCTCCTCACTTGCACAGCCCATTCTCCAGAGTCACAGGAAGGGACAGCAGGCACTGTATTCAGTTTCTCCATTAGAACATTGGAGCCAGCCAGCTACTACTCATAGCCCATCTTACAGAGCTGGTGTGGGGCTAGGGGAGGTCATGGTGGCCTTTTGGAAGCTGTAAAGGTCTGTGCACTCAGTGGCATCACCTAGTATCATTAGTAACTGCTACCAGAAACTTATCCTTTGGACCAGCTCTCCTCCAGGTCCTAAGCCAGAACAAGGACACTATTCAACCTCAGACTCTGCTGTCCCCTCACCATCCAGCTTTAGGCAGGCTCCTTCCTTTACTCTCTGGGCCTCAGTTTCTCAAATAGTGGGAGCACAGGATGACCTGAATGGTGAGAACTGTCCCTTCAGTTTTCACATATTTTTGCCTTTGTGGGGTTCCCAGATCCATGTTGTGGATGAGTCCAGGGCAGCAGGGCCAGGAGTTCAGAGCATTCGTCCACAAGTCATTCACACCTCACTCCACACACAATGCCCCACACCCTCACCCTCTGTTCTACATACCAGGAACTAAGTTATAGCAAGTGAGCCTGGCAGACACCATCCCTACCCCTGGTAGCCTTCAGTCTTTCAAGGAAAGAAGAGAGACTGAGGAAGTCAATGATGAATGCACATAATATTATGAAAAAGAAATGAAAGTTGCTAGAGTTTTAACAGGCAGAGCTCTCCTGTGATCGTGACTGACAGACGGGGGCCAGGGAAGCCCCACTCCCTCCTCTTGGCCCTGGAGGAAGGCCCAGGTGAAGAAGTGAGTTAGGAAGAGGAAGAAGTGGGGCAGAAATGCAGAGTTCGGGGAGGGTGTAGTGGCTGGAGACAGAGAGAGTAAGGGAATGATGGGGCCTACATTCAGAGCTGAGGAAGACCCCTACAGTGCCCTGTATTTCCCCGTGAACAGGGAGTCTGGCAAGAGGAATCAGTGAAAATCTGAAGAGACAGAGAACTTGAACTGTCCAAGGAATAGCTGCTGACTGCATTTGGTCCCTGCTGAAGCTAGTAATGGCAATGTAGAGTGAGCTATTAAAGCCTTTTGATTCCTACCTCTCCCAGGCCCTGTGCTGAGCCCATGTGAAAAGGAATCCTCGGAGGCTCCTCTCTGTTTTCTTGTTTATTTTATTTTATGGGAGCAAGAATGGATGTCTGGCCCCATCCAGAAACCCAAGGCAGTAAAACAGTCCACAATGTGCAGTTGTACAGGTTGTTCACTGTCCAAGACATCTTGCCAATGGGTGAGTAGAGGCTGAAACTCAGTTCTTGCTTTGCTCTCTGATCTCTGTGCACTGCCATGAGACTGTGTGTCACCTCCACCTAGCACGAGGATGCCCTCTAACCTCCACCAGCACCTGGTAGGGGCACATCTTTCTAATCCTCACAGGCATGCTGTAGGAAAGGAGTGATGAGAGACGGAGGGAGTCAATGATGAATGCACATCACTAAGTGGGAAAGTAGTGATGCACGTAGATCTAAGAGATGAGAAGATCCTAAGAGATGAGAAGGCTATCTGTGATGGAAGCTCAGCATCTCCCCCTGAAGAGCGGTGTGAGCACAGGCTGGCTACAGGCTTTTGGTAGAAAGCAAGTTCTTTGGTGCCCAGCATAAGAGACAAAGAAATAAGAGTAGAGAAACCTTGCAGTTCCCTGCCCCTTAGTGTTACAGCTGGGACAGATTCCTGCTGTCTCTTTCCATCCTTCCTTTTTTTTAGGTGACACAGCAGAGGAGCAGAGAAATCATGGGGCTTCCTTAAAATCACACCTCAGGGTTCAAGATTAGTGCCAATGCTCCCAAAATTCAGAGCTGAGTTTCTCCTCAGTTGCCCCTGACGCCCATCCAGGAAGCCCTTATTTGAGACCCTGAGAACAGGAATCAGATTGTCCTTTCAGGGCCCCCAACATGTGTACACACACACACACATACACACAGAGTGCTGGGATCCTGGCAGTTGTGTCCAGCACAGGACAAGGGCTGGATTCCCTGTTTAGCAGACTGAGTCAGGATGTGGAGCCACTGAGCAGGGAACTATGCCACCTCCCAAGGGATCAACTTGATTTGACTTTTTATCTAAGTAAGTCTCTGTACCTTATCTCACAGGAAACCAATTAGCACCTCTCCCTGGAGACTGATGGGCCCATGGGGCCATGCAGGACTTCCAGGCCAGGCTATGGTGGACCCAGGGGACAAGAAGGATGAGGTGACCTCAGGCCTGTCATGGGAACTCAGCTCCCTCCATCCCCACCTCCAATTCTACCTTCCCCAAGCCGGGTGAGGTGTGCCAGTCCTTCTCCAGTGAGGGGCAAATCAGGAAGGGCCGTCCCTCCACGCCTTCACTAGAGACTGGCCAACTATGCATATGGGCTTCTTGCTCCTAGTATTGCTATCACTAACGTTTTTAAGAAAAGATTTGTCTCCATTTTCTTTATCTCTCTATCTCAACATTTCAGAGTTACTGCGAAGCTAGAAAAAAAGAGGCCACCTCCTACTGAGTGCCAGTGGCTCATGCCTAGCTACTCGGAAGGCAGAGATCAGGAGGATCACAGTTTGAGGCCAGCCCTGGTAAACAGATTGGGAGACCCTATCTTAAAAATTCCCAACACAAAAAAGGGCTGATGGAGTGGCTCTTTAGTGGAGTGCCTACCTAGCAAGCATGAGGCCCTAAGTTCAAACCCCAGTAGGGAGAAAAGGAAGGGAAGGTGAGGGGAGGGAAGGGAAAGGGCCACCTCCAGTCAGGGACTCCTAACAGAGTAGATGTGGGCTCTGAAAGAGGTCACACCAAAATACTGCAACTGAGACTTATTCTCTACCTTTTATTGTAAAATAACAGAATATCACACGAAGAAAACACATATTTGAATGAGTCATTATAAGATGAATAACCTTGTAATCATTACCCATGTCAAGAAATAGAGCTACAGCCACCACCCCAGGATCCCTTCCAGGAGCCTCATTCCAGTCGCAAACCTGTCCCTTCCTCAAAGTTAACCACAACTCCTAACTCTCATCATTGTTCTTTTCTTGATTTTCTTGTACTTTATCACCCAAATGCACATCCCTAGATCTCATTGTTTACTCGTGTCAATTTCTGTATCTGATAGGTCTTTCCACCTCTACCCCCTGCTTTTCCAGACAACTTATCCACGGCTTTTTGACCTCTAGCATCTCCACGGTCCAGCTTGTGCTGACTTCCTGCTCATGGTGCTGTCCCCATGTGTATCGATCTTGATTTCCCTGCAGGTGGGTGGCTAGATCCAGACAGTGAATTAAGCCCCTTGGCAAGGTGGCAGGTGGGCTGTGTTCTTCCATCATGTCTGGCTGTACCTCTTTTCCAGACTGTCAGTAGCCGCTGAGAATCTAGATCCATTCATCCATTGGGTATTGCAAAATGGCAGGTAATGCCAAACTTTTTTTTCATTTGTTAGTTGGAACAGTTTTTATTGTGTCCTATTCTTGATGCCTTAATTTCCACCATTCAAAGCCATGGGCTTGGGTTCTGGAGAGGAGGGTGTGTCAAGGTTGGGTGAAAGATAATGACATGGCACGTTTAAGCTTTGAAATCTCTTAGCATCTTAGGATAAGTCTTGAAAGTACCTCAAAGGTGAAGTCCACTCCAGCTACCCACCCAGAACAAGAAACTTCTCTTAACAAGGCTCCCTACTGGTTGGCTGGCCGGTCAACCTTCTCTGATACCCTTATGGGTTAGGGAGCTCACTATTGTCAAAGCCAGCCTTGGAGATACCTGACACTGAGGGCTCATTCCCCATGCTCTAGAGCCCCTCCTTGGGCCTCCCTTCAGGCCCCACAGAGCAGGTCCTGACTATCAGGAACAATTCTGCCAAGACTCCTCCCACGGAAGTCCTAAGAGCCATTCCTCCTTCCTCTTCCTCCTCTGCTGACTGGTTTCATATAAACTCCATAGCGATGGAGCTGTGACTGACGTTTGCTCAAAATTCCAAACCAGGCTTATCTATAATTTTTCAAAGGCGACAGTCATTTGGAGGTGACCAGGTCCAAGTGTCAAACTGTAATGCTTCGGCTCACATCCCAGACTCGCCACAGCCCACGCCAACCATCAAAAATGAAAGCACATGGGCGATCTTCCATTGTGCAGCCCCCTCACACGTCTGTACCAGGAAGCCACATTTCACAGACACCCAGATATAAGACAGCAGAGATGGATGGGATAGCCAGCCACCCTCTCTCCTGGCTCTAGGCAGAAGCAGACAACATGAATCAAAAATAAAATCAGCACAATGCAAAAAAAAAGTGGGTCAAATTGTAATTGAAAGTAGCTTTTGAAAAAGAGATCTTGAAGCCATCATGTTTCCTTCTCCTCTTAGAACTCCCAATGTCCTCCTTGGCTAATGACATCACCTTCCACTCAGACTCTCCAGTGCATAACCTCAGTCTTCCCCAAGTCTTCCTCCCCGTCAGCCCTCATATCCAGTTGTTCACCAAGTCCAGCCAGTAGGCCTCAAGAATGTCTCCACTGTCTACTCTTTTTCCATTAGCTTTGTAGCAGCTGTCCCACAATCTGGATTGTTCTACCCATCACTCATCAACATCTCTGTTAACACAAACACCCCCAGCCTTAAAAGCTTGCTCCTCAGGCCCTCCATCTTCTCCTGGATCCTTATCCCCTTCAAAAGCAACTGTCTCCAACATAATTTCAAAGTCATGTTTATTGAATAAATGAGTGGGTTCATTAATTCCAAAAGCAGTTTCAAGCTCCCTTCTGTGCCAGACACTGTTCCTTCTGTTTCAGGCACTAAGGACCCAGTAATAAATGCAAGAAACAAAATCCCTGTTTGTAATACTCAGCAGAGTCAGACAATGAATAAAATAAATAAGTAAATTAGCTACTATATTAGGGAAATGCATGGAAAAAATTAAAACAGGGCGAGGGCTTTTCCTGTCATAGAGATGGGAACAGAGGGCCACACTACTACTGTGACATTTGAAGAAAAGACTGGAAAAGAAGAAGTGGCCTTAGGTAAGTATCTGGGGAAATGGAAGAATGAGGAAATAATAAGTGAATGAATAAAAAAACTATTGAGTACAATGAGGGATGAATGAATGAGTACATGAGAAGGTAGGAATTGTATCTGCTTTATTTGTTATATGAATTGCATTACATTGCATGAGTTTGTCAAACTACACTCACTGAAAAAACACCACCAGTTATTTATATAATCTCCTCAAGACTAGTTAGGCCTTGAAAATGTGCCTCATGACCTTGAGAAATGGTTCTAAGAACTTTCTTTATATATGTTCCATCCTCCAAGGGCTGGCCTAGCAGCGTGAGAACATCAGGCGCCTCCATAGAGGATTGTGCCACATATCTACAGAACACAGGCCAGTCCAGCTCTGTCTGGCTTCTGTACCCATCTGTACCTGCCTCCTCCAAAGAGGAAACGGGCTCCATGTGTCTGGAGACCATGCTCTGAGATAGACCAAGCACCAGGAAAGGGAAGATACTATGCTGGTGGGTTCATTGATCCCCAAAGAAGAACCCCATGACCAAGACACATGCTTGTGGGTGGGGTTTCCAACAGATTGCAGTCTTGACAGATTATTACTTAGTCTGAGCAATGACTCGCCTGAAATACGAAGGATCCTGCCTGGTCTGGAAAGTTTTCTCAGCAAACACATGGAAAGCAGGCTAGAGACACTAAGAGGAGCCCAGAGTTGCAGGAGGAGAAGAGACACGAGATGGTAGAATCAAAAGTTCAGAACAGGACCTGGGCTGCTGAAAATGCTCAATGCCAGCTGAACAAGGACAGCACAGGGCATGCGGGGCATGCCCTCAGGAAGGACAATCACCAGGTGGCAGGACAGCACAGAGCTCAGTAGCAAAGCTTCTGAAGGCAGACAAACACAGGTTAGAATTCAAGCTCTATAGCCTTGAGTCAGCTACTTAACCTCTCTGAGCCTCAGCTTTCTCTCAAATGGGTATAATAAATGAAATGAGAATGTTTACAAGGCTCTGTGCATAATGCCGGCACGTAGTAAACATTCAGTAGATAATAGTTATCATCCTTAATATGACCTAATGTTATTAATAAATATAATAAAATAATGCATTATTTATCTTAGATTGTTAATAAGTATCATGAGCTTAATCTGAGCAAGCAGTGTGGTGGGACCAATTAAAAACAGCTAATGTGAGCTCACAATAAATGAATAGATGTCAAGGTTCAAAAGAACAGAGTTGGTGGGATGCCAGTTGGTAGATTGTTGGTTCTTGAGTCTGTCCCTGGGCAGAACAAGGATACCTAGATGAATGCTGGGAAGGCAGCCAGGGTGCAAGGCATTGGACACCCTCCCCTGTGAGCGGTGAGTGCTTCTCAGTTTGCTGGAGAAGAAGCTGCAGCCACCCTTATCACCGCACAATCTCCAGGTTGCCCACTGTGATGAAGATGAAGCACTGGCTGGGGACCCAGAGGGCAGAGCTGCAGCTTATAAGTGATGAGAGGAGACAGAGGCAGGTTACAGCTCCATGCCAGGAAGAACTTTCCTTCATGTCAATGAGACCCCTCCCCAGCGACTAGCTCTGAAGGAAGGAAGCTCCTCAACACCAAAGGTATGTTAAAAGAAGACTGGACAAGCTCTGCTGTACCAAGAGGAGGTTCTTCCCAGAAGGGAGTTTGGTCTCTGTCAATACCTGACACTCAAGAGTCTCTGACTCATGGCATGTTTGCCCTTATTGGAGCTTTGGGGGTATAGCGATTACTAATGCATCCAGCCAGCTAGCCATCTACCCATCTATCCACCCACCCATTCATCCATCCATTCCTATGCTACTGAGGATGGTGTTAGGGACATAGCAAACACGAACTCTGCCTTCCTGTAGTTTATAATCTAATGCAGTGGTTCTCAAACTGTACGAGAACAGACAACTGGACAGCCATATGCAAAAGAATGAAGTTCAACCCATTCCTCACACTGTATACAAAAAAAAAATAGCTCAAAATGGATGTAAGACCTAACTATAAGAAGCGAAATCATGAAACTCTTGGAAGAAAACATGTGACTAAATCTCTAATACTTTCAATTTGGCAACACATTCTCATGTGTGACTCCAAAAGCACCACCAACAAAAGACATAATGGATAAGTTGAACTTCTGTGCTTCCAAAGACATAATGGATAAGTTAAGCTTCTGTGCTTCCAAAGATGCTATCAAGGAAGTGAAAAGAAAATGCACAAAATTAGGGAAAAAGTATTCACAAATCATATATATGACAGACTTGTCTCTAGAACAGATAAAGAGTACTTAAAACTCAATGAATAAAAAAATAAATTTTAAAACAAATGAAGGATCCGAAAGACACCCAAATAAGATAAAAATGACCAATAAGTACTTTAAAGATGCTCAGCATCATTAGTCATCAGGGATATGCAAATCAAAACCATAATGAGACACTACCTTCCACTCAGTGGAATGGCTAAAATTTTTAAAAGTCATACAATAACAAGGATGTGGAAAATCAGAATCCTCATACACTGCCAGTGGGAATGAAAAATGGTGCTGCCAGTTCCGGGAAGAAAAAATGTCTAGCATTTCCTCAAAAAGTTAAACATAGAGTTACCAATTGACCAAGCAATTCCACTCTTAGGTATATACTCAAGAGAAGTGAAAATATATTCCATGTAGACACTTGTATCCAAATGTTCATAGCAGCATTATTCAAAACATCCAAAAGTAGAAACACCTCAAATGTCCTTTAACAAACGAATGGATAAACAAAATGTGTTTTTTTCACCCATCAAAAGGAATGAAGCGTCAATACATACTACCACATGGAAGAAGCTTGAGCTTTGAAAATGTTATGCTGTGTGAGAAGCTAGGCACAAAGGACCACGTATAGTATGATTCCATTTATATGAAATGTACAGAAGAATAAACCTTTCTGGGACAAAAAATAGATTGTTTAGGGTGAGGTGTCAAAAAGGGAGGGAAAATGGCAGAAAGGTGGGAGCTTCTTTGTGAGGTAACGAGTGTTCTAAAATCGATTGTGGTCATGGGCACACAACTCTGAACGACCGGCACCTGGAATTGTCAACTGCCAGGCCATAGGCCACAGTTCCAGATTTGAGCTTCCTGGACTAGCCCATAGTTTTTAAAGCTCCCCAGGTGAGTCCCATGTGTAGTCAAGGTTGAAAACCATTGATCCTGGGGAGCTAGGGCCTCTCATTTCCTGAAAGCCTGCAAGCTGCCTTACATTTGCTACTTCTCTCTGTCTTCACCACAATCCTATGGCACTGACGTTACAGATCCACAATCTTTGATTCAATTCCAAAATCCAAGAAGCTCTAAAATAGTTTCCAAAAAATTGGAACAAATTTATTTGATATCAAAAAACACTATCTAAGCCGGGCACTGGTGACTCATTCCTGAAATTCTAGCTACTCAAGAGGCAGAGATCAAGAGGGTCATGGTTTGAAGCCAGTCTGGGTAAATAGTTTTCAAGACCCTATCTTGAAAAACTCATCACAAAAAAGGGCTGGCAGAGTGGCTCAAGATGTAGGCCCTGAGTTCAAACCCACTACAGAAAAAAAGACAAACACTGAGGCACAGTACAGTGGCTAACAGCTGGAATCCCAGCTACTCAGAGGCTGAGATCAGGAGGATACCAATTTAAGGCCAACTTGGGTAAAAAGACATCATGACAGCCTCCCAACTCCCTGAATCTCAACCAATAAACTGGTTGCAGTGACACATGACTGTCATCCCATATAAGAGAGAAGCTTAAATAGGAGGAACTCTGGCCAGGCCTGCCAGGCAAAAATAAGAATTTTATTCAAAAAATAACTAAAGCAAAAAGGACTGGCAATATGGCTCAAGTAATAGAGCATCTGCTTAGCAAGTGCAAGGCCCTGAATTCAAACCCCAATATCACCAAAACAGACAAAAAAACAGAATTTAACCTATATGAGGGTACTTAGGATCTTTACTAATCCCATGTAATGTGGGTATTCATAGATTTTACTGCCAAAACCAGTAAGCATTTACTCACAGGCTGCTCCCTTTACCCACCTTTAGGTCTTTTATGGATGACATTACTTCATAGAACTCTGAAAAATTATCCCTTCCAAACACATCTGGCCCCGACATGTCAGATAAGGGACTATGGACCCATATTTGTTCCCATATTACAGACAGAGGAAGTTGAGTCTGAAGGGGGCAGGCAAAACAATTTGCTTGAAGTCCCAGAGTCTGGATGCAACCCTTGGTCCTTTCCTATAGCCAGGAAGACCTTCTGTACCTTGCCTGATTCTTCTCTGCTACCCTCACTGGCTCCTGCATATCCCAGTGAGCAGGCCAGTTCTTTGGCAGTGCCTGTCCCACCACAGGGGCGGAAGCAAGAGTCAGAGCGGGAGCATGTATTGCAGTGTCTCTGCCAGCTCACCCTCCTTCCCTCTCTCCCAGCTGCAAATGGAAAATCCGAGAAGGTGGTCTGCTTTCCTGGCAGCTGTCAGCCCCTGCCAGCAGGGACAGTACAGCTGGGCAGGGGAAGGCCGGCTGAAGAGCCTAGAGGGCGTGGGGGGTGGGGGACAGCACTGCTGGGCTGTAAACATATTGGGTGGAATGACTGAGAAGAAGACTGTTAATCCTGTAACAGCAAGACTCCTACAAAATATCTCCTCAGCAGGAAACAACAAAGATGGCAGAGGGCCTCCCAGCCATGTTTTGCACCTGCTGGTCTTGTTTGTTAACATAATAATAGCAATAATAGCAGCTACCATTTAATGAGTGCCAGCTCTGGGCCAGTCTGGACTTAGCAGTTCTCACACACTAATACCCCCTAGGGTGTGAAGTATTATTGTCCCATTTTTCAGAACCAAAAGGGAGACTCCAGGAGCTGGTGTGAATAGGACCCAGCTGATAGAGCAGGGCTGGGCACCACTCCTTCCTCTGAACACCAGCTCTTTCCCTCACTCCCACATGAAGGGGCATTTTAGCTAAAAGCCCATCAAGAAGAGGAACCACTACTTTTCTCAAGTTAAGGACATGCAGTAGGGTAGCTTAAACTCAGTTTACTTCCTTTTCTTCCCTTTTGTATTGAAAATGCCCCCCAAACCATGTAGACCTCTGCAACCCTCCATTCAAGGAGCTTTGATGTGATGAGCTATATAACCATTTCACAGACAAGGAGAGATCTGCATAGAGCAAGTAGCTGCACAAGGTAACACACCCAGGTTTTCCTCCTCCCCCGTGTGGCTCTCAGCTGGATGCCAATTTTCATAAGTGCTACAGCAAGGAGAAACCTGGACTGGAGGAACCATGATCCCTTTTTTTCTAGCAGACAGAGAGACAGCCTGAAGACTGCAGTAACCAAAGCACACTCTGCTATGCATGGGTCTGCCATTCACTCATTCGTTCATTCAAAACCCTCATGTACCTCTTCTCTGGGTTCTGCTGGGCACTAGAGACACAGCAAGGCTTTAAACAGTCCCTGACTCTGAGGAGATCAGAATCTAAGCCATCTACCTCCAACCCCCCAATCCCAATCCAAGTCAGTACAAGTTAACGGAGAGCAGATCCAGAGGGCACATGGTGGGGGGTAGCTCTAGACTGCCAGAAGGGATCAGGAAAGGAAGCATTGAAATTGAGCATTAATGGAAGAGTGGACTTTGGTCAGGAGGACAAACTGGAGGGAGACACCCCAGGTCCAGGCCACAGCATATGCCACAGCCAAGAGGGGAAAGACAATGGGGACCTCTAAGCAGATTGGGGTATCTGGTGTGTACATCAGAATCCTGGACCCCAGACCCACTAGGGATCTCCTCACTCAGTGGCGGTGGGAAGTCATGACCAGAAAGATCCTATAGCAAGGACAGGTTTGAGGGCACCGACATCCTGCATAAACATTCCCACCAAGAAGACCCTACCTGAGCCCCCAAAGTCCTGCAGCCTCTGCAGCTTAGGACCAGCAGTGACAACGTCTCTTGGTCATTCATCGCAGCATGTGCTAATGTTTGATAAATTGCCCAACAGTTGCATTAGCTAATAACTCCCCGAACAAAACCAGAGAGTTCATCTGTTTTTATAAGACGCCCAAGAGCATCCTGGGAACAGGCACGGTGGTCGTGAATAAAAGAGAAACATTCATTTATGGTAATTGGTTTCAGCTCCTCACTTGGCTGCTTGTCCTGACCTAAATGTATCCAGTTGTTCCCTCTGCCTGGCTCTGGTTTGGGGGTCACTCCTAATGGTTTAATTCAACAAAAAATGTCTGCCATTTCCTGTAACCTCTGTCTTTTTTTCACCCTCCTCCCAAACGGTTTTCTTGCAAGCAGCATCTCTGCAAGTCCCTCCCGAAGCTGTTTCCTTCTCAGGGAACAAAGTCAAGATTGTTGACAGAGAAAAAAGGTCTTAACTCCTGGCCAAGAAAAAAGGTAGGGGGAAGGGACAAACGAAGGTAATAATCATTTGTTTGTCTTCCACCCCGACTTCACAAAGCAGGTTTTGTCCAAGGCTGGTGGTCAGGGACTCTGACACAGAACATGGCCCTGGTGACCAAGGGCAATTTATGGGGAGGGAACAAACACAAATCCTCATTCATGGAGCCGCCATGGAGGAAGTGACCGGGAGGAACATTTGTGCCCGGCCAGCGGGAGCCTCTCTCCATCCCTCCCACGGGTCTGAGACTGTGGAGGGTTCGGGGAGAGTTTCGCTGGGTGCTGCGAGTTTGGGCCAAACTTCAAAATCTGGGCACGATCCTGCCTCTCCGCTGGACAGATTTCTTTTCCACTCGTGGGCACACATGACCCGGTGCAAGGGGTATGAAAGCGGCTGGTCCCTGGGTGTCAGTCAGCTGGGAGGGCCCATCCCTGGGGTGGATTTATGAGCCTCTGCTGGCATCAGCCCCCCCCCCCCCGCCCAGGAGGGGGTGGGGTGGGGGAAAGGAGAGCGTCTGGAATACATTGCGCCGTCCGTGGGGACAGCTTGTAAACTTTGCTGGGATGCATCTGGTAGAAAGGCGTTGTGTAAATATTAGATCATTATCGGCGTATTGTGTTTCCCGCTTGAGCGGAGGAGGGGCTAGCGGGCCCCAGATGCCTTTTGTCAAGTGGACAGGGATGGCTTCAAGGAGTCCTTGGAAGGTCGCTGATTGCCCACAGGAAGCTCTGTGGGGGTAGACAGGGTAGAGTCCAAAACCTGGGTTGTGCAGAGGTGACTGCATGTCTAGCTAGCACTGCCCAGTGAGGATCCTGTCCACCAGGCTGCAGAGGGAGCAAGAACAGGCTGGAAGGGCAGAATGGAGAAAAACAGTGATAGCCAGTGGGCTGGGGCTACTTTGTATATCTGTGTGACCCTGTCCCTTGCTAAGGGTCTCTTTCTCCATCTGTATGACCATGAGGGGATCCAACCACATGATACTAATGAATACATAGCCAGTGCCACCTCATGCTGGGCACTAGAGACAAGAGGGAGAAATGCAGTCCAACTTGGCAACCTAAGCTCCCCAGACAAAATGTGGGCTGGGAGCTCTTGACTGTAGAGCTCTTTCCTACCTACCGGGGGCATCAATGACCACATCACAGGGGAGTCTGTGCACCCCAAACCTCAATGAGTGTTTGCAAGTAATTGCAAGCAGCACCCTCTGGAGAGTAGAGCCTTAATGGTGCTCCAGCAATATCACTCACCATCACTACCACCATCATCTTCATCACCATCATCATCATCATTATGAAAACACGCCCCTGCTATAGGATCCTTCTGACTATGACCTTCCATAGCCACTTGGGTGGGGAGATGGTCCTGAGTCTCTGGTGGGTCTGGGGCTGGGATATTGCTCTCGCTCTGGTCACTCCAATCTGCTTAGGGGTCTTCATTGTCTTTGCCCATCTGAGTTTTGCCATATGCTGTGCCCTGGACCTGGGGTGACTTCCTCCAGCTTTCCACTTCTCCTTCAACTCCCAGCAACAACGCTTCCTCTTCAAGTCTTCCTCTCTTGGCTCCTCCTTTCCAGGCTCCCTCGTATGCCCTCTGGATCTGATAGGACTCCCATACACACACACCTTAACTTGCACTGGCTTGGGTTGGAACTATGGATTTGCACACTGATGGCCGAGACAATGATCTCCCAGGAGGATCTGAAGCCTTGCTGTGTCCCTAGTGCCCAGCAGGACCACAGAGAAGGGGGTATGTAAAGTTTTGAATGGGTGAATGAGTGAATGAATAGATATTATCATAGCCATCATCATATCATCACAACAATGGCTACCTGTAGAAATATTAAGCCACTTCATCTTCACAGCATACTCATGAGGTTGACACTGACAGCGCCCATTTCACAGTTAAAAAAACAAAGAGTTAAAGAGTGACTCATCCAAGGTCATATAGCTAGTACAGCTTTCCCATCCAAGTCCGATGGCTCCCTATGGTCTTAAGAAGTTTCTCTGCAGCAGGGATCTCAAAGCACACGGGATGCTGGTAAAGGAGCCCACTCTGATAGGCTCTCAGGAAAGACCTCCAGAGACCACTTGGCACTAAGCCCCACAGAATGAGAAAGAGCTTGACAAGGAGACCCTCTGAAGAGAAGCCTTGCTAGTTGCACAGCCCCTCTGTTCTCCTGTCTCAGCCCTCCTGCCCGCCCTGCACTGCCCTCCACAGTCTCATTCTTTAGAGTCTGCTCTCTGCTGCATGGGATTACATCTAATTCCCTTAGCTACTCCATAAGGAAGACATTAGAATGTTCTCATAGGAAAACTAAAGCACAGAGAAGTGGCATAACTTGCCCCAAGCCACACAGCCAGGATGTGGAAAAACTCAAACCCAAGTTCACGGTTGTGACTATGGACTGCTTTTGGACTGGCATACTCCAAGCACAGGAGTGAACACCTAAACTCCTAGATTCAAAAACTGGTTCTGTAGCCATTCCAACCATGGCCTTGAGTAATGCCTCTCCAAGAGCACCACGGGGGAGGGGGGTATTCTGTGTGACTTCTGAGGTGCCTGCAAGTTGATGTTCTCTTGTCCCTACTCAGCCCTGAAAAGCTAGAATGCCAGATGTTAGCATCTTTATGTTGCAAATGGGGAAACTGAGGCACTGGGGACTTACATGACCAGAGCATTGAAACACATCTAGAAGAGTGATGGGGAGGACTGGACCCATAAGCATGGAGGGACAGTGAGGTGCTGAGGCTGTTCAGCCTGCAGCAGTGGAAGGGGGTCTGCCTCAGTTCTGAGCAGGGTATCCCCCAGCAGAAAGCACATGGAGTACGGTCCCCATGGACATAGGACCAGACTCAGAAGTTCACCAGCCAGTCTAAGTCATAAATCATTTCCCTGCCAGGTCTCAGCTGGCTTTGTCTTGAATACCTCTAGTGACAGAAAGCTCACTACCTATCATTGCAGCCATGGTAGGACTGTTCTGATTTTAGTTCAAAAAGAAGTGTGTTTTTCAGCTAAACACGCTCAAAAATGCAACAGGGAACATCTAAGAAACTAAGCTGGGAGCTACAAGAAGGTACTGCAGACTGTGAACCTCATCGGAGGGAGCTTAGGTTCCTCCCAGATATCCAGTCTCAGTCATAGAACCTGCCCTTCCAGGGTGCCTTCCTTTTTTCTAGTGACAAACAGACATGTATACAGCACTTCACAGTTTACATTTGTCCAAAGCACCCTGCCAGAAGGCTAGGGCAAGAATTACCAGGCAGCTAGTCAAGATGAACAGAAGGGATCCAGAGAGCAGATAGGGAACTTCTCTGTCGAGGTCACCCAGCCAGAGAGAAGCTAGACTTTCCCTATACCTGTGCTGCCACAATGGTGCCTGCCCAAGTCATTGAAAAGCCACCACTTAGGGTGTCTGCTACAGAGTCCAAATTTGGACTGGGGCACCCTTGAGCCCCTTGGAATTCTAGGCTCTGCTATTTTTAGGTTGATTAGCTGTTCCACCCCTGCTCTTCTTCTCCAGGCCCCCCACACAGATTTCCCAAGCAATCAAATCCATGTGTCACCAGTTCCGGCCCTGGTGCTGGGCGAGGTGAGCACCGGATGCTCACAATGCCAGCAAACAGTGCAGACCTCACCCAGCCTGGGACATTCCTGCCCCTTTCCTAATGGCTCAGATCCCAATCTTGTCCCTGCCTCATTGGGACCAGACTCTCAATGCCTCAAAGCCCTTCCACATCTCCCAGGAAACTCCAGGGGCCAGAGGGGGAGAGGGATTACCCCCACTTGACAAAGAAGCCAATTGAGGACTAGCAAGTGGTTTTCATGTGCACTGATACCCTGGCCCAAGTCTCTTTCTGTCCCATAAAGCCCATCTTATCACTGTCTGAGCTGGATAGGGAATGAAATGACAGTGGTTGGCCCCTGTTTCTTCTTTCTCCCCAGAAGTGGCCCTGTACGAAGGGAGAACCCAGTCCTTCCCTGGCCTGGGATAGAATCCCTGCTTTGCTACTTACAGCCATGAGACCTTGAGCCAGGGACTCAAATAACTGAGCTTCCTCCCTCATGTCCAAACTATGGGTGATAACAGAGCCTCATCCACAGTGTGGTTGTGAAGTTTCAGTGAGAGCATGCATGGAAAGGCATCACACAGGACACAGCAATAGCTGGCACTCTGTAAGTTTTAACCACTGTTACTTTTGGGGGGGATGGGGATTGAACTCAAGGCCTCACACTTGCTAGGCAAGCACTCTACCCTGAGCCCTTTTGGTTTTAGTTTATTTTTCAGATAGAGTTTCTCGATCTTGCCTGGGTTGCCCTTGAGGCCTCAAGGCCTCAATCCTCTTACCTCTGCCTCAAAAGTAGCTGGAATTACAGATATGTAATGCCATGCCCTGCCTGCACTGTTACTTCTTAATGATATAAAGAAAGGAATAGAGGCCTTGTTGAGTTTTCATCTTGTTATTAGACCTGGAATTTGAACTCAGGATCTCATGCTTGCTAGACAAGCACTCTACCACTTAAGCCACACCTCCAACCCTTGATCTTGTTTAATTATCACAAAAATAAGATGGAGAAAGTAAATGAGTTCCTGGAGTTTTGCAGGGGTAGGGACACCTACATAGATCCATCCCCATCAGTACCATCCCTGGGATTTCTGTCTGAAGTCTCCCACTATCACCACCAGCCATGGCAGTCTTTGGGGGCTCTAGCCTCACCCTGTCCTGCAGCCTGTCTAGAGACTGCTGCAGTAAGTGTGGGAGTCCCTGATGGGGTGGCACTGGTTGTTCTCCTGGTCCTTGGCTCCCTAGTTTAATGAGGGCATAGACCATGGCCCCCACCTCCCAACAGCCCTATGGATAGGGTATGCAGCAGTGCTGCAGCCTGTAGAACATGGGATTTCCAAAAGGACACAGAGAAGCCAAAACATGACAGGCCTGGCTTCCATGCTCACTCCCCCTCCACCCCTATATTCTGTCTCCTTATGTATAAAACAGGCCTGGGGATACCAACCAGACAGGGTAGCCATAGAGGACAGAGAGGAGACAAGAAGTGCTTCTTAAACAATGAAAATCTGGATCCAAGGTGATCACCTTGATGGTGACCATAGAAGCCCCAGCAGGAGACAGAGGCCCAGAGAGGAAAGGGTTCCTCCCAAGTCAAGTGGACAGCCATACCAGCTCCTGATGACCCAGGCCCAAGAGCAAGCCCCAGACAAGCCCTGTCCACACACAATGAGCAGCATCTACAACAAATGCAAAAAGAAAAGTTCTGAGGCTTCTCCCTGGCCCAGAAAGGCCCTGAAGCCAGTGGGTAGGAAGGTTTTCTAGGCCGGTCCTGCCCACAGAGCCCCCAGGACAGCATCGCACCACCAGGGCCCACTTCCCGCGACCGCACACACACGCAGCGCCAATGTGGTAGGACTTATGCACGGTCCCTGCCATGGGAGCCAGCCACCTCCCTCCACCAGCCACCCCCTAATTCTTCCAATGTGGTTGAGAGCTATCGAGCCTGGGAGGGAGCTGGAGAGGGAGGGGTGAGACCACCTCTGCTGACAGCTCATTTACAGCCCGCCCATCAAGTGCACAGGTCCCTGGGTCCCTACAGAGCCTGCCAATGACAGCAGAGAAGCTGGGGAGGCAGGGGGCTTCACAGCTACCAATGACACATTGTAGGCACTGAGGGACTGATCCTGTTGCTTGGAGTAGCCCTGGGGATTGACACAGCTGGCCAGAGCCAGGAAAGCTTGGGTGAGCCCAGTCAGCCAGCAGAGGCCTGGCAGCTCTGGAGTAGGCCTGAGCCTGAAAATAACAAACTCACTGCCTCCCAGTCCCCACCCAGTTTCTCACCAGGACAGCCAGAGGGCCTTATGGCAAGGCTGCCTGGGCAGGTCAGGGGATGGAAAGAGGGAGAGGATGGGGTGATTCACAGCTGCCTCCCATCCTGGTGGCCCATGTGGCAGGTCTCCATGGGCAGCGCCCAGAGTGAGGCCATGGGGATTGCTCACCAGTCTGAGATGACTGGGCATCTATTCCAAGTCCTCCATGGGCTTGCCGTGTAACCTTGGGTTGGACTCAACTTCTCTGATCTCTGAAGTGAGGGAGCAAGAAAGCTTCTTCAGAGGCAACAGTTTGTCACTCCTTTCATTCATTCATGTACTCCTGGAAAGCTGCAAGTGCATTAGGACCTGGGTTGGGACGGGCTCAACAGTCATGAGCTGCAATGACATTGCTGATGCTCACCTGGCACTGAGGGCTCGATGACACTGAGGACACTGAGCTGAATCAGCCTTAGTCCTTGCCTTCAAGACCACCCAGTCTCGTTAAGGACTAATTGTGAGAAAAGGCAGCTGTTTGAGTGTGATGCTGGAAGGACAGATATTGTCTGAGAAGAAACAGGAATAGGCCATCAGTTTCCACAATGGAACCTGGAGGAGATGGCCACTGAGCCAGACTTCAAATGGTATGGTCATTCACTTGTGTGCATGGCAGCAAACATAGCAGATGAATGGAAGCATGGGTAGATGGATGAGAGGGTAGATGGGTGAGGAATGGAAGAGGTTGATGGATGAATGGATAGATAGGTAGATGGATGGGTGGCTGGGCAGATGGGTGAGTAGATGGATGAGCAGATAAATGGGTGGATAAAAGGAATGCATGGATGGATGGATGAATGGATGGATGAATGGATGGATGGATGGACTGATGGAAGAACAAAAGGAAGAAGTGTTATCTCCCTTCCCTCAAGCCATTAATACAAACACCTAAATCCAAGAGAGGGAGCATGACTTGTTTAAGGTCACAGTAAATTAGTGGCAAACCTAGAACCAGAATCCAAGTCTCTGGGCTTCTATCCAGTGCTCTTTCCTCTCTATAGAACTTTCCTATTCCATTCTCTTCTTCCTGTCCCCTCCACAGGAAGAAAGAAAAAAGGAAACAGAGGGAAGGACAGAAAGGAGGGAGGGAACCAACCATGATTTTGAGGTCAGGGTCTTAAGTTCTGGTCTCTGATCATGGACAAGTTATTCACTTGTCTTGGCCTTTTTCTCTATTAGTAAAAGTGTGCTTTGCTCACAGCCAGGTAAAGTACCCTAAAAGGCATGAAAAGCCCTTACAAATGGGAGGAGGGAGAAGATAGTCTTTTTTTTATGGCTCCCCACTTACTGAATGATACCCCTTGGCTTCCAGACAGACATGAGTCTGAGGGTCGAATCAGATAAGCCCAAGGACACTGCATCCAGGACCTCACACCAGTGGGGATGTTGGGAGGTTGGAGGCAAGGAAGCAGCCTAATGCAAGGCCTGGCTCAGGGGAGGGCAGAGCTGAGCAGATTCCTGTGTCACCACATGGGACAGAAGCAGAAAGAGTCTAACAGCAGCAGGCCAGCCAGTCATTTCTGCTCCTCCTGCACGCATTTGCTGGCTTACTCCTGCACTGAGGGCCATCCATGCAGCGAGCAGGCATCAGGGCAGGCCTAGCACTAGGCATTTATGTCATTTCACAAGAATAGTACCTGTGGGTATCAGTAGCCATGGACAAGCTCTGACATCAGAGTACAGAATCTCAGCATTGAGTTGCATCCTGGAGGCTGCCCCAATTTTTTACCTTCCTCTGCTCTCTGTTCCTTCATTTACAAAGTGAGAACAAGGCCTCGTCTGCCTACCTTCAAGGGCAGTTGTCACCAGAGGCAGATCTAGCCCAGCCACTGCTGTCCAAGTGGGGCCCTCATTGCTCAGCAGGTGCCTGGCAGGACCATGGGCCCCACACAGAGATAACTACCAGTTCTCCACCTGTGTGGACCTGGAGGGAGTGTGGAAGAGAAGAGCACTCCTCTGCCTTGATTTTACAAAATAGAGTGGTATTTGTCTCACAGTATGCATGAGCTGTGCCCTCTACCCCCACCACTCTTCCCCTTCTGTAATAGCAAGGAGGATACAGCATGGATGCTGGAGCCAAGGATTGGCCCCTTCTTAGCTGTGTGGCCTTAAGCAAGCCACCTAATCTCTCTGCCTCAACTTCCTATTGTGTAAAACGGGAAAAATGATACTACTTCATAGTTGTTGCAAAGGTTAAATGCCTTAACATGTGGAAAGGGCTTAGAATAGTGCTCAACCCATTACAAGTGCAAATGTAAGTGTTAGCTATGAATAAGAATGTCATCTGAGGCTCATTTCTCATGCTCAGGTCCCTGGAAGCTTCCCTGACCCCACAGGCTGGGGTACTCTTTCCTCTTAGCTTCCCTAGCCACTGTGCCTCCCTCTAACAGGTCTTTATCTTGCTATAGTAAGTCCTTTTTTTTTCCCCCAGTAATGGGTTTTGAATTCAGGGTGCACTCTATCACTTGAGCCACACCACAAGTCCTTTTTGCTTCAGCTATTTTTCAGGGAGGGTCTCAAGTTTTTGATCAGGGCTTGCCCTTGGACCTTGATACTCCCACCTAAGCTTCCTGAGTAGCTGAGATTACAGATGTGAGCCTCTGTGCCCAGCCAAGTCCTATTCTTGAATCTACTTTACAGAAGAGGAGACTGAGGCATAGAGATACTTTATATCTGGACTCACTACCCTGCTTTTCTAGATTGGGATGGACATCTGCATTACAGGAAACCCCGTGCCTCCCAGCCCCTTCTAGCCTGGGGACATGGCACCTCTGAGTGAGGTTTGCAGTGTAAGAATGGATCAGAAGGCGAAGTAAGGGAAAGGTGTTCAGGCCTGGCAAGCACTATGCTGCCTCTGAGATGAGAAACTCCCATGCGTGGGAGGAACCTCCAGAAGGTCTGGTGGTGTGGGGTGCAAAGGGGGTTGGGAGAGTGTGGGCTTCACCATGGCCTTAATGCCAGCCCAGGGAGGCTCAGACAGGTCGCTGCAGCTTCAGCAGAACACAGAACTGGCCAGATTCCCATTTGGGGCCTGTATGAGCCATAAACACAGTGCAGACCTAACTATTATGGCCACCATGGTTTGTCACTCTGTGCCATAATTGCCATTTACATGTCCACTATCCCCTAGCTCATAAAACCACGAGGCAGGCTCCACATGTCTCATCCATCCTTGTGTCCCTGTGCCAGGCACAGAGCAGACACTCAGAAGATGCCCTGCTCAGTTAATAAAAAACAAGCACACAACACCAACTGTTGTGAACTGTTTTGCAGAAGAAAAACGTTGAAGTCTCAGACCCAAACCCTGATCTCCTCTCACTGTAGAATGGCCTTGGTAAATCGCAAAACAGAGTCTGAGTCTCAGCCTCTTCCTCTTCCTCCTCCTCCACATGAATCTAGTAATTCCTTCCCCCGCAGACTCAGGGTCCAGTGGCGTTCCCAGCATTGTAGGCACTCTATAAACGGCAGCTAAGAGAACAATGTGAAGATCCTGAGCACAAAGTCACAAAACCACTGCCTGCTTCAGACAAAAGCAAGCAAAGGGATTGTGTAAAGGGCAGAATTTTAAATCTGAGAGTCCTGGATTAAAACTCTGGCCTTGCTCTTGCCTAGCTGTGCAACCTTAAAGAAATAAATGAACCTGACTGGTTTCCTCATCTGTTCAATCTGAGTATTAGTAACAATACTGATCTCAAGGACTTGCTGCATGGACTCAAGAAGATAACAGATGTGACTGAGCTGAGTGGGTACAAATGTGGACGATGATTATCATTAATGTGACAGCTCATTAAAGCCGGGTGGAGCTTCCTGTTGTAAACAAGTTCTCCCCCACCCCCACCCCCCTATGGTCCTGGGGCTGGCTCTGTGCTTTTTTCCCAGGCAGGGCATAGCTGGAGGGGCCAGCTGTACCAGGGCAGAGGCCAGAGCGGGCTCCCTGCTCCCACCATCTGCACCTCAGGGTCAACCCATCTGTCCAGCAGTGGGCACACATGTGGGCTCATCTGAGAGCACAGGGTCGTTAGGGTCAAGCAGGAGAAAATTGGGGGCAGCTGAGGGGAAGATTCCAGCTTATTTTTAGAAAAGGGAGAAGAGAAGAAGACAGGAAGGCCCTTGTTCATGGCTTTTCCACCATGTGGATGGCAGGCAGGAGGGTGGGCAGGCAGCCAGGCCAGGGCTGGGGACAGAGCTGTGTCCACTTCTGCAGCTTCTGCCACAGCCCCACAGATGGCCCTCTGACAGCCCAACCCAGGTTGTGGCACCATGCTTGCCTTGCCCCTTGGGAGTCACCTCCTTCCCAAACCAGATTGAATTAAAATGTAAGTCGAATTGATTTTGAATTAATTTATTCTTAATTAGTTTCTTAAAGCATCATAAAGATAATGTTCTAAAACTAGTATTACAAACTCCATCCTTTAAACATGGACTAAGCTCCTACTATGTGTCATTTCTATGTAAGGCACTGGGAACAAAATTGATAAAAACTTAATGGTGTCTTTTGGTGGTCCCCTGACTCCATGGGCAACACCTGTGGTACTGGCTGTGACAACCTGGCCCCAGGTGGCCTGAGGGGATGGGTGGAGAGGCCAGCACAGAGAAACCCCAACATGCAGAGAGAGTGCCAACATCAATCCTACAATCTGGGGAGGCTTCCCAGAAGAGGTGTGGTTGCTGTGGCCAACTGAAGGCTGGGAAGAGGTGGTGATGGAGAGTACACCGTGAAAGTGTGATACCATAGGCAGTGGGGAAGGTCAAACCACTCAAGGGGAAGGAGAGGCACAAGGCAGGAGAAAAACGGTTTGGGGAACCATGTCCCTTTGTGCATTTGACCTCAAAGAGCTGCCAAGCTCAGCCTGCTGGTGCGGCAATCTCATCCACAACTCTGGCTGCGCCTAGAAGGAGCTGCTGTATGGTAAGCCCAGGAACCTGTGGGAGGCTGTGCCTGCCACCTTCCAGGGATGCTGAACAACGAGGCTATGTCTAGACCCCAAGAAGGACCTGTTGTGCTGGGAAGGGGAGTGCGTGTGGATGAAATCTGGCAGACCTCTAAGCACAGGGCCTGGCACACAATCACTAGGCCCACTAGAGCACACGCCTTCCCCTGCTGCTGGGTCCTCCCTGGGGTTCGAGGTCCTGATGAATCACCCTGTTTCATTTCAGAGGCGGCAGACTGCAGTGGTTAAGTTAAAAGGAAGATATGAATTCTTCCTTTTTTATTTCCTGGCTATATTGCTTGGGGCCAATTGCTTTGCCTCTGTGCCTCAGTTTCCTTGTTTGTAAGATGAATGGAGCCATAGTTTATAGCACACAGGTTTGTTGTGAAAATGATTCAATGCATATAAGACACTTGGAACAGAGTCAGCACTCAGTAAGCACTCAGTGTCAGCTACTGTCACTGTCAACAGCAGGATATGTGCAGCTGGGGTGGCATGTTGAGGGAGTAGTGAGCCAGGCATGTCCAGCACTCTCCTGCAGAACCCCTTCATAGAGGGCAAGGCCACCAGAGTGTGATGGGCTTGGGTGTGAGTGAACAAGGCTCAAATCTGGAGGAGAGGGAGGGGGTTGCTTGGGGGCCATGGAGCCAGCCCATGACTGAGCACAACAGGCCCCACTGTGGCTCCAGTAGGTTTCTTTGGAAAGAGCTCAAAGAATGAACAGGAATTCTCCAAATTGCCTATTTTTCCATTTGCAGGTCCCCAGCCCCCATCCTCAGATATGATTCTTGAATAGAACTTTGAAATGTGTCAGGAACAAGAAGGTAAAAGTCTAAGAAGACTGTTAACCTGGTGCTATGCAGCAGCATACTAGCAAGCTGCCAGTGGAAAAGAATGAAAGAGTAGATATGGTGTGCATAAGTGTGCACAAGTGAGCATTACGTGTGTCCCTGAAAAGGATGTTCTGAACCAACACAGGTGCTGATGTGCATGTCAGCAAGAAGCTACTTGTGTTAACACGTGTGCATCATGTCGGTGCACATGTGCGATTATATGCACATGTCAGTGAGCAGCAGCCTGGCTGTGAGAACCACAAGAGACAGCAAGTTACACATGAAACAGCCTGACACATAGTAGGTGCTCATCAGCTGTGATCCCTACATCCCTGTGCCTACACATGTAAATGCAATAAGCACCCCTACCTGTGGGTGTGGTTTGGCTGTGACTTCCACCCCAGGGCTCCTGGATGGGTCCAGAGGAGCCCCTCTTTCAGGGGCAGCTGAGAGTTGAGAAGGGACAGGGTCCCAATTGCCACCTGAGGGTTTTTCGTCTCTAGATCACCCTGGGAGAGGTCCTGGGAGACAAGAAACCAAGCTTCTAGGCCTAGTCTTGCAACAATTTAGTGAGTGTCTGCTCCTCTCTGGACCTCAGTTTCTCCACCTGGTGTCAGATGGGGTAGTCTAGAGAAGCTCTGAGGGGCTTCTCACTCCAAAGACCCAGCTCCACAGGAGAAGGTAATCGGGAGTGGCTGTCACTGGGGTGAACATGAGGTCCTTGGGGAGAGGGTCACCAGGCTTCCCCAGCCACAGCCACCATCCCATGGTTTATGTCAAATGTCAGTCCCAATCCCGCATTCCTCCCAGGCAGGGCCGCCTGAAGCAGGACTCAGGAGAGGTGGCCTGTCCAGCCTCTATGTTTACAGTGCTCAGACGCCGTCGGGAACCTGATCTATGCAGAGCAGGGTGGGCAGCCCCACTCTGCTCTGACCGTGTCCACACTCATTTCCCGGAGACTGAACACGGCTGGCCCGCCCACCTTGCCAAGTCCAGCTGCCGGCCATCCTCCCACGGAGGGTCCGGCTTCTTGCAAGCAGGCACCCTGATGGCTGCTGATGGTGCCAAGCCCGGAAGCCAGCAGCAAGGCTGGGGGTGTCCTCTGCAGATAGTCCCACTGCTCCCCCAGGTGCACTGCCCACTGCCTGGCTGACTGACTCCTCACTCTCCATCTCTGTCAGGGAGCAGCACACTAGATGGCCACTGCCTGGTATCTAAGACTGCTTTTTACATTTTTTAATGTTTGGCAGGAAATCAAAAGAAGAATATTTGGAGGTACATGAAAATTATATGAAATTTAAATGTCATTATCCATAAAGTTTTATTGGAACACAGCCGCACTCATTCATATTTATGCAGTCTCTGGCTGCTTTTGTGTGACAGCAGCAGAGCTGGACAGTTACAATAGAGACCATGTGGCCTGCAGAGCCAAGACTGTTTACTATAGTGCACTTTCTGGAAGATATTCACCCCAGCCTCTGATCTGCATTGTTCCTGAGTGCAGACATACCTCAGCTAGCAATCTCAGGGACTCGAATGGGAACATGAGGACACAAGAAATGTCACTTTCTTTCCTTCTTAAAACTTAATTTCTTACTCCAAGTTTCTGGGGTCATGCACGTCTCTGGAATCTTCATGACTTCAAGGTTGGGAGCCAGGGCAGGACTCAACACAGATCCTGAGCACTGGCTCACGCCAATAGGCCTAAGATGTCCCATGTGACCCTACATGTCTGGCCTCCTCTCCCAGCTCCACAGCACTGTCTCCCAGATGCACCCACAACTCTTGCTCCTGGGAATCTTGTCACCCAAATCTGCTGGGGACACAGAGGCCTGGCCCTGCCTCTTCTCTCCTCCCTCTGTTTCCTTGGAACACTGTTTAGGCTTCTCCCCTTTACTTCCTCTGCACACACTCTAGATTCTAGAAGCGCAAACATTTGGAGAACAAAGGCCAGAAAGGCTGGCAGCCTTCTGTGTCCGGCACTGACACTGCTTCTCCCAGGGCAATGAGCATATGGCCAGGGGCCTGTGGATAGGAGGAGGTCCTGAGAGAAGGACAAACAAACACAGACAGAACCCATAATCCAGCCAGACATACATTCACTCACTCTCCCCCCCACTCTCCCCAATCCAGTCCCACATCCACTGTTCCTTTCTGCAGTCCGTCAGTCCTTGTGGAACCTGAGACCCCATAGAAATTATAGGAAGGCAGGTGAGCAAGGTGTACCACGGACCTTGCAGTGCGCCTCATCACGTCATCCTCATTCTGGACCAATGGCTGGCAGCAAATGCCTAACAACTGACTCTCTAGGGTGAAAAAAAAAAAAAGAGTCCTTTTGGTAGCATTTGCTGATTTCTATGATTAAAATCCCCCCACCAGGGCCAATTTCCAGCAATCCACACATGGAGAGTTGGGTAGAGGATGGGTACCATCAACTCCCACATCTGGTGTTAGCCAACCCCAGAACCCTATTGCTGCCAGGTGACTTGACTCATAAACAGATACCACACACCATTCAGGGAGTTGAAATGAGAAAGCAAAGGAGCAGTGGGAGCAGCAGGGAAGAACACTAGACCAAGCTTGGAGGGCCCATCTTGGAGGGCTTCTTAAAGGAGGTAGCATTAGCAAATGAACCTGGAGGAAGAGGAGGCATTTGCTGGGCGAGTGATGGAAGACGGGTCTTCCTGACGGGCTCACTCCCACCTTTCTCTGCACTCCCATGTAACCCTGCAGCCTGAGACATTTCATGTCCAGTTTGAGCATCCTTTTCCTCCAGAGGAGCCAAATTGTTCAACTTAGCACAGGCATGGGCCACACAAGCTTGATAAAAGGGGCTGGTTTGAACATGAATGATGATTCCGTTCACTGATAAATTGTGTTATGGCTCCTGATTGCTCCCTGCCCTTTCCTGTGAGATGATTCTGCCAACTGCCTGATGGCTGGCAGGGTCTCCAGGCAGAGTTTACACTTCATGCAGCCACATGCCTTGTTTTGGCCAATGAAGTGAGTGAAATGGACCTTAAGTGCAACCATGTGCTTTGGACATTTCTCTTTCTGCTCTCTGCCCTGAGTGTGTTATGTCCCAAATAGGGACAGCTGCTTCACAAAGATCCTGGGGTAAGGAAGACTCATGGGGCAGAACCACAGTCAACCCACAATCACCAAGACAAAATGTAATGTGGGTGAGAAGTTCACATTTGTTACTATAAATTCCCTCCTTGTGTTATGCCATGGTGTGGCTGTTACTACAGCATGACCTAGAGAAACTGACTCATACCCAGCACACCACCCCCTCAGAGAGGGACCTATTCTCCTATAGCCCCTTCCTGAGCTCTCAGGAACACACTTAGGCTCCAAGTCTCTCTCAATTGTGAGGAGTGATTTATACAACTATTGCTGAAGCCAGCCAAGGAGACCTGAACTATCAGGTCATGTCTCCCAGTTGACAACAGCTATTTACAAATGTCTCTCTCAGTAACACCCCTCCCCTCTGCCCAATGCTTTCAATCTCAACAATCACTCCAGACGTTGAAAACTTTCTTCTTTGAGAAATGGGCAAATGTAAGAAAGCTTTTATGCAAAAGAGGAGTGAGGGAGAGGTGGACGGGAAGTAGGCTCTGTGATGGGCACCTTCTAGGTGCAGGTGAGACACCTTAGGCACTCCCCGGCTGGGGAGTCCACAGACACAAACTCAATCATGTGCAACAGAGAGTGGCACTCACATGTACTACAAAGTGCTGTGGGGTCACAGGAGAAGTGGCCACAGACTCCACCTGCACAGCAAGGAATTCTCTGAGATAAGTAAAAGGATGGAGAGATGATTGATGGATGATGGAAAATGGGTAGCTAAGAGATGATGGAAGAGAGGAGCAAAATAAAGTAAAAATCTACCTGGAAGGGTCAGAAGACCTCTCACAAAGGACATCTAAAGCAGACCTGAAAAATGAGAATATCACCAGGTAAAGAACAGGGACGGAAGAGATGGTTTCAGATAAGAGAACAGCCTGGGTGAATCTGAGAAGGCATGAAGGCTCAGGGCACATAGGGAAGGAGGCAGGTAAGAATCGAAAAGAGCCACCGTGGCACACTGGAAAGAGCAGTGATGGGCAGTGAGCAGACAGGCTGAGTTCTCACCCTTTGATGTGTTACCTTGGGCAAGTCACTTAACCTCTCTTTGATTGTGCTGCTGTTGGTCAGCCTAGCTGTAACATGGAGCAGGGGGTGTCATAGTCCTCTATCTCAAGGTGGTTGAAGCACGATAGTGAGGAAATATAAGCGTATCTCCTGGCAAACTGTAATTGTGTGATTGATGATGGTCCCAGCCTGCTTCACCCACAATCAGCTCTTCCCATGGGTGGGACTCTACTCTGCCTCCTGGCTGAGACTACCACTTCCCCTTGTTCTGGAACTTTCTTTCACAAGCTCTTGCCCCATGGCCCCTCTCTACCTTCAACCACCCCATTCCAGCCTCTGTATCTCACCACCCCACCTGTACTAGCAGCTCAGGATGCTCCCCATGGCCTGCACTCCTGCAAACATCTACACCTGGGAAGACCCAGGTCCAGCTGGGACACTGGGTGAAGAGGCAGCTCTGGGCCACATCTGGAGACTGCAGGACCCTTGTGCCCCCAAGGGAGACATGAGCAGCAGAAGGGATAGCACAAAGGTCAGTGGAGAGACCAGGCTGACCCAGGCCACAGCTCCCACCTTTCTCACCTCACCTCAGTGTCCCCAGTGATGTGGCCAGTCCTGATCCCAGTTTCCCATCCCAGCTCCCTCTGGCACAGCGATTCCACAGTGAGATGGAGAGGCCTCACAGTAATGAGATGCATTCAGAAACAAATTTTTATTATGAATGTTATGAGCACTCAGGCCAGAGCCTGGGAAAGGAGGTGATTCAGGATTGGGGAATGTCATTCAAGGCTCTTCACAACTTAGCCTGGTGTTTAGTACATAGTCAATGAATATTTTTGTGGCCTGTCTCTGTTCACCTCCCCTGTTGCTTAGACACAATCCCACCAGCTACTCACTCAGCCTCTACAGCTAGACCCTGGCTTTTTCTGTGCCCTCTACCTGGAGCAAGTGCCCCTCGGCTGCCCTTCTTGCTTGAGTCTTTGTCCTTCAGAATGACATCACTTTTCCCAGGAAGGCTCCCCTGCCCTGCACTCTCTGCCCTCTACCCACACACACACCTCCACTACCTCATCTCAGGTCTTACCCACCTCACCAGCTGGATTTGAGGCATCTCTCTGCACTTCCCCCGCTTCTCCTCACATCCCCATAGACTGAGCTCCTCCAAGGGTCCCTGGTCCTTGGCAAGGAGTCTGGATTAGAGGAAGGGCTCAGTGAGTGTTTGGTCATTGAACACACACTGCACTGGTTAGATAATCCCCGGAGCTGGGCACTCTAGGAGGAAACAGGAAGCAAGTCAGGAGCAGCAGTAACCCTCCAGGCCACCAGGGGGGTCAGACAGATATTAAGCAGAAATCATGCTGAATGCTTCCCTCTCCCCCTGGTGGTCCATGGAATTACTGCAGCTTCCCAGGGAGCCTGTGAGTCTTGAGAGAATCTGGGCTGAATTCTGAAACCACCGCATCCTGGAATGTTAGAGCATGAGGGGAGCCTGAACACTTGCCTGCTCCCCACTTGTCAGATGGAAACAGTGAGGTCCAGAGAGAGGGCACAGACTACCAAAGGAAATAGATCCCACCTCTCCAGAGGAATAGGGAAAAGATTTGGGGGAGAACAAAGTTAAAAGTGATGGGCCTTGCAGTCTGCATTGCTGCCGGATTGGTCCCTAAATTCTATCTTATCTCTTGGTCCAGTCATGCAGCCAGAGCTGGGCACATGTTGTTACTGTCAGATACTCGCTAATTGGTTTGTCCTCAGTTACTTTTTCTTTTCACCCCACTGTCTATCCTGGAAGGTGGGTCTGGGTCTGACTGTCCATGATAAGCTGTGTGATTTCAGTCACCTCCCTCTTCACTCTTCCACATTGTTGGTTTTCTCAGTTGTGCCCAGAGGTGGGCTGCAGCCAGAGTACCTGGTAGGTTTCCTTGCGGTACCCCTTTGATTGGTTAGGACTGGCTGCTTGAGAAGCTCTGCAAGGGCAGGTGCTGTGGCTGATTAGCCATATCTGTCCTGGGGTCCAGAGGCAGATGGACCTGTGAACCCTGACCCAGGCTCCTAAGGCCTTGACCCTTTCCTGTCCTAACCATCTAGATTCCTCATTTCTCCTGCTTCTTCTGTGGCAATGCAGAGTGTTGCCACACTCCATGCTGGGTGTGCACTTTTCAGAGACCATCAAGGAAGTCCCCTCACTGCCCTAGAGAAGCTTACAGTTGAGAAGAACCACTTGCCTGAACCCACGGGCAAACCTATCTCAGGGAGAAAAGAGCTTGGGATTAGGGTCTGGTGCCTTGACAGCTGAAGGAACCCTCCTGACCAGCAACTGGTCACCCCTTGCTTCCTGCCCCCTTGCAGGCATCTTGTCACTGAGACCTACTGTGCATTTCAAACCTCATGATGGTTACAATCACAACTGCTCTGGAGCCTCCATTCACTTTCTAAAAATGTCACAGGCATTTTTGTCTCTCCATTTTCTCATCTGTCCCCTGCCTGGTAGGGTTGTACTGAGGAGAAAAGAAGTCAGTACAGGTAAACCACCACGCCTATAGGAGCCCTCAGAAAAGGTGAGCTGGCAGTAAAGTCCACCTCCTCACTTCCCTGCCTTTGCAGTCTGGGGAGACATGGGTGTCTGCTTCCATGGCCTAAGAACAGCTCCAAAGGGAAGTGGGGACTCCAACAGGTTCACACCAGCTTCCTTCCTTGGAACTGACATGTGGACACTTCTACCTCCTACCTCTATGGACATTTACAGGATATGGTAAATGAATCCAAAGCCAGGGCTCTGGGCCAGCTCCCAGGGAGGGTGGCTCTGCAGAGAAAGGAAGGCAAGAGCAGGCTCTGAGGGTGTCCCTGCCTTCCTGCCTGGGCAACACCCACACTCACATAGGCCAGCGTGGCAACGGTCCTCTTCCTTCCTCACGCGACCAGTCTGCACTGGCCCCCAGGTTGATCCGAATATTTGCTATTTCACCTCTCTCCGAATCATTAAATGTTCTGCAGTGGAAATGCAGCCCTCACGTGGCCAGCATGGCCTGCCAACCTTGGCACTTCTCCTCTGATCCCGTTTGTTTTTCTAATATAAAACTAATATGACATAATGTATAATCTAATTTGGAAATTACCATTTGCTTGGCTGGCCCACACTGCCAGCCAATACCAACAGCAAGATAAATTGTTTAAGAATGTTTCTTTTCCTTTGGAACACGACTGATAATTTATTTTTCCGTCAGAAGATTACTTTTCTCTTTACAACATTTCCTGCCTGTGTGATTTGCGTTAGCATTCAATAAAATGCTCTGTGCCTAATGCGAGGAGGTGAGTCAACTCGAGTTTCCTTGAATAAAGGGAGGGTGTCAATCGTGATCAATAGTGGGCTTGGACATGATGCCCAGGTACCGGAGTCAGGTGCCAAGGGAGTCCTGTCTTAGAAGCCAGCCGCTAAGGCTGCCTATAGGTCCAGCGTAACTCAACCCACTGGCCTTTGAGAATAGAATGCTTGTTTGGCATTCCTGGACAAAAGGGCTTAGCACCAGGGTGGACTGTAAATTGAGTGGGTGCCTTTCTAAAATCCAGGCTGCCAACCTATCTACACCTGAGCCTTCACTGGAATGTAGTACCTCTCCTTTGGCAGCCACTGTGCAAACAGACTCATACACGGGCTCCTCATGCATCATCTCACCTATACCTTCAATGTGGTATGGCTCAGGCCAAGTCACTCTTTCCCTTCTTTCAGTAGCTATTTCAAAGGCACAGCTGGCTCCTCAAGTTAGAGCTGGTTTCAAATCCTAGCCCTGACCCCTAATAACCCTGGGAACTTAGACAACTTTCTTCACCTCTATGAACCTCAATGAACCACATCTGTAAAATGGGGCCTGTAGCAATGCCAGCCCCATTGGGTTTAGTAAAGATAAAATGGAGTGAAGTGTGTCAAGAGCTTGTTAGCCACAATAAACACACAATAAGTGTTCAGTAGTGTTACTGTCATTATTGGGCTCTGGACAACAGTTCTCCGGTGGTAATCAGGATTCCTGTACTTGATGAGAAAACTCTGGCCCTACTGATGGGCTTTGACCTTGGAAACCAGGCTGGTGCTGTGGAACTAGTGCCTTTCGTTAAGAACTAACTAACTCAATGCACCAGGGCATGTCTTGTCACTAACTTACCACAGGTGCGGAGCAGCACACCCCTACAAAACCTAGTCACTGGAAAAAAGTATCTCCAAATATTTTGTAACAAGGGACTCTGGAGGGGCTTCGTCTCTCCTCCATGCAGTCTGAAGCAAAGGGACAGAAACAGCTTTCCCAAATTTTCTCCCCCTTCACCCACAACCACTCTCTCCTGACCTGAGAAACTCAATCTCTGAGTTAGAGTTTATTTACTCAAAAGAGTAACAGGTCTGATTCCTTCCTGACTGTTGGAAGACTAAACTGATGGACATTTTGGAGGACAAAGAAATGTACCATTCGCTTGGCTGTGTGGACCGCCTGTTTTGAAGATGCTTGCCTAAGGGTGCTGAACTGGGTAAGACACATCTCAAAGACTGCAGCCTTGCTAACTTTACCAAGTTAAGTGGCTGTTTGGGTTTCACCGTATGGAGGCAACTGGCTCTTTGTGAAATTGACTGGATGTTTAGACACAGGCTCTCCTGCTTGAGTGGTTGTTTGACAGACCGGAGTGGGTGTTTTGTTACTGCCTGGTGACCAGTGTGACCTGTTGCTTTCACTTAGTCTGATTGGGTTGACTGCTTGTTTGGCTGTGGTGACGGGTGGTTTCACCAAAGTGACCAGTTGTTTTGTCATGGTTAGGCCTGCTTGACTGGCTGTTGAAGTTGGATAGGTGTTTTGGCATTCATTAACCCACTTGACTGGGTTTGATTGAACTGACTGGATGTTTGAGTGAATTAATCCAAATATTTGGACATTGTTTGAGGCTGTTGATTGGCTGTTTACAAGAGCCTGGGTGTGTTGCTATTATTTGACCCAGCTGACCTATTGTTCTGGCATTGTTTGACCTAAAGGCTGGTTGTTGAGTTGGTTGGGTATTTTGGCTTTGTTTAACTCTAAAGACAAGTTGTTTGAGAGTTGTTTGATCAAGTGGATTGGTTGTTTGACTGAGTGGAACAATTGCATCAGTATTATTTGACCAAGTTGACTTGTTATTCAAACTGAGCTGATGTTTTGCTTAAGGCTCACCCAGCTTTGTGAAGGCACCCATTTCTTGACTATGCTGATAGATGATTTGGGCATTGCTTGGACCAGCCAACCAAGCTGACCAGGACCTTCACTCTGCTTACCCACTTCAGTTGTTGTTTGGCCAACTTGGCTTAGTGTTTGACTGAATTCATCAGGCATTTCCACAGGGTTCCAAGGCTGCCCAGGTCTGACCAAGTTGCCCAGCTGTTTGGTGTCAAGCCCACAGGCACAGGGGTGGCCACCCCAGACCTGCACTTGGTGACAAGCCACAGGGGAAGATCGAGGCTTGGTGGACCCCACACCCTCAGCTTGCAGCAGGCAGGTGAGAACAGAAAGTCCAGCGGCAGTGCAGCTGCTGCATACAAGCATGCTGCAAGTTGTGTTCACCAGAGCCAGAGCCGAATGCATTTGGCAGAACACTTCAAGAATGCAACCTCTGGGTTAAGTGGTTGAAATTAGGCCCAACGGGGCTGTTTCACCGAGAATTTACAGTCGCTCCTAGAACTCAGCCCTGATCAAGCAAGAGTCCCCTCTGCCAAGCTGGAGCCCGGCCCTCAGCCAGGGGATCCACCCACAAAGCCCCCTCCTGCCTTTGATACATTATAATCTGTGCACCGCTGCATGGGAAACACACCAGTGCAAAATTCTGTCCTCCCTGTGGACGGGGGCCTCTCCCAGAAATTGGTGGCATGGCCTGTCTATGCGCTTGCTGGAGAAGTTGGGTCACATACACCACGTGGGACATGAGTTCACCAAAGCCTCAGTGAACTGGTGGGGCACAGAGGCTGAAATGCCCAAGTTAAGTACTCAGATATCAGGGCTGGGGGCGGATCTTGAGGGGAGCCAGGCTGACCCTCTCATTTTACAATTGGGGAAACTGAGTCCCAGAGAAAGAAAAGGAGTTTCTAAGCTGAACCTTAGTGCACTCTGGGTAATTAACCTTTTCCAGTTTGCACAGGATCAAAATGGAAAGCCCTGATCCAGGAGCCAGGGAGATAATTTCTGGTACAAAACAAGAACATACATCTCTAGTTCATCTTGACTTCCTTCAACCCCTCTCAGGAGAACATAAAGGGCCATGACTGAAGAAACACCCAGAGTTACAAGCTCTGGTCACTGACACCTAAAAGTTCACAGTTACGTGGGTCTCTTACCTCTGGCTGCATCAAGAGGAGTAACATCATCAGTAAAAGGGAGGTGACGGTTTCAGCAGGCTCTATGTGGAGTTCCATATAAGATTCAATGAGTAAATAATACAGTGGATCTCAACCAAGAAGAAAAGGTTCCCCAAGCCATGTCTTAGAGATAAAGAGCTGTTCTCCCCAGATAAAAATGGGATCACTGTGTGCAAATCACAGACTTTCAGAGGACAGGTAAGCAGATGAGCTTAATGAATGTCAGAGAACAGAGACTAAAAACAATATGGAGCCAGGCATGGTAGGGCGCAAGCCTACGATCCCAGCTACTCGGGAGGTGATGACAGGAGGGTCATGAGTTCCAGGCCAGTCTGGGCACATGTTGAGACCCTATCTCAAAGACAAATACAAACAAAAGGGCTGCAGGCAAAACTCAAGTACCAGTACTGAGCACTTGCCTAACAATCCCCAGTACCAAAAAACAGTATGGCACCCAGAAGACACTTGAAAAACATTGTGAGTAAAATTACAATTCTGACAGCTCAAGCTACACACAGCAGGAGAAAACGCCTGGCCACTGGAGGCTTGCAGGCAGAGTTCCTATTCAAGGTGAACAGCCAGCCAGATGAGTCCTTGTGACCTCCATTAATGCAGGCTTGATAGTGCCTCCTTGCTCTGCCACTGTCAGCTTGCACTAAGCCTGGCCACTGTAACCTCTAGATTCTTTTTTTTTTTTTCATTTTTCTTTTATTATTCATATGTGCATACAAGGCTTGGTTTATTTCTCCCCCCTGCCCCCACCCCCTCCCTTACCACCCACTCCCCCCCTCAATACCCAGCAGAAACTATTTTGCCCTTATTTCTAATTTTGTTGTAGAGAGAGTATAAGCAATAATAGGAAGGAACAAGGGGTTTTGCTGGTTGAGATAAGGATAGCTATACAGGGCATTGACTCACATTGATTTCCTGTGCGTGGGTGTTACCTTCTAGGTTAATTCTTTTTCATCTAACCTTTTCTCTAGTTCCTGGTCCCCTTTTCCTATTGGCCTCAGTTGCTTTAAGGTATCTGCTTTAGTTTCTCTGCATTAAGGGCAACAAATGCTAGCTAGTTTTTTAGGTGTCTTACCTATCCTCACCCCTCCCTTGTGTGCTCTCGCTTTTATCATGTGCTCATAGTCCAATCCCCTTGTTGTGTTTGCCCTTGATCTAATGTCCACATATGAGGGAGAACATACGATTTTTGGTCTTTTGAGCCAGGCTAACCTCACTCAGAATGATGTTCTCCAATTCCATCCATTTACCAGCGAATGATAACATTTCGTTCTTCTTCATGGCTGCATAAAATTCCATTGTGTATAGATACCACATTTTCTTAATCCATTCGTCAGTGCTGGGACATCTTGGCTGTTTCCATAACTTGGCTATTGTGAATAGTGACGCAATAAACATGGATGTGCAGGTGAATCTGGAGTAACAGTCTTTTGGGTATATCCCCAAGAGTGGTATTGCTGGATCAAATGGTAGATCGATGTCCAGCTTTTTAAGTAGCCTCCAAATTTTTTTCCAGAGTGGTTGTACTAGTCTACATTCCCACCAACAGTGTAAGAGGGTTCCTTTTTCCCCGCATCCTCGCCAACACCTGTTGTTGGTGGTGTTGCTGATGATGGCTATTCTAACAGGGGTGAGGTGGAATCTTAGTGTGGTTTTAATTTGCATTTCCTTTATTGCTAGAGATGGTGAGCATTTTTTCATGTGTTTTCTGGCCATTTGAATTTCTTCTTTTGAGAAAGTTCTGTTTAGTTCACCTGCCCATTTCTTTATTGGTTCATTAGTTTTGGGAGAATTTAGTTTTTTAAGTTCCCTGTATATTCTGGTTATCAGTCCTTTGTCTGATGTATAGTTGGCAAATATTTTCTCCCACTCTGTGGGTGTTCTCTTCAGTTTAGAGACCATTTCTTTTGATGAACAGAAGCTTTTTAGTTTTATGAGGTCCCATTTATCTATGCTATCTCTTAGTTGCTGTGCTGCTGGGGTTTCATTGAGAAAGTTCTTACCTATACCTACTAACTCCAGAGTATTTCCTACTCTTTCTTGTATCAACTTAAGAGTTTGCGGTCTGATATTAAGATCCTTGATCCATTTTGAGTTAATCTTGGTATAGGGTGATATACATGGATCTAGTTTCAGTTTTTTGCAGACTGCTAACCAGTTTTCCCAGCAGTTTTTGTTGAAGAGGCTGCTATTTCTCCATCGTATATTTTTAGCTCCTTTGTCAAAGATAAGTTGCTTATAGTTGTGTGGCTTCATATCTGGATCCTCTATTCTGTTCCACTGGTCTTCATGTCTGTTTTTGTGCCAGTACCATGCTGTTTTTATTATTATTGCTTTGTAATATAGTTTGAAGTCAGGTATTGTGATACCTCCTGCATTGTTCTTTTGACTGAGTATTGCCTTGGCTATTCGTGGCCTCTTGTGTTTCCATATAAATTTAACAGTAGATTTTTCAATCTCTTTGATGAATGTCATTGGAATTTTGATGGGAATTGCATTAAACATGTAGATTACTTTTGGGAGTATAGACATTTTTACTATGTTGATTCTACCAATCCATGAGCATGGGAGATCTCTCCACTTTCTATAGTCTTCCTCAATCTCTTTCTTCAGAAGTATATAGTTTTCCTTGTAGAGGTCTTTCACATCTTTTGTTAGGTTTACACCTAGGTATTTGATTTTTTTTGAGGCTATTGTAAATGGAATTGTTTTCATACATTCTTTTTCCATTTGCTCATTGTTAGTGTATAGAAATGCTAATGATTTTTCTATGTTGATTTTATATCCTGCTACCTTGCTACAGCTATTGATGATGTCTAGAAGCTTCTGAGTAGTTTTTTGGGTCTTTAAGGTATAGGATCATGTCGTCTGCAAATAGGGATATTTTGACAGTTTCTTTACCTATTTGTATTCCTTTTATTCCTTCTTCTTGCCTAATTGCTCTGGCTAGGAATTCCAGTACTATGTTGAATAGGAGTGGAGATAGTGGGCATCCTTGTCTGGTTCCTGATTTTAGAGGGAATGGTTTCAGTTTTTCTCCGTTAAGTATAATGCTGGCTGTAGGTTTGTCATATATAGCTTTTATAATGTTGAGGAACTTTCCTTCTATTCCTAGTTTTCTTAGAGCTTTTATCATGAAATGATGTTGGATCTTATCAAAGGCTTTTTCTGCATCTATTGAGATGATCAAGTGGTTTTTGTCTTTGCTTCTGTTAATGTGGTTTATTACGTTTATTGATTTTCGTATGTTGAACCACCCCTGCATCCCTGGGATGAAGCCTACCTGGTCGTGGTGAATAATCTTTTTGATGTGTTGCTGAATTCGATTTGCCATTATTTTGTTGAGGATTTTTGCATCAATGTTCATTAAGGAGATTGGCCTATAGTTCTCCTTTTTGGAGGTGTCTTTGCCTGGTTTTGGGATAAGTGTAATACTGGCTTCATAAACTGTGTTTGGCAGTTTTCCTTCCCTTTCTATTTCATGGAACAGTTTAAGGAGGGTTGGTATCAGTTCTTCTTTAAAGGTCTGATAGAATTCAGCAGAGAATCCATCAGGTCCTGGACTTTTCTTTTTGGGGAGACTCTTGATTGCTGCTTCAATTTCATTTTGTGTTATAGGTCTATTCAGGTGATTAATTTCCTCTTGGTTCAGTTTTGGATGATCATATGTATCTAGAAATCTGTCCATTTCTTTTAGATTTTCAAATTTATTTGAATATAGGTTCTCAAAGTAGTCTCTGATGATTTCCTGGACTTCCATGGTGTTTGTTGTTATCTCCCCTTTTGCATTCCTGATTCTACTAATTTGGGTTTTTTCTCTCCTCATTTTAGTCAGGTTTGCCAGGGGTCTATCGATCTTGTTTATTTTTTCAAAGAACCAACTTTTTGTTTCATTAATTCTTTGTATGGTTTTTTTGGTTTCTATTTCGTTGATTTCAGCTCTTATTTTTATTATTTCTCTCCTTCTATTTGTTTTGGGATTTGCTTGTTCTTGTTTTTCTAGGAGTTTGAGATGTATCATTAGGTCATTGATTTGGGATCTTTCAATCTTTTTAATATATGCACTCATGGCTATAAACTTTCCTCTCAAGACTGCCTTAGCTGTGTCCCATAGGTTCCGGTAGGTTGTGTTTTCATTTTCATTGACTTCCAGGAACTTTTTAATTTCCTCTTTTATTGCATCGATGATCCATTCTTCATTAAGTAATGAGTTATTTAGTTTCCAGCTGTTTGCATGTTTTTTGTCTTTACTTTTGTTGTTGAGTTCTACTTTTACTGCATTGTGGTCAGATAGTATGCATGGTATTTCTAGATTCTTTTCATACAAAGAACTGTGAAACAGGTCTCACCACCTCATACCCATGTTCTCAAATACTGAACCTTTGTAAGTCCTAGTTCTCCCAACCAGCCTCACTACTCTCCCTTCCAGCTACCTTCTAGTTAGAACTGGGAGTAGTCAGGCAGCCCTGGCTGAGGGCAGAGCCTCATAACCACCTCACTTGGAGACCAGTCTTGGATATGGCCTTTCAGACACTGAAAGGCAGGGAATCAGAGAGCCAGTCTACAAAAATCTGACAACCATAAAAGTGTTGACTTTAAGACATTACCATGCACCTAGTGCTGAGCAGTATAAGCCCCTAGGCTGACTCTCAAAGGCACTGGAGTAAGGTGGGAGAGGAAGTCAGAAAGATAACTGGAGCACCAGGTCTCCCTCCCATCAGACACCCCAAGAAAATGTGGGGGGAATATGTGATCAGCCTCTATGGTCCCCAGAAGCCCTATCCAGATAAAGGTATATTATGCTGCTGCCCAGTGGGTCTGAAGGCTGCAGGCCACCCAGGCCTCTGCCTTCCACCCAAGCAGCCTGGGAGTTGTGGGATACTAGCAGGGCCTCTTCACTCCCTCCTGCAGGAGCTGCCTTTCCAAACAGTCAGGGCCTCATCAGAGCCACACAGACACTGAGGCCACCCAGGGTCTGAGCACAGAAGGTGGGAAGAGGCTGGGCTGCTGGAGATGCTGCTGGGAGGCACCAAGGGCAAAGGAGCAATCACCATACTCTTGGCAAGAAGCTGAGCGTCTGGGACCACTTCCCACTATCCTGCTGGGTGACCTGGATGGGGCCACCTGATCTCATTGGGAAAGTCGGGATGAAGGAGGATCATGGAAATCCTGGAGCCTGATCCTCAGCTCATAGGCAGGAGGATAATCCCTGAGACTACAGCAGGAGTGACTGGAACTCCAGTCTTCACCTGGCTCCAGCCCACTGTCTCCCACCAGGCCGAGCTGCTTCTCCAAAACCTGCACATGGAAGCTCACTGCAGCTGCAGCTCCAACATTCTGAGGTCCTGAGAGCACTAATTCATGTGCTGAGGTTGTCATAACAACTGGGTGGCCTACAGAGTGGATATTCACTGCCTCACAGTTGTGGAGCTGGAAGTCCAAGCTCAAGGTGTTGGCAGGGTTGGTTCCTGCTATGGGCTGTGAGAATCTCCGGGCCCCTCCTCTAGCTTCTGGGGTTTTGCTGGCAACTTTTGGGCTCCTTGGCTTGTGTGAGCATCACCCAATTCAGTCATCATCTTCACTTGCCATCTCCCTGGGTGCTGCCTATACCCAGATTCCTTCTTTTGGTAGGGACACCAGTCATACTGGGTCAGATTCTACCTGATAATCTCGTCTTAACTTCATTTCCTCCGGAAAAACCCACCTTCTAGGTGAGGTCACACTCCCAGGTTCTGGAGGTAGGAAGTCAGCAAACAAATTTGGGAAGGACCCAATTCAATTCAAGAGGGTTCTACAGTTCTTCTCAGGACAGATCCCTGCCTGTGACTCTGCTGTGCCACAGAACAGAAGTAACTGAGCCCCCCGTGGATTTACTCACTCTCCTGTTCACTCTCTTACTCCTCCTCTCAAATGTCTACATTCACAGTCTACATGGAGCCCAGTCCACTCATCCTTTACATCAGTTGTGATCACGTACTTGTGAATCCATGCCTTTATTCCCTTATGCTACTCCCTGTTTTGAAAATTAAATCCATTGCATTTGCAGATTCCATAAACATTTACAGTAAGTACCTGTTGCAGGCTGTGAAAACTCCTGAAACAAACAAGTGAAACCTTTGCTCTCACAGAGACTCCATTCCGGAGCAGGAAGCCAAAGGAATGTGTCAGACACTGATGTCCACAATGGACAGCATGCTGTAGGACAACAGGGTGGAGACCAACGGGGTGAGGGGGCCCCTCTGGCTGGAGGTAGCCCCTTTCTGGGAAAGCCCTTCTGTGATATGGGTCAGGCTGAACCCCTACAGCTAAAAGGGAGCCACATGGATCACAGCAGCCTGGGTAACCTCCAGCAGGTAAGGCTTTCTCCTTGTGAGGAAGGTAGAGCACACTGCTTCAGGAGGAGGCCAGAGGGACATGAGGAATCTGGAGTATATCGTAATTAAAGAGTCTGAAGCAAAAGACTCCTACCCACCCACCACCTAGTCTGGCCCACCCAAAGCAGTCTAAGAAGTTGATTCAGATGTTAAATCTTGAGGCTCCTTCCTGGCCTGAGGAATGCAGGTACCAGCAAGCAGAGCTTCCATCTCTCTGTGGCTAGCAGCAGGAGTAAGAGGCCCCATCTTGGAATTGACCCCCATGAGGAGTTCATCAGGGCAAAGCGAGGGGTCATCCCTATAGCCCCCACTGTCCCCAGCCTACTTCAGAGGGAGCTCAGAGAGTCAGACAGCCACCAACAGTCCAAGTGAAGAGTCCCCAGCATCATCTGGCCCTCAGGCCCAGTTGTCATATGCTCTCAAGTGATATCCCCAAAAGAACCCCAGACCACCAGCTAGGCTCCCCAAAAATCATCCTGCAGAGGACTTGAACCTTGGGGGCTAAGGGCAGAGGACAGGATGTGACTCTGGCAAGAAACCAAAAACTGTCCCTATTCCCACCCACCTCCCTAATCTCCACAGCTACCTGTGCCCTCCACAGATACCAAGAACAGCTTGCCATACGACCTGCCACCCCCAACCAGGGCCAAGGCCGTGGGAGTGAACCCAGCTCCCCTGCCTCTCATTCTTGGGTGGGGAGTGGAGGGATGGTTTGTAGGAAACATTCCACCCAACCCTTCTCCACAACCCACGGCAGCCTCCTCCCTGGAACTATGCTGGGCAAATGGATCCATCCTGCCACATCTTTAACACACAGGGCAGGTGCTGGATCACCTAGAAGGACCACACAGCTCTGCTTCTTCCCAGACTGCCCCCACCAACCATTCCCTGAGCACCAGCTGTGTGCCTGGGTAGGTGGTAGAGATGTGGAGACACCACAGGCCACTGGGCAAGAAGTGCAATAATGGCACAGGGATGAGGTCCCATCAAATCAGAATGCTCAGAGGATCAGAGAAGGCTCCTCAGAGGACAGGACGTATGGGCAGAGTCTCAGAGACCTTAGAGGATGAGTAGGAGTTTGCCAAAATCAGAAGAAAAATAAAAAAGAATTTTTCTATAGCACTTTACTGATTCACTTCCAGAATGCCCTTGGGTCTTCCAGACTCAGGTCTCAGCAGCTGGGACTAAGAATATGTAAATGTTTAGCTCTGGGAATCTCTTTAGACATTATTCCCAGTTTTTGGTTGAGATAACTGAGGCCAGAGAGGGAAAAGGACTTCCTAAGGTCACACAGCAGGAAATCAGTAAGTAGATTCTGAAATCTGAGTCTCTGGATTTCCAGTCTAATGTTCCCACCACAATAACGCAATAACTCACTCACCTCCTTTTCCTTTTCCAACCACCATATAGCCTGACCAACTGCCCCCTCCTTCCCAGCTGGACTCAGGACAAGTTTCATAGGGAGGTAAGTCACTGGGGTGGGGGTGGGGGAGCAGAGAGTAGAAGAGAGAGTTTAACCCCACCATGTTTTCATACTTGGGATCTGAAACACGATTTCCCCAGAAAGAAGCTTAGCGTTAAGCGGAAAATCGGCTTGGAAGGATGTGATATCATTTATAACAGTACATTAAATGCAAGCTGAGAACCTGATATATTTTAGGAACATTCAGCACACTCTAGACTAATAAACATTTTACAATATTATTGCACATGTTCGTTTCACTTTGTACAAATAATCATTCCCTTCACATCTAATAAGTCTGTTTGACACATAAGTGGTCTTGGGCAAACACCTCTGAGGGCCTTGTTTTTCTGTGCATTGATCATTTATTTGCGTAACCAGCTGGGACAGCGACTAATGATTTTGAGGGTTGAAATGTCCTCAAACATCGTCTTTGTCTCCCTGCCTGTTATCATATAAATGTAAAATAATTTCATCTTGGCCCCAGAATGTATTGTTTTTCATGTATGAAAAATGCCTGTCCCTCCTCTGCCTGGCATGGCATCAATCAGTTTAAAACAATATTTGGAGGAGCCCTGGTCTGCGGTCCTCCAGCAAGTTCTCCAGGCCCTCAGGAGACAGTCCCCAAAACACCACTTACTAGGGAATTTCCAAACAAACCCACCACCACCACTGCAACAACTTGGAAACCCGGTCCCCTCCAAGGCAAGATGAGTCCTGCCCCTCCGAGGCCCAGGGAACAGAGACTTGCTTCACACAAATCTCCTCTTTTCAACCCTAAGAACATTCATGGAGGTCTCTGGGGCCTGGTGCTGCTGTGCTGAGAGCTGGGGGAACAGGGATGAACCCAACAGGGTCCGAGCCTCCAGGAACTTAGATTCAGGGCATGACCGCCACTAGCTCCAAGAACCTCTGTGTGGGAAATTGAAACAGCGCCCCCTTTGGGTAGGTTCAGCCAAGTGAGCCCATCCTTTGCAGAGATAGCATCTTTGTGTCAGAAACAAAGCACTCATCCCTCTGAGCAGATGTAGTCCTCCATCAGCTGAATGTTCTTGTGTAGTGTATGATCTAAACAACTGCACAAAGAGGCCGCTGTGGTAGAGTGAGGGTGGAGGTCAATGGGCAACAGACAGACACAAAAACAATGATATGAAATGCATGTCCCATAAAGACATAGCACAGAAGGATGAGAGTTGATAAGACAAGAGGCTTTATAGAGGAAGTGATCTTTGAAGAAAAAAGCAGATGAGTGATACACAAGGGAACAGAGTCACAGCCCCCACCACACCTACTGAAACGAAGGAAGATCCTGTCCCCCCAGACATGAGACAAGGAAGCTCCCATTTGGAGAGACTGAGTGCAAGGAGAAAGGAAAGTGGGAAAGGGTGAGTCAAAAAATTGATGTTTGTTGAATGAATATGTGGCTGGATGAATGGAGGGATTGAAGGACAGGTAAATGGGCAGATGAATAGGTAAGAGGCAGAGACTGGACTAAAAGGTCTGGGATCTTGGAATGCCTAAGAAATGTGTGGGTTTTCTTCCCGAGCAGAAAGGAGCTGCATTTTAGACAATCGCCCTGCCCAACATGAACTGGAAGAAGTCTGGGCACAAGAGGGCTCTTCCGGCACTCCACAGGGCTGACCACCTGGCATCTTCTTATAAGGAAAAGGGAAGGAAGAAAAGTAGTGTTTGTTGGGCATCAGCATTCCCATCAGCAAATGATAACACTCCTCAGCTGACCTGTGAGAATCCAAGGCTCAGAAGAGTTACTTTTTCTCACTGGGCCATGTTTTGCCTCAGGCTGCTTAAGCACATCTGGTTGATAAGATTGTCTGAAATTGTATCTCCTCATTTCTTGTACCCAAAGAGTCCAGCCTTAATGCACACTCACTCATATCTGGTACCAGCTGCCTAATTCAGGCTACAGTGGCTTGGAGGTCTCCATATATACCTTCTCCCTGTCTACTTTCAGAAGAACCTGGAGCAGATTCACAGGTCAAGAAATCTGTACTGGACTCTAGTTTTAATCTCCCTCCTACCTCACTCTACTACCCACAGAGTTTGCAAAACAATATATCATGCTGTTTGACACCCCTCCTGTAGGCCTTTGCACTTGCTTTTCTCTGTACAGGACTCTCCCTTTTCTTTGTCTAGTTAATGCCTTTGGTCCTTCCAGGTCAGGTCAAGAATCTGCTCATCCATGCAGTCCTTCTGACCCCATGGCTAGGTGAAGATCTTTTCTGTGGCCCATAGCTCCTGACTTGTCTCAACATGGCACTTTTGTTGTCTATTTGCATCATATTTCCCCATCTTACTGGGGGCTACTGCATAGCAGGAGGTGTGTTTGATTCATCTTTAGGTCTTTAGCTCTCAGCACAAATTCATCTTTATGGCTTTAGCTCTCCTGGCTCAGAGTAGAATCAGAGAATATCAGAAAGGTAGATGAGTGCGTGGACGAATAGGAGAGTAGATTTATGGATGGATGGATGGATGGATGGATGGATGGACAGACAATATTTTTCTCCTTTATGAGAAGCAAACTTTGGGTTTGACTCCTCTACCTCTAAGAACAGTACTGACCTGGAAAAAAAGTCAATCTTATAAACTGAGACAATGACCTGGTGATACTGACAGGTACACAGATCTGTGCATCTGATTAATGCAATTTCACCAAGGAAAAGGCCAGATGGCATGGGACATCATTATGCAGACTGGAGGAACAAGGTCACAGAGAATCTTGAACACAACTTGGAGGGGCTTGACCTTTGGCATAGGCTGATGAAGTTGGAGAAAGGCTCGATGGGCATGACAAGGAGCCAGAAACATCTCGAGTCCTCCAAGTGAAGAGGAGATGGAGAGTCAGAGACATTGGCCTTAGGTGTTCCTCCTGGCCCATTCTGCAAAGGCTGAGTGGAAAATTAGAAGTTTCCCAGACTCAGGATCCCATTCTGGGACAGAGACAAATAATGTCAGGGTGAGTAGAACCTATATCATGGCCACCCAATATATGACTCCTACATGCCTACCTTGTATTCTCTCTCAGCCCTGCTAGTTCTCTGGCCCCTTCTAACCCTGCTTGGGCCCAAATGGACATGCTGTGCCCACAGAGCTGGGAAACCCATGATCCTAGAGACTGAGCCCAAGTCTTCCTGCCACCTCTTCAGGTTCCTCACAGTCAGGACAGATATCTATCAGTGGGTACCACAGACCAGAGAACAAATCATATAAATTACTTCTTAATTTGCCTATTAAATATATAGTGAATATCTACATACCAATCAGAGAAAGAACCACCAGAAGACACATGGAATAAGACATGTCTTACAGGGATTGATGCTGTATCACTATGGGAGATGGTTAGATATTCTGCACACTTTTTCCATAGGAGACTCACAGGACAGGCAGTGCAGAAGGGAAGATTAGATGAAACATGGAAGCAAGGACCATGGGAACCACTGAGGATTCTGCCCACTCTGGGCCTCTGAGAACCAATGTCCTCTGGAAAAAACTGGAACCCTGTGCCATGAAGCTACACGCACATACCTGGCCCAGGACTCAGGAGTGCTGAAGATGGAGAAGAAGCTGGAGGACCCAGAGGCCTTGACTACTGCCAGGTGCCATCAAGGCAAGCCAGCACAGAGAGCATGAGCTTAGGCCACATTGCCCTTCCCAGCCCCTGCTTAGCATTGCCCTCCAGATCTCAGGCACCACGTCTCTGCAGCCCTTGCTGACCTGGAACCCAGCAAGGAAGGGGATTCTGGAAACAGAGTTCCTTCTCAGCTAAACTGGCTTGTAGAAAGCCACTAAACCTGCTGGGTGCTTGGCACAGGACTAGTCAGTGGAGTCTTGACAGAAAAATCAGGGTCCTTGCCATTATAGAGCTTAGTATATGACAAAGATAGACAATTTTAAAAACACCATAGTTTGATCAATGCCATGATAGAGAACTTCTAGTTACTGATGGTCTATCGTTGAGAAGCAGTGAATTAGGATTATGTTCATACCCAAATAACAGTGGCTCAGTGGCTTAAACATGTAGCATTTCTGACTTCATGAACAGGCTGATAAAATGGATCCTATGTTCTTAGGGATCCAGGCTCCTTCTGCCTGGTTGCTACACCATGTGAGGCTTTATTCTCTTGCTGTCATTTCAAGACCTGAGTTGTCTTATGGGTAGTGCCATAGCTATTAGATTACAATCCTCAACCATAAGAAGAGGGAGGGAGAAAGGGAAGAGGGGGCATACAAGTACACTCACTTTAAGGACACTCCCTGAGAGTTTCACACGTAGCTTCAATGAATTGCCCAGAACCTAGCTAACACAGATGAAGATGAGGACCCTGGGGCTTTAAGAAGCAAAGGTACCTTCCCCGGATGACATAGGATATATATATATCCAAAGCAGAAGTCCCAGGAAGCATTGCTGAAGGTAAAGTCAGAGGTGTGGCACTGGCTGGTCAGTATAAGAACTGACACACAGTTAAGTGGCCTTGGCACTGACTGAGACAGGGAGGCAGGCATTAAACAGCTTGATGGCTCAAGCCTGTAATCTTAGCTATTTGGAAAGCTGAGATTTCGAGAATCGTGGTTCAAGGTCAGCCCAGGCAAAAAGTTAGTGAGACCCCATCTGAACCGACAGTTGGGTACAGTGGTGCACAACTGTTATTGGGAGGGCAAACAGTTCCAGGCCAATCTAAATTTGCAAGACCCCATCTTGACAGAAAAAAAAAAAAAACTGGGCATGGTGACATCCCAGTGACAGGAGGGTCACAGTCCAGGCTGGCCTGGGCAAAAAACAAAGTCCTATCTCCAAAACAATAACCAGACCAAAAGGGGATAGAGGTATAGCTAAAGCAGTACTGCCTAGCAAGCATGAAGCCCTGAGTTCAAACTCCAATAACAAAACAAGCTGGTGTCTTCCAAAAGAGCAGAGATCCAATGGCAGGAGCACATGGAGAGCAGGATTCCTTCTATGGGAATGATGGGGACTTTGGAAAAAGCAATCAAAATATTTTGACACCTCCCAATTTCTTAGGCAGCACCTTGAGAAACTGGCTTGAGCTATCTCAGTGACAAGTCTCAGTTTGCCCATCTGTAGCCAGTTGGCCCTTCAGTGGCTGTGAAAAGTGGGGTGAGACACTGCCACTACCCAGTCCTTGGTCTCCTCTTCTGCTGAGCCTTCTCTCACCTTGATCCTGTCACTGAGTGCATGAGACAGGCCACACCACACTCTACACATACTAGACCAGTTCTAGACCAGAACTTCCACCCAGCCTAGTGACAGTGCTTTTCCAGGCAAACCAGAAGACACAGGATGGGGCATGGCAGATGAACAATGGGTTCAAGGGCTGTCCCTGGACTCCTCACCTGTAAAGAGGGATAGTAGAGAGTATCACTAGGGACCTGGGCTGAGTCCCAGTCAATCTCCACACAGCGCCAAGCAAAATTCCCTCCATAAATGGAGTTCTCTCCTTTCCCCCTTCTTTGCCCAAGAGAAAAGCCCCTGGCAGACATTATTCAGAGCTGATGGTGCCAGGGCTGGAAGTCAGCCCCTGTAGTATCATGATGATTTAGGCCAGAGAGCAGAGGGACTTATCCAAGCTTACAGTGTGATGCACACCCAGCTGGACATAGCACTAAAGTCCTCAGATATCCTTCTGTGGGACCCCTGCCCCAACCATGATGCTGTGGGATACTCGATGTTGAGCCCTGTAAAGTGAGATCCTGGGTTCTCACTCCATCCTTGACCAACATTCAAGAAACCCAACCCAGCCACATCAGCATCCCATCTTCATTGCCTATTGCTTTGAGGAGCAATTGTGTTATTTGTGATTTCTGACATTTGCTCCCTCCCCAAGTCCCTGCCCCTTTCCTGTTTGGCCTGTGAAGTGGAAAGGGCTGTAAACAGGCAGGCGGGCTCCCTTGCCCTGGGGCGGGCCTGTCAGCCAGCCAGGGAAAAGGTAGGGCCCAAGGGACCCCCGCGCCCACTCGCCCCATGCAGCCCAGCTGAAGAACTTGTAAAGACAGGATTTGTTTGTTTTTTTGGATCTGGCTCAGGATCTGGCTGAGGCCAAGCCCTTTGGGGAAAAGCAACTTTTAAATAAATGCTTCAAGATTGTGCAAACATTTCAGTAGTATTGGAGGCCTGGCGTTCTGGGTCAGGGAGGGAAAAAAATACCCGTCAATCACTCTACAGATGAAAACCTGATAGCAGAGCGGTTGATGAGGACGAGGGCTTGGGTTGCAAATCTCAGTTGTGGCTGGCTGAGACCAAACTACACTTAAGCCCTCTCTCAAAAAATCATTTGCATGTTAATCAATAGAGTAGCCCTGTTTGACAGGCACAGAGCACAAGGCACTCGGTGGCAAGATCCGTGCAATGTGTGCAGAAAGGATGGGACGCAGAAGCAGGCAGCCCTGGATTTTAGCCCTGGCTCTGCCACCAAGTAGCTCTATAGCCTTGGGTAAGTTGTTTAGCATCATTCATTTAGCCTCAGTTTTCTGACTGGTAAATGGGTTGCAATAATATCAAAGATGTTGTGGGAAGTAAATAAAATACAGATTACAACCGAAAACCTGTCCGAAAGCAAGAGCATAATAAGAAATAACTGCAAAGTTATTAGATGCCATTGATTGGGCATTTTCTCTGAGTGGGGACTTGCATCTGTTTCAAGTGATCCTCAAAACCTGCCCGGCTTGATCAGACATTCACAAGCATATCTTATGCATCTATTCGCACTAGCTCCACACTGGCCAAGGGTGAGGCTCAGCCTCTGACCTCAGAGCTCATGATTTTGAAGGAAGAAAGCTTGGAGCTGGGCTGGAAGGCATTAAGCAGGAAGAGAGGGATTCTTTTGTCCACTTCTGTAAAGAAGGGAGGTCTGGGCTGGGTGTGAGAGCCACAGGCAGATACAGAGTCAGGGCATGGAAGGACCCACATAGGCTAAAGCTCTGAAGCAGGCACTGTGTGCAGCACAGGGAGGAGCAGTGAAGGGGTCATTTGGAAAACAAGGCTGGCAAAGTAAAGCTGGAGTCAAAGATCAGAGTCCCGCCCTGCGGGGATCCAACTTGGTCCCTTAGGCTGGGCAGAGTCTTCCCCTGCCCCTCTCCTCCCATCCTTCCCCTCCCAGTCAGCTGAGTGACTATGGTAATGACCCAACCTCTCAGGCTATACCTCTCTGCTCAGCCTGCCTCAAAGGGGTTCTAGGGGCAAGAGGTGTGAGAAGTTTAAAGTGTTCCACCAACACTGAGTACCATCATTTTACACATCCGTGTGCACACATAAACAAATATACACACACGCAGACTCAGAAATCAGAAAGACCTGGCTTCCAATCCTATCTTGTCCATTTCCTACAATGTGAGCCCAGCAATGAACATGTACAGTACATGCAAAGATGGTGCCTAGTAGCTGGGTGCCAGTGACTCACACCTGTAATCCTAGTTACTTGGGAGGCTAAGAATGGGAAGATCACAAGTTCAAGGCCAGCCTACTCAAATAGTTTGTGAGACCCCCCCCCATCTCCAAAATAACCAGAGCAAAATGGACTGGAGGTGTGGCTCAAGCAATAGAGCACCTGCTTTGCGAGGTTTGCAAGGTTCAAACCCCAGTACCACCGAAAAAAAAAGATGGTGCCTGGTATGTATAGGTACACAAAATATGGTTGCATAATGACAAACTCTAACTGTCCCTTTGGGTCACTTCATGAGACTGAGCAGCCCAAAGATTAGCCCCCAACACATTCATGTGCAGATGGAAAAACTAAGGCTCAAAGAAGAAAGAGAGCACATCCCTCTTGGAAGCAAAGGAGCACATAGAAAGAAGCCTTTCAGAAAACTCAATCATAATGCTGAGCCTTGGGGAGTGAGCAGGACTCCAAAGCAGGTCCATATGGGAAGAGCATTTTAAGCTGCAGAGACATCACCAATGAGCTTGGGGAAAGACAAGCCACCAGTCTGCCAGGGTGAGAGGGGAGGTGTGCTACAAAAGAAGTTGTAGAGGTCCTGAAGCCCAGGCAAGGTGAGCCTGTAGGGCCTGTTTGGGAAGCTGGATGCTCCTGAGAGCCATGGGGAGTCCAAGCATCAGCCTTAGGTGAGCACTCTGGGAAGATTCAAACACTGTGAGATGTAAGATTGCAGGGTTAGCCCAGCACCCAGTCAGGAGGGAAGGCAGGAAGTGGGTGCATTTGAGAAACCCTGAGGAGATTCAAGTCTCCTCAAGGAGTATTTATTTTCTAGAGGAGCTGGAGAGTGATGAAAACAGAGCAGTCACCCACTGAGGAAACAGGTGTATTTGATGGCTTTAAGTCTGTTGCACAAAGAGCCACCTTCAACTCAAGGGACTGTGACTATGAGATTTGAACAAAGGAGAGGCTCAGGACAGAGGCTTCTTGAGGTCTGCCACCCTTGGTCTCATCACAGACCCAGAAAAGATCCAGCCAGGCAGGATGGAAGAAAGTCCACTCCCTTCCAAGGGGGCAGCGCCAGGGGTTACACAGGTCCCCTGACAGTGCGCCCACATTGCCATCAACTTTATCTCCTTCCCGCTGTCTTTCTGGCTCTGGCTCTGGCTCATGGAGCCCCAAGGCCAGAGCTGCCGTCTGCCTGTTACTGTGTTCCCTGAAGCCAGTCCCTTCACCTCTCTGACCCTCAATCTCCTCCTCTGTAGAGGGAAGTAACAACCTTAGCCAGCAAAGACGCTGTGATCCGCCAATGAAATGGCTGGCAGGTGCCGCCCTGAGAAGGTGCTCAGAGGACTCCAGTTCCTTTCGCTCTCTGTAAATGATGCCATTTTTCCCCCAGTGATGCGGCCCCTTCCGACGTGCACGTCCAATCCCTTGCCCCGGCGAAGAAGGCAGGGTTTGAACCCGAGTCCCTAGGACTGTCCGGTCCCCCGCGTCCTGCGTCTGCGACAACTCCCTCCCTCCACCCGCTGCCCAGCCCCACGCGTCTTCCCCTGTCTGTCCTCCTCCGGCGCCGCCCCCTCCTCCTCCGGGTCTTCGGAGCTCAAATACGCGACACCTGGAGCAATCGCAGCCGCCCGGCGGCCTGGGCTTCATTACGGCCGGTCCTTATCGTGGCGTGCATCACATTATTTCATTTCAAAGAATCCACAGAGAAGGCCGTCCCCGGCCGACAACAGAAAGTAAAAACACAGCTGACTCCCATTAGGGCGCTCTCACAGGCTCCGCGTGAGGTAATGAAATATGGAAGCGGTGAGATATGTAATGCTTTATTAAGCGGTCTCAGCTACAACGGCGTGCATGCCAATTACGCCTGCAGGCTACCGCCCGCCCCCCGCCGCCGGACCACCCAGCGCGCGCCCGGCCTGCGCCCCGGCCCCAGGGGGGAGGGGGGAGGGAGGAGCGAGGGAAGGAGGGGCGCGGGGAGGAGGGAGGGGAAGAAGGAATAGGAAAAGAGGAAGGGGAGTGTCCGCAGGAGGTGCCCTGCCACCCCTGGGTTATGGCAAGCAGCAAAAGCACCATGTGGCCCTGGGAATCTGAAAGAGAGAGAGGACTCTAGGAGATTCCTAGAAGACAGAAAAGCAGAGGCCAGAAAATAAGACTCTGAGAGGGAAAGACACTTACTGAAGTCACACAGATGAATCCTGAGCAAGTATGGAGGGAAGTCAGGCCTCTAGTCTTCTAAATTACTTTCCTTTCCGCCAAATTGCCTCTTCTCTCTCTCTCTCTCTCTCTCTCTCTCTCTCTCTCTCTCTCTCTCTCTCTCTCTCTCTCTCTCTCTCTCTCCCTCCCTCCCTCTCTCTCTCTCTCTCTCTAATTGATCCTCACTCTGCCCAAGAACATTCATTCATTCATTGAGTAGGAACTGAACTGAGCCCCTACCTAGCCAAAACACTCCTGCCCCCTGGCTTGGAAGAGCTCCCAGTCTAGCAAGGAAAATGACACCTAAATCAGTAACAAGAAGCAGCATACGACCACAACAGAGTACTTGTGACATACGGATAATGGGGCAGGAGTCACTCCAGTGAAAACTTTGGACACCCACAACTCATCCAAGATGATGCTAATGCTTTTTAGGGCACGCTGAGTAGGACAGTTGTTAGCTAGAGCAGGGTGACAGGACGCAGCCAGAAGTTTTGTCAGGTTAAACTATTTAAATCAGCGGAAGTCAGGGTACTCATTTATCTCTCCATAGTTACCACTGAGCTGGAGACATCCCATTCCAGGGTGTATAGGCACCTTGAGGTGCACAGTCAGAGAGCTCTTGGTAAAGTGAGATGCGTTCTACAAATACAGAAACCACAATCCTGAAAGGTTCTAACGTTAGTGCTCTTCCCTCTGGTAAGAAAGCTAACTTGGCCAAACCAGCCAGAACCATGGCTCAACCTACACTGAGCACTATCCTACACTGCCTCCAGAAATGTTGCTTAATATAGATTCTTATTTTAATGGGAGTGAGCAGGGGAGTAATTAGCTAGATGCCTGCATAAATCTCTGGCACTTACTTGGCTATATAAGGACCACAGTTCAGGCATGTAGGCCATTTAAGACAGTACCGCTACCTGGTGGCACCAAGGAGTATTGTAGGGAGAGATTCAAACTCAAATCAAAAAGTATCCTACATATCAGTTTTGAATTGTTTTGGTACGTTAGACATCATAGGTACCTTTGCAAAAGATTTGGTTTTCTCTCTTTTATCAACAAATTATCCCAGGCTATTTCCATTGTTCTTGGCCACCGACATTTCCTACATTGTTTTTTACTCTTTAGAATTTCTGAAATTGGGATGTGTATCACAGTAACAGGTGAGCCTCCAAGAGGAGGAGCAAGTGGTCAGATAGTTACTATGTGTGTCTGATGTTACTTAAATTATGTGATATATATTGATAGGAACCACAGCGTTGGTTGTTAAATTTGGATCCTTAATTATTTGTTTTAAATAGCCTCAAAAATATTTCATTTGATATGAAAATAAAGTTACTATTTATGCAGGAGATGGCCTGTCACCCACCTGTCAGTGCAGTTACTGGAAATAAAAACCACACAGTCCTTCCAAATAGATCAGAGAATATTCTGAGGTAGGTCTGACAAATTGATCCATCAGATCCTATAACTTAGGCACTAAACACATACCTGTCAAAGCTTCCAGCTGACTTTCAAAAAATATGCAATCACAGAGGGCAAAGGGGAGCTGTGTGTTTATCCAAAGCAGAAATGCACACAAAACACCAATATTCTTCAGTATGTCTTGAAAGTGTACTGTTGATTTTTTTTTGCCGGAGATTGAATCCAGGCCTTCATACATGCTAGACAAGCACTCAACCATGGAGCAACACCTCCAGCTCTCTAGTGTAGAAATAAAGTTTACATACATGAGATGCAAAAACATCACCATCACCATTTGTATTCTGCAGTTACAGGTGACTTAAGAGATTCAACAGAGTATAGATGTCCCAGTGTACACTCAAGCATTGATTGTGACCTTAACATAGGAACAACTGCATGGTATCAGTTATTTGTCTTAAACATGTGTCTTTAATGTGGCAATTCTCCCCAACACACACACACACACACACACACACACACCAAAGTGTAATTAAATCAGTTGGGCATCTTACAAGTAGCAGTGTCATAATATCAAGAAACTCCAATTTTCAGTTGACACTGAGCTGCTCATTAGGAGAAGAGGTGTTCAGCATTTCATTAGCAATTGTGTTGACACTTGTTTTCAGCATTTTGTTGTCCATCATTACATAATAACCACAATAACGATAATACTAGCTCATCTTCTGACTTACTGTCTCTTAATTGCCTGCCTTTACATTGTTTTCCATGTATTTTTGCTTTCTGTCCCTCTTCTCCCTCTTTCTTTCCTCCTCTCTCTGCCTCCCTCTCTCCCTCCTTCTTCCCCTGGTTTCTTAGTGTTGGAAGATGAAAGTTTTTCTCCTGATGAGCAGCATCTCTCTATTCTCTGAGGACAGACCTGGGCTAGAAAACAGAGTGGAGCATGGGGTAGCATTGGAAGTCACCTTGGCCTTTGTCGCCCCCTGGAGTCTGCTCATTCTGCCCAAACCTTCTGCCCCACATAGACCCCATACTGCCCAAATAGCAGTCCAGACAAGGGATTCCTCCAGAGAACCCAGCCAGGGACCAGCCTACACATATTTTGCCTGTTTGCATCCATAAAAGACCAAGTTAAGTAGAAATTTCTAGGCATCTTGACAGAGAAAGTAGAACTGACACCACACTTGATGACCTTAAAGATGAGTTGGAATCCTGGCTCTGCCAATGACTGGTGTTACGACTTGTAGGCTGTTACCTTGTCTTTCTCAACAACATTCCTCACCCATGAGGTCTCCTCTCAGGGACTGCTGTTAGGCATTGATCAAGGCATTGGTTATGACACCTGCCATATAATGGTTGCTCAATAAGTGTGTGTTGATTTAGACTCAGAGTCTAATAAAAGGGAGGTTGTTCAAGAGTGAAGAAGTAGAGAAAGAAGGAGTGTTGAGGGTGATGAAAACTTGTGCATAAGCCTCATGTTCTGGAATTGCAAATTACAAATTTTGCAGCCACAAATTATTCCCCTTCATCAAAAGATGGATCTATTTCCTCACTCCTTGAATCTGGACAATGGGTCATTAGCAAGAAAAGGATAAAAAGTGCTTACATATTGAGACTTACCTTCTCTTACTGCTTTTGGAAGCGTGTGACTGCCACATGTGAAGAATTCCAGGTTAGCCTGCTGGTTGATGAGAAACATGTGTCTCAGGTATTCCTGTCGCCTCAGCTATCCGCCACTCAATTGTCAGAAATGTAAGGCCTTCACTGCCATCTAATCACAGACATGTGAGCATTTTAGATATTTATTGCTGTAAAACAGAGTAACCCCAAAGCAGATTATGTATTTTTTTCTTCCCTCACTGTTTCTGAGGGTCAAGAACCTGGGAACAGTTTAACTACATGATTCTGGATGGACATATCTCAAGGCTGCAGACAAGCTGCTCATCTCAAGGCTAAACTGGGGACTGTGCATCTGTTTCAATTTCATTCACCCTTTTATTGGCAAGCCTGAGTCCCCCTCTGGCTCCACAGGGGCTTTGGTTCCTTACCATGTTGGTGTCTTCATAGAACTGCTCACATGATAGCTGGCTTCCTCCAGAGTCAGTGATCCAAGACAGAATAAGAGTGCCCAACACAGAGGAGCAGTCTTTTATAACCCAATCTCAGAGGTGACATACCATCACTTCTACTTTCTAGTGATCACAGAGACCAACCATAATACAATGTGGGAGAGGACCACACATAGATGTGAATACCATACACACAGACAACAAAGGATCATCTTGGAGGCTACTGTCACAGTGTACTAGCCCAACAGAAGAACCATTGTCTGAACCAGTCCTGGTTGCCAAACCACAGTTTTATAAATAATGGTATTGCCCCTAAGTTTGGTGGTGGTTAGTTAAGGAGCAATGTCATATCACATGGTTCAGCATTGCCTTCTCATTTACCACTCAATAGTCTAACAGAGTCACTCTGTAGTTATCAGCAACATGGACCATGGCTTGAGCCAGTTACATGAGGCTCTGCAGAGTCTACAGATGGCTTAACTCTTGCTACTGTAACCCAAGAGAGCTAAGAATGGGCCAATTCCCTTCTTCTTACAGCAGTTCCCCAGATGGAGGTCCTGGAGGCTCAACCTCCCTTCTATCCAGCTCTCCTTCTTCTCTAGAATCACCTCTTCCTCTGAGAATGGGTAAGTTTTTCAAAGGGAGGCAAACGGGACCAAGGGAGTCTGGACTGGCAAGGCAGAAGAAAACAGAGTCAACACCTGCCACACCCCAGCTTTACTATATAGCCCCAAGCGTAGCCATGGCTCAAGACATGTAAAAGCCTGCTTCAGAAATTTGAACATCAGAACCTAAAGGGTCTTCAGCAGTGAGCCTCCCAGGCCTCTCATTAAACAGATGGGGAAGTGTGACCAAAGTCACACCACAAATCCTCAGCAGCAAGATTAAGCCCAGCACTCTAGCTCCCCACCCTGGGCTTGTTTCTTTGCCATATATAAAGAGCTCAATGCAACTCTGATGACATTTCTGTTCAGAACAGAATGTGTTTTTACATATTGCCCATCTGGGACTTAGAGAACAGCCCAGGGCAACAAGAAGGAACTAAAAAGAAGGAAGGAGAGAGGTGAGCTCATTGCCTGATTGTTCTTGTGTGCCATCCTTTTATGCCTTCTCCCCACCCCTTGCAACCCAGGACTCCTGCTTCTTTCATATAACCAGACCTCACTGAGGCATCCACCTCAACTTATTCAGTAAGTCTCACAAATAATTTACAACTTTTAGGTTATGTGTCATTCTGAGTAGCATGATGAAATTTTACATTGTCCGGCTCTGTCCCATCCTAGATGTGAGTGAGCACTTTGTCCACTGTATTCATACTGTACACACTGCCCATCTATTACTCACTCAGTAGCCATCTTGGCTATCAGATCAACTGTCACAATATCATAGTGCTATGTTCATGTAACCCTTATTTTACTTAGCAATGGCCAAAAGTACAAGAATACTGATGCTAGTAATTTGGATATGCCAAAGAGAAGTCATAAAGTGCCTTCTTTAAGTGAAAAGGTGAATGTTATTAAAGAAAAATCTTAGGATGGGGTTTGGTACTACTCACATTTCGATGCATCCCTGGGAGGTTTTGCAATGTATCCACCATGGATAATTGGAGGAGGAGGCCACTGTATTTCTCAAGAGGCACACATCAACAAGAGAATATCTGAGTCTGACCTAAGAGGATAGAGAGAGAGAGCGAGAGCGAGATGAGCTGTAATTATACAGCTAAGATGCCAGGGCCCAGGTATTAGTGAGGGGAGTTAAGAGTATCTCCCCAACTCTGCTCTGAAGGCTAAACATCTGCCACTCACATTTTGTTCCTACTCCAGCATCCAAGCTACTGTCTCTTGTGAAGGTGGAGCTTGGGACAGGCTGGAATCAACAACTCCCAAGTTTAAAATCAGAGAGGGATAGGCCATTTGTATGAAAAAACCCAATACTGGGGGGCAAGGGGATACTGTCAGCATGTATATCATCTGCCTGCCACAAAGCAAAACAAATTTGCAAGCAAATCACTGAATGTGGGAAGTTGCTAGGGAGCAAGGGACAGGAAATGGGAATTCATTACACCTTCCCATTGTCAGTCACGTGCCATATACAAACTGCCACAAGAGCCTTTAATTTAGTGTGCTGCCTCTGTGGTTTATTTTACTGTAATTAAACAGCTCAGAGGCCTTCCATTGACTTGCTTGTGAGCTACCTGTCTTCCATTGCCCCTCCTTGTCCACCCTCCACCCCTTTCTGCTCTGTTCTGTGCCTCCAGGGTTGAGGCACAGTAGAGACCTGGGAAGGGAGGGGAGGGGAGGGAGAGAAGAGAAGAAAGGAGGGGAGGGAAAGGGAGGAGAGGTTGGGGCATTTATCACACCCAGCTTTCCACCCAGTTGGCTCACCAGGAATTGGTCACATGCCTCTAACAGGAAGGGCTGCTATTCTAGCCCCTGTCCTAGAACATCTCCCCGACATCTTATCACATCTAGGCTAGTGACAGCTTCCTGTTACCAGATCCAGGACCTTGCTCCCTTCTTGGCTGCTTTTTCTAAACCCTGCCCATGCTTTGTAAATAGGCTCTTTAAAATGGTTACCTTCATGCCTAGAATAGGCAAATTCAGAGAGAAAAAGTAGAGCAATAGTTACCAGGGCAGTGGGGGTGGGAAGGGGGAGGATCTAGTGTTTAATATACAGAGCTTCTGTCAGGAAAGATGAAAAGCTCTGGAGAGGAGAGGCAGCAGTGTTGCACAACAGTCTGAAAATACTTAATGCCACTGAACTATATGCTTAAAATGGTTAACATGCTAATTTTTATGTTAAATATATTTTGCCATCACTGAAAAAAAAAGAAAAGAAAAACACAATTTGCCACCATTAACCAATCATTTGTTTCCTCCTGGGCCCCTCCCTGATACTGTCTCCAGCACTGCTTTCTCCACTAGGCCCAAAGTTCCTAAACCTTGGGCCAGGGGTTTCAGGAAGCTGACTCTTGAAGTCAGGCAGGACACTGGCCCCCCATGAGTTTTATTTAGGTTTTACTCTCACTGTCCTTTCAACTAAGCTGTAGAAAACTGAGCTTCCTGTGCTACAAACTAAGGCTTGTGTCCCCCCAAATTTGTATATTAAAACTAATCTCCAATATGAGGGTATTTGGAGAGGAAGCCTTTGAGAAGTAATTAGTATTAGAACAGGTCATAAGGTAGGGTCCTCATAATGGAATTAATGCCCTATTTAAAAGGAAGCCATGAGGTCTTCTCCCTTCTCTTCCCTCTTTCCTTTCACATTCCCCTTCCCCTCCCCTCTCTCTCTCACTCCATTTTTCTCCCTTTCTCTCCCCCTCTCCCTCTCCTTATTATGACCCCAGATGAGGTCATAGCAAAAAGGCATCCACCTGCAAGCCAGGAAGAGAACTATGCTGGCAGCTGGCACCTTGATCTTGGACTTCTGGCCTCCATGATTGTGAAAAAATACATGTCTGCTGTTTAAGCCAACCAGTCTATAGCATTTTCTTATAGCAGCTGAAGCAAAGATACCTGGGAAGGTGCATACGTGTGGGGTCACTCGCACACTCCTAGGCAGGTGGGCACACATGAGGTGATACCTGACCTGGGGTACCTCTGCAAGCCTGGCTCCAGACCAATGTTCCCTGTTCTCTGACTGTTACACGTACTGGGGTTCCAATTTTTCACACAACAGGAGAGATTGCCTTACTTTGCAAACATCTGCATGATGGGGGCAAGTCTGTCTCCTTTCTGGCCCTCAGTTTCCCCATTTCTACAACAAGTAAGTTAACCAATGCTATTCATATTTTTCCTCTAACCAGCAGAGTCTTTCTTCAAACAAAAGCTTACAAAGAAGCCCAAAGTTAAAGCAAAATAAAATCAGGGCTGCTTGGGCTGAGGATGGGGTGGGAGGAGCAGAGCACCCCTGCTTTTCTATATCCCCCCATGCTTATCCCCAATCAGCTTCATTTCTGAGGAACCTGAAGGTTCTATGAGGCATGGTTTGACAATTCCTGTCCTAGATGATCCTCCAAAGTCCTCCAGGCTCTGTCAGTGTATGTGATAAGGGCAGTGCCAAGCATGTGAGCTCAGTGTAAATGTTTGTTAAATGAATGACAGAAACTGGGAGAGTACACAGTCTCCTACCCTCTCCCCTCTACATCATTTTCTCTCCCTTGGTAATGAGTAGAGGGGACTGGGGCCCAGGCCTGCGGGTCACCAAGGCCAGGCTCCTCACCACTGAGATTCACTCCCTCCTTGCCCTGCAAATAACACCGTGGGGGACCAGGAACTGCTGAGCCCTGGTGCCTGCCTCTGCCTTGCCGGGAAACTTGCAATTCTCTGGCCAGAGCAGCCTGTTACCTCTGAACACAAGCAGAGTGGTAAGGCTGGAGCCAAGAACAATATTTTGTCAGTGAGTCTATTATGAAAATAATGGCATAAAAGAAGCCACCCTCAATAAGTGATGTGCAAGCTTCCCTTCGATCTGCCATGGCCTGACAAGGGCTGAGAAGGCCCTTCTAGGATGGGCGTGCTGCCAAGAGCTTTAAATAATCATTAAAAATATGTGTGTGATTTATCACTGGGGACAGGCTGGGCATGAGGCTGGGAGGCAGCTGATCCCTCAGCTCCCTGGATACTCTTCCTCCTCAGAGTTGCCTTGTAGAGCTATGCGTAGCCTATTCAGGTGACCCCTGAGCTGTGGACTTCCCCAAGAGAGGAAAGATCAATTGTAAATGATCTGTCTCCCTCCTGGCCAGGAGAAAGCAAATTACAGTCAGACCTAACAGTCCTAAGTATTTAGGGCACTGCTGTAGGCACGTTATACATATTAACTCATTTAATCGTGTGCTAAGTACCAGTAGCATGATGGTGTAGTCAAAGCATCCTGATTGCGTCCATTCTAAGACTGGGAAAGCTAAGGCACAGACATGTGAGTAACTTGCTTTCTGAAAGGTGTCAAAGTGGGGATTTGACATGTATTCAGCTCCAGTGCCTTTAACTGGGACTCTACATGCCTGCCAGAGAAGGGCAGGGCCTTACTCCTGCCTTCACTACAGGATTACCTGTCACTTCTCTTCTTGGTGCCCCAGGGCCTCTGTGCAAAGACAACCCTAAGCCTTCCATAGCCCCCAATTCTGTTCAGCACTACAAGCCAGGAGCATAGCATGTAGGAGACATGGAAGACTCCAGTGACACTGGCTTACCCTTTCACAGACCCCACCTGCACCCCTCTTCCTCAGACTCTATTGAGGTTCAATCAATTATTAAAAATGCGTTCCTGGTCACATGCACAAGGCCAAAGAGGCCTGGCTGGGAGTCAGGACATGGGCGTCCTGGTCCTAGCTCTGCCTTGAGCTTGCTCATGACCTTAGGCAAGTCACCTTCCTCTATAGGCTTTGGTTTTCTTTTCTGACACCTGATTTCATGAAAATTCTATTTTACCTCCCAAGGCTTGTAAGGAAACTGAAGTGAGAAATTCGTTAAGGGGAAGAGACTTTGCAAACTGTAGGATAATTAGCCTGTAGAAGATTCTATCATTATTGTCACTGACTTCCCAGGTGCCAATGAACTTCTTCCTACATGAACAACTGCCAGGACAAGTAACATTAGCTTCAAATCCAGGACCATGTAGTCCAAGCTGGATTGAAGACCTCAGTGCTGAGTAGCCCAATGCTGTAGTCAAAGCATCCTGACTCCATTCTTAGATATCCACCTCAGGGTACCACCATCCCCTTACTATGATTTTCTGTTTTTAAGACAGTTTCTGACACCTGATTCAGAGACTCTGAAGGACACAGGGACAGAGTCTTATTCTTAATAACAATACCCTGTGGCCATGAAGCTAAGACTGTGCAGTAGGCATCACTAAGCATTGCGGATTATCCTCATTCATCTTACAGCAACCTAAAAATAGACCCAGGTTTTCCCCTACTTTTACAGAAGTGGGATCTAAAGCTAAGAAAGTTTATTTAAGTAAGTTGTTAAAGTGACACAATTAGAAAGTGGCAGAATTCAGACTCACACTTTGGTCAGGTAAACACCTAGTCACTGCTAGCCTCTGATATACACCTCCCACAGTGTTCCAAACACCAACCATGGTGCCCTAGGATAAGCTCTGTGAGTGAATGAATGAATGAATGAATGAGTGCTGGATGTGGTTGGATGCATGAATGATGAGATGGTCTGATGTGTGAGTGAAGGGATAGATGGATGTGTGAGAGGATGAATGGATGTGTGAGTGGCAGAACACAGTGAGTGAAGGAATAAACAAACTGGGTAAAAAAATGGACAGATGAAGAAATCGTTGGGCATTCACCCACACACACACACACACACACACACACACACACACTCAGAATGTCTGAAGACGTCTCTTCTTCCTCAGGCCCTTTAAAGACACTCACCAACCACCCATCCCACAGCCTTGGGAAGTGCCATAGCACCCAGACAATCTGTGTCTCAGTCCATTCCAGCCACTATTGCAAAAGTACCTCAGACTAGGTGATTCATAAGCAAGAGAAAAATATTGTTCACAGTTCGGGAGGCTGGGAAGTCCAAGATCAACTCACCCGCAGATTTGATGTCTGGTGAGGGCTTGCTCTCTGCCCCCAAAGATGGCACCTCATTGCCAAGTCCTTAATTGGTGCAGGGGCAAACAAGCTCCGTGAAGCTTCTTTTATATGGTCACTAATCTCATTTATGAAGCCTCTACCCATGACCTAGTCACCTTGGGCATTTGATTTCAATATATGAATGGAGAGAGGGTCATAAACATTCAGACCACAGCAATCTAGGTCTCACACATCCAAGCCAGAAGGAGAGAGAAGTAGCTGGGTGGCACATGAGAGGAGAGCGCTCCAAGCAGAAACATGAGTGTGAGTACAGCCTGGGGCAGGAGAGCAAGCTGAGCCACACTGAAGGGACTCTCAACTGTTCCATGTCACTGAAGCAAAGATGGCAGTGCCAGGGAAGAGAGGCTAGAGAGGAAAGCAAGGGCCTGTGAACCTTGCCACCAAACAACTATAGGAGCTGCCCCAGGCTTCTGGCCCTAAATCCAAGAGCCACTGACCAGAAGGCAGCCTCATAATTGGTCTACAGTTCCAGAAAGATTTGAGTCAGATGGAGACTTGTGGTTGTCAGCACATACTCTGTGTGGTTAGGGCCATAAGAGGACCTGAGATTCCCTGATGGTGAAACAAGGTACTAAGGCTGGGTTGAGAATGAGATGTCTTCGTAGGGAAGGCCGTCACCTTTAACACTCCTGTGAACCAACCATTCCACATCCCCAGAAACAGAGGCTTTTATTCCCGTACCACATGGAAACAGGTTTGAAGAGATTCAGTCATATGTGGAAGACACTTGGCTGGGATTTGGCCCCTGCCTGTCTAATCCCAAAGCTTGAGCCCTTGTGCACATGTTGCACATTTGAATGAACTTCAAACCTGTAACCCAGGCTACCCACTACTGGTCAGCAGACAAGGCAGTTTGCAATACACTGCCCAACACCGTTGGTCTTCACACACAGTACCCAGCCAGTCAGCACTGAAGAGTTAAATGTCCTCCTCCACATCCAGAATGATTTTCTCCACCTTCCTCCAATTCATGTCTACATCTCTGTCCCTCCAGATGCCTCTGCTCCAGAAATCTTCCAAAAACACTCCAGGATCACCTTCTAGAGAAGTGGTGAGCTCCTTGTCACCAAAAGCAAAGACCAGGAGAGAAGTCTATAAAGTTCCTCCCTAAGTTATCATGGCAACTACTCTGCCATCCAAGAACCCTATAGACCCTCTCCCCATTGTCTATCTTGCCAAGCCCCAGTGTTGTCCCAGCTGAGGCCTACAGCTCCCAAATTTCAGCATCTTAAAACTCCAGTTCACCTGGCCTTTCTATGGTCCCTACGGACACTGCCTCTGAGTTTGCTGGTCCATCTTTCTAGCTCAGCTCCCATCCTCCAGGAAGCAATCCCCAGGGAGAACAGGGACCAGAACTTCGTGGGTACTTACCATCTGGACCTTTCAGAATGCACCATCTTGTACAGCCTCGGCGTCCATCGTTAACTCATCATGCACTGAGCACTTTTGGGCCAGAGCTTGAAGCAGATCAATGAGGAAAGCAGAAACCCTGTCCTTAAACGGATGGCAATGGAGGAGTGGTATGCAGATGGAAACAAGAAGGCAGCAGGAACAAGAGCCATGTCCTTAAGCATGAATGACCTCTAGGGAGGGGGAAGTCAGGGGCTTAGGTACAAGCATGGGAGCCAGTCAGACTCCAGTGTAAAACTCTTCTCTGGAACTTTCTGGCTGTGTGACCTCAGGCAGATTACTTCTCAGGGCTTCAATGTACCTTATCTATCAAAAGGACTCTTGTGAAAATTAAATACAGGAATGCATGTAAATTGCCTTCCCTAGTATCTGAACAAAAATAGCAACCATTAGTAATACCCTGAAGGAGAAAGTGACAGGTCACACACACACACACACACACACACACACACACACACACAAAAGGAGCAGATTAAATGCTCTCAGGTCTCCGAGAAGGAGGTGAAAAGACACCAGACATGGGAATGAGCAGGGCCTTCAAACATAGAGGTTGGCTGGAGGAGTGGCTCAAGTGGCTCAAGTGTAAGAACACCTGCCTAGCAAGCATGAGGCCCTGAGTTCAAACCCCAGTGCTGCCAAAAAAAAAAAAAAAAAAAGCACACCTTGAAGCGTAGAGATTTCAGTAGGCAAAGAAGGGAGTGGAAGAGCATCCAGAGTGCACAGCTGAGGTCAATTCCAGTTTTTATTGAGCTCCATGCTACATGCATCACAGTGGCAACTCTACTCCCTCAGTTTCACCATCTGTAGAATGAAGCCACTGGAGTCAGTAACCCCTGAGCCCCCAGCCCTCCAGGACATTTCATTCTGTGGTGCCCAGTCTCCCAGGCTCCTAAATGCTTCCACATGTCAACCCTGACCTGCAGCACTCCTTATCTTCGCCTGCACAACATAGCCAGCCAGCCCTGCTTCCGGGCCCTGGACAGCTTCCCTGCGGTCTGGAGCGGACAGCTATCCTAAGACCACCAGCCATGTGGCCCCTGATCCAAAAGAAACACAACACCCAGGGTGATGGGTTCTAAGGACACATCAGCCATTTCCCACCATCTCTCTCTTCCTCTTCTGGCTTCAGCAGCACTGAAGGACAACACAGGTTTATTTGGGGCCTGCAGGATGTAGGGAATGTTATCATTCTCAAAGAACTCTGCGTCCTGATCTCACTGCTTATTCTGGCCCCTCTCCGTGGATGCTGCAGGCATTACTGGGCAAGGAGGTCTCCCTCCTGCTCTCTACCACCCAAGGCTCTCTGTTCCAAAGAGGCATCGTGTTTCAGAAAAATGAACTGAGTGCCTAAAGGGGAGTCAGCAGCAGCCTCTTTAACTCAGGAGCAGAGGGACAAGTGGGGCTGAGGGTTCAAGCCATGTCATTCCCCTTCATGTCCCCTGGCCCCACAGATGCCCGCAGATGGCAGGCATTTGCTTTTTCAAACTGAAATCTGAAGATTCTAGAATCTTGGGATCTGAGAATTCAAGCTGATAATTTTAAGCTACCAAAACCTTAAGTTGTTGAATCTTAAACTTCTAGAATCCTGAAATTCTAGAATCTCAAAATCAGATCATTGTGTCCAGAGAAGAGATGGACTCTACCACTTCCTAGCTGTGTAACTGTGGGCAAGTTACTTAATATCTCTGTGCCTCGATTTCCTCATCTGTAACTTGGGGTAATAACAGTACTTCCTGGAGTTATTGTGTGGGTTGAATGAGTTGATATTGTGCAAAGCACTTACAGTAGTGCCTGACACATGGATGTCAGTCCTATTAGCTACAAATAACTAAATTCTGCCAACAACCTGAATGAGCGTGAACAAGGAACAGAAGCCTCATATGAGAGCGAGGCCCCAGCCAACACCTAGATTACAGCTTGGTGAGAGCCCAAGTAGAGAACCCAGACATACCATGTCTGGACTTACAGAACCACATAAATCAGCACTCCTCGACATGTGTAGTAATTTGTTACACAGCCATAGAACACCTTCCAGCCAGAACTGGCAGAGCATCAATTGTCCTGACACATTCTTTTGGTTAAAGGAGTCACTGGGCCAACCCAAATTCAGGGTGAGTGGGGACCTTACAAGGCCACAAATACCAGGAGGCATGGTTCACCATGGACCATCTTTGGATACAAGCAACTGCAAAAGTAAAATCAATTCTCTGAGGCCTAGATCCCTCTGGACCCTGTGTCTGGCTGCTAAGTTTCTAGAAGGTAAAAGGTATTATTACCATGGTAGTTTTATGGACCTTCCATGTGATCTCTAAGCCGACCCCTCTATCCATTCAAACCAAACATGTTCTAACTTGAGAGAGTCACATCAAATGGCCTATAGTTTTCAGCAAGGGAAACTGACCTCTTAGGAGGGGAAAAGATTTTTTTCCAGCCCCCCACTGCAAGCCAGAGCCTTAGATTAGAGACCAGGTGCCTGGATTCCCAGCCTCTGGACCAAGGCCTGGTTTTGTGGTCAGTGAATGAAAGCTCTCTGCTCATTTTTATCTTGGGCTTCAGCCTTTCTTGGGCTCCCCACTCCCATCCTTGTCCTGGCCTCTTGGGGGTTCTGAGGATCACCTTTTTATTACTCTGGGTATGAGAGATTAAGAAGAGAAATCAGGAGTCTCCAGTAATGGGGCCCCACCATGTTGTCACCTCCAGAAGAGGACTGATGAGGCTGGAGAATCTTCCTACACAGCCACAAAGACCCAGGACTTTGGAGGACAGGTATATATCAGGACCATATTGCACACTGGTCCTGGTGCACATCCTGATCCCTGGCTCACTCTGGGATCCAGGCAAATCACCCCTGATCCCAGTCCTCACCATGAATTAGGGAAATGTCCTGACAGGTGAAGTAAACCTAGTGATGCCCTATGTAGACCACAGAGGGCTGACTTCCTGAGCAGTCCTTTAGAAGGCACCTCAGCTTCTGCTTCCTGATGTATCATCCCTCTCTCTCCAGGTAAGGGCCCAAGCCTCCTGTCATCCCTGTCCCCTAGACTAGCTCCTTTTCTCTCCAGTGGAAATTCCCAGAGATGCCTTCCTGATCATCTTGTCTAAAATAACACCTTGCTTCCTGTTTTGTGGTCTTCTGCTTCTGCTCTTAAAAAAAAAAAAAGCACTTACTGTTATCCAAAATTATATGAAGCATTTCTTTGTTTAGCATGTGCTTTCTATAGCTAGATGATTAGTTCTATAAGGGCAAGGATCTCTGTGTGCTATTCACCACAATATCCCAAGAAGCTGCAGATAATAATGTTCAAAAAATGTTTGCTGAGCAAATGAATGTATGAAGGAAACTGAGACCAGGCCCTTACAGAACTTCAGTGCTGGTCCAGGCAAGGACTATGTCTGAAGCACCAATTTGTAAGTGAAGAATATAATGACAGGAAACCTGTACAGTCCACCCCACGGTGGCCCCTCTCTTTCCTAGATCCTGAGTGCACATAGAGCCTGGACTCCTCGTTGGGCACTGATTTACAAATTGCTGAGGTGCAGCAACTAGATGGTTGACATTTGGGGGATGAGTGAGCTTTGTAGGTAGTCTGGTTTATTTTTCTCCCAAGCTTATTGAATGCATAATAGAGTGCAATAACAAGTGCCATTTCAGGTTGTCATCCCTCAATGAATTAATGAGTGTGTGAACGTATAAATGGATGAATGAATGGCTGAATAATGGCTAAACTATTGGATGAATGGAGAGATAGAAAAGTAGGAAAAAGGGGAGTGGATTGTTGCTAGATGGATAAGTAGTGGTGAGCAGATGGATGGATGGACGAATGGGTGGGTGGATAGATAAAAGGGGAGAGGATGGGAAAGGTGTTTGATGGATAGGGGTGAATAAGGGAGTAGACATTTGATTTACTGTATCTTGAAATCCCAAAGTCATGGAGCGGAGGAAGTAGATTTGCTCTGTGGCCCTACAAGACAGAATTGAGGTCACTAAGTTAAATCTACAGGAAAGTAGACTCACTCATTATAAGGTAGAAGCTCACTGTTACTGGATATGTGTAAATAAAAAGAGGCTGCTGCCCATCAGGGGGTCGGGGCCTAGAAGAATTCAGATCCTGGTTGAGAGGATAAACTACAATGATTTTTTTCTTCAGACTCAGGAAACCATAGGATTCTAGAGAAATCAGAAGTGAATGCCCAATCAATGATTGGTGAAGTCTGAACCCTATTCTCTACCCCAAGTCTTAGAGATTCTTTACCCTGATACCTCTCCTGAGGCTGAGGACAGAGTCAATGACAGTTGGGCTAACACTAAGAATTTCCAAAATGCACTCCTGAAAACAACTCATGAGGTTGGGGTTGCTTCTTACCACACATCATTTGTCTGCATTTCCTACTTTGTCTTCTAGGCAAGAATGCGAAAATTCCAGAATCTAAAGAGACCAATTGAACAACTTCATCAATTTGAACAAGTTTTTGTCCTCTCTGATCTTCCATGGTATCATATGTAGGGATAACAATGCCTTCTTCACAAGGTTGCTGGGAGAATTAAATGAATAGCATAGCATGCCTCGTGCAGTGCTGAGCATGTTGAAAGCCCTCAGGAGGTGATAATGGTGGAACCAGTATTGGCTTTAATGTAGCTGTCAGTATGCAAATCCACATCTTTATTTGCATTCATATTTATTAGAAGCATTACCATATTATACTACAGTATTACATATATTATATGGATTGCTGTATACTTATAAATCTAGGAAGGACCACAGATTCACAGATACTTGAAATAACAGATTACTTGAAACCGACCATCCTCAGAAGCTTAGAACTTTAGAATTCCCAAACCTTCCACCCATGGATAATTCAATCTGGCTACTCTCACAGGAGGCAGGACCTCCAAGGTCCTGAGTCTAGTCAGCTCAATCCAAGGCAGAAACCTCTCTCCAGTGTTCTTCACCCCACTTCTCCAGGCCAGAACACCCTCCTGAGGCCACCTTGGGGGACCTGGCTGAACCCCTTGGCTCCATACTCCTATTCTCAGACAACCCAGAATCCCAGGAATTTGTGGCCACAACGAATGGGGGCCTCCAATTGGGCCTGGGGGATGATGAAATATGGAAGCTCCCAGAGTTGGACCTAGTGGGGAAGGCCACATTTTCTGTGTCATGTTCTATTGCACGCCAATCAATTACAGTGTGCCCTATATAAACACATCATGAGGGGTTTGACAGGGGGCCGGGGTGAAGTTGGGTGTCAGGGTAAAACAGGGGATAATAAAATCACTGGAGATTTATTTCTCTAAATTGGAAACTTCATGCTTACACCTGACTAAATCATCAGGCTGAAATCTGAGCCGACTCCCACGGAAAACACGTGTAACTTTATCCCATCTTTGTTTAACGGCGACCCATCAAGCCGCTGATGGATTCTGCAGATGCAGCCAGCGTCCTCCTTTGGCTCCCTGAGTTCTGGGGGTCTCAATCAGACCTGTCTTCACTGTGCCCACCCTGCTCTCTGGTGGCTCTTCCAGAGCTAGACAAAGAGGTATCTCCTACAGGTAGGTGTCCATGTGAGTCCCCTGCTCCCTAAATAGGGACTCACATGCCTGAAAGTACACCATTTGTGTATCTAACATCTCCCTTTTCCATAAAACTGTTCTCCCTAAGAAAGGGAGCAATGTTGAATAATATGAGAGACAGCTGTGACAAAAAATGAGCTCTAGGCTAGAAATTGTCTACCCTAACTTCAAATCACAGTTCTGTGCTAAAACTCCTCTGGGTAAAATGACTTTCCTACTTCTTTTTAGCCTGTCTCTTCTCTCATAGAACTTTTATGAGGATTTGATATGCTGATGGGTTAAACGTGCTTTGTAATTTGTAAATTATGGTACATATTAGGATATAATCTTCCACTTGGATTGTGAAACACAGTATGAAGTGCTAGGAGGTGGTATAGAGTCACTTACCCTCTCTGTTAAGAGGTCTCCCTTTCTCAGGAGTTGGGAGGGAGAATCCAGAGGGAATCTAATCAGCACGCCCTATCTGTGTGCTGGATCCTGGGCTAATAGGACTCAAACAAGATTTCATGTGATCTCCTTATTGTAGGTAAAAATTACACTCATTCCAATGAGATCAAATTAAGGATCAGAGAGTGTAGATAGCTTTCCCAAGTCACCCAGCCAAGATTGGAACCAGGATGTCAACCTGTATTTGTCTGACCCCAAAGTTCATTAAAATATATGACAAGAGCTCTGTGGGGCCTGGGGAGGAAGGGTGGGCCAGTATGTGCGAAGGAGGCTCAGTGTGGGCCCTGCCCCTGTCCCAGCCCCTCCCTTCAGGTCCATAAATTCTTATACACACAAACACACTCACCCCAGTGCACACGGCAGGTGGTCAGGGGCTGGAAGGCTGCGGCTGAGGCTCCTTCCTCAGAGAGGACTTCAGGCTCACAGCTACGCTGACGCCCTTTCGGTGGAGAGGGGTAGGGAGAGCAGGAGGAACCCCTGTGTCATTTTCGGCAGCAATCAGCAGAGCCTTGCAAAGTGCAAGATGGCTTTTTTAGCCCAGCATAAGGATCTAGTTAAAAACCAATAAATCAGCAGTGAAATGTGCATAGCAGCCTTCTCCGTAAAATCAACATGGCTTGTGCCTCTGTGGGGAGCCTTCTGACTGCCGGCTGAAGGCTGGGGCTCGGCAGATCCCTCCTCTGTCCCACAGAAGTCTTTGGGTAGCGAGGTCTGCTCTGTCCCTTAAGAAGGAGAACTAGGCCACCCGAGCCCCGCCTACGAGGAGCCTAGGCTGCAGACCTCGGCTTTCTAAGGGCAGACAGGCCAGGGAGCGTGTGAGCAGGGCCCAGACGGCGCTTGGCCTCCTCCACACCGCTCCGCCCAACACTGAAAATCGAATTAGGAGGTGAACCGGCTGAGGCGTGGGTGAGAAGGGAGTGCCCGGGCGTCTCCCAGCACAAAATACCGACAGCAATCAGAGCAGAGCGCCAGGGCTCCCGGTGCGGTGTGGTCTGGGCATCGCGGCCTGGTGCGCACGGCCCGCCTCGGCGGGGGTGCGGAGCGCAGAGCACAGCTCACCCTCGGGTCGGTATTTAATATCTGTAAAACTGCCACTCGGGCGGCCAAGGTAAACAGCGTCCCTGGCAGTTCAAAGGTGAGCGGGCTTCATCGTTTCCCCCTCGGTCTGAAAGGAATCTGTGGCGGGCCTGTGGCGGCAGCCCCAGGGAGAGCCGGCCCCCCGCGCCGCCCGCGCCGCATCTGTGCACACAGAGGCTGCGTCTCCCACACAAATACTCAAAATTTCTCATTAAAACTTATGACTGTGTCAACAGCGCCGACCGGCCCCTAATCTGGAAAAGCCATTTCGCCGCCCCGCCCCGCCTCCAGTGGCCCAGCCAGCCGCCTGCCGCTGTCCCCGCTTGGCCGCCGCCGCACGCGCGGGTCCTCGCGGGCTCCTGGGCGCGCGCGCGCGTTCCCGGCCGTGCCAGGGCGTCCCTGCGCGCACCCGGGCCCAGGTCGCCTCCGCCCTCCAGGTGAGAGTGCCGCGACCCCCTGCACAGACGCGGGGGGCCCTGGCCGGCTCCTAGAGAGCCTTCACTCCCCAGGCCAGGCTTCATTGCTTGTTCGCAGGGGACAGAGCTATCAGGTCAGGGAGACCTCAGGGCCCTCATCGGGATGTATGGGAGCCCCCGAGGGTGTCCTGAGGGGCAAAGCAAAGCTTCTCTGAAGAGGGGCTCCACTCTCTTGAGTAGGTCTAGATGCACAGACTCCAGGGCCAGGGGAAAATCAGAAACACCCTCTGTTCCTCCTCTAGAAAATGGAGACAATAATAGAAAGTAATAGCGGTGCCCACCTACTCCAGAGCTCGGCACTCAGTAAGAAGTCCATACATCTAGTTATTCCTTCATCAGCCTGTATTTATTTATTAGGCCCTCCAATAAAGAACCTTCAATTAAGGCCAGAAATAGCTAACATGGGCCAGGGGAGACAACAATCAAAACAGAAGCTGAGTGTCATGAAAGGGAAGTGGAGGATGCTCCAACCGGTGTCCCACAGGAAGGGAGAGGTAAGATACACTCTGAAAGATGAGGGAACAAAGGCAGCAAGGGAAAGACACTTCTGGAAAGGGATCCACCTGTGCAAAGGACCTGAGGCAGTAGAGAACACTTGTAACTGGCAAAGACATAGACAGTACTGAGGCTGATGAAGAGGGGTGAGTGGAGAGTGTCTACATGTTGTGCAGTTGTCAGTGAGTACTCTTGGATTTGATTCTTTGGGAAAGGTATGCCCTTGCTTGTACACATGAGTATATACTTAGTGCGTGTGTGTTTGAATGTGCCCAAAGATATAACTCACATGTATGCATGTTTAAAATGTGTATGTCCATTTGATGTGTAAACATTTGCCTGGGTGAGCATTTATGTATGAGTTGGAACGTGTTTGTGTATGTACCTCTATATATGCAACTGTACACCATGAGTCTGAATAAAGACTTATGCATTTTTCTTTGCACAAGCATCTCTAACTGTTGATGTGCATCTATGTGTATGCACTTTGGCTTCCACACTTCAACAAATACTGGGTTCCCACTCCCCACACCCTCTGTGTGCATGGGGTGTGAGAACTAGGGCAGCTGAATGTGTCCCAAATACACCCTTACCTTCATTGAGGCCAGACATTCCCACCATCCTTGCTATGCCAGGAACTTCAAATCTCATCTCTTTCCCTCCCATCCTAATGACAAATGGGTTCACTCCCCCAGAGGAAGCCAGGCTGTCCCTGGCCGCACCCAGGAGAGGGGACCCTAATGACTCTCCTCCTCTCTGTCCAGATCCCCTACCTCAGAGTTTCTCAAACTGCCCATTGTGAATCACTCAAGGATCACAAATTCAGATTGGATGTGACAACCAGCAGTTTTTAAAAGTAAAATATGAGAGACAAAACACAGTAAATATGAGTGTAGGTGTTCCAAGGCTGGAAGGAAATGTAGTGTGACTGTGAATTGAGATCAAGAGTATTGAAGGTGTTCTTCCACTCTTCCCTCTTCCTGTGAGAATCTCATAAGCAACTGCTCCCTCCAGCCCACACTCTCCTCCAGCTTCTGCACTCCCAAACCTCTTCACAAGTAATCTTCTTTAGAGATATTCTGCACTCAATTTATGGCATACTCTCCCACCCCATGGCAAGGCAGCAGGTCTACTGCTAACCCAAGCAGGTTGCTCCCACCACCTCACCTTCCCCCGGTTTCCTCCTATCTGGTCACCCTCACCCTCTCCTCTGGGGATCTTCTGTTCCTGTCCTGCTCTGAGTGTGGGCACTCCTCCAGACTGGCTCCTGGACCCTCCTTCTCCTTTCCCCTCTTTCTGACCCAGAACACATCTACTTGCTGGCATCTCTGCTGGCCAACCTACAGACCCTCCTACTCAGCATGCTCAAAGGGAGCCAGCTTCTTCTTGCACCTTACTGATTTCCCTGCCTCTGTATTGGCACCTCTGACCAGTACATCACTGGAGCCAGAGTACTGGCATCATTCCTGACCTGGAGAATCCCAGGGCCCAAGCGCCACCTCCCGAGGTCCCTACTGTGACTTCACTTCTCCGCTCCCTGCACTTGCTATGAGGCAGACCTGGAATCATGCTGCTAGAACTACTTCCAGAACTTTCTAACTAAGAGCTCTACAAGCATCTTCCTAAGGAGACCATATGCTCTCTGCTCCAAGCCCTCCAGCATTCCTCCTTGGCTGCTGGAAGAAGGTCCAGCTCCTCACAAGCTTTGAAAACTGTGTCTATGTTGGCCCTGTCTCCAGCCTCCTGATTTTGTGCTCCATCCCTGACCGGTGCTCCTTGGGCTGGGAGGCCCTTGACGGCTGATCCTCAACTTGCTTTGCCTCCCTAAATGCCCTCATTCTCAGGTTCCTCTGGCCAAGACTAGGCTGACCCAAGGTACCCCAAGCTCACGTTCAAAGACTCAGACCAGGCCCAGCTGCTAGGCTCCATAAATGAGGATTAGGCGCCCTCCTTTGAGGGGGCGGGTGGGCTGTGAAAAGAGTTAGTTTGGTATAGATTTTATGGCAGGATCACATTTCGTCATCAGACCCCCCTCTGAAGCCAGCCAAGGGCAGGTCAGGGGCAGGGGAGCGGGAATCTGAGATGTTCTGTCAGCCCAGAGCACTGGGTTGCTGGCACAGGAGGGAGCCATGCTGGGAATGGGAGGCCTGGAGTTCCAGCCTCCTCTCTGCCGCCCACCTGCTGTGTGAACTGTGGTGTGTCCTTCCATTCTGTGGTCTGTGAAAGGGGCTTCATAAAAAATGGTCCTTCAGGCCAGTTCTACTTCCAAGCACCCAGGCCCTATTACAGTCTAGGCCACAACAAAACCATTCCCAGAAAGCTTCTGAGCTGTCATAAGCTTACAGACCCATGGACTAGGGTGGCCATATAAAATACATCCTTTCAGATAAATAATTTTCTGTAATAGTATGCCCCAAGTATTGTGTCCCAAGTAGCATACTAAAATCTATTCCTCTTATCCTATTCCTATTATCTGAAATTCAAATTTAATTGGATGACCTATATTTTACTTGCTAAATCTGGCACCCCTATCTTGTATACGCTAGAGTTTACAGGGCTTCAGCTTTGTGGTCACGGGACCACAGCTTCAGGTCAGGGGTTAACACAGTAAGTGATCTTGTTGAAACCATCAAGCTGGGCAGATATCTGTGATAAAACACCAGTAGAGTTTTTATGGAAGGGTGTTCCCTTCCATAAGGGAACAAGGCAGACAGTAGACTAGGGGCAGACCAGTGTTCCAGGAAAGGGTGTGGGGACCAATATGTGGGATTTAGGTCAAAAGGCAGGAAATGCAGATGGCAGTTGGAGTTGTATTATTCTATATCCAGTCAATGATGACATTAGAGGAGGGAGTCCAGCAGAAGGTCTGAATTAAAGCAAAATCATAGCTAGGGACTGGAGTACAGAGAACAGAATCCAGCTGCCCCAAAATTAGGGAAAGGAAAACTGTCCTGTCTTGGGGGAGAGATCTCCAGGTTCCAATCTGTTATATACATGTGATATGGTTTGAATGTGAAATGCCACATACTCATGCATTAAACACTTGGTCCCAGCTGGTGGTGCTATTTTGGGGGGTTCTGGAAATTTTGGTAGGTTGGCCCTGGTCATGGGGCATGCCCTTGAAGGTTATATCTGCTCCCTGGACCTTTCTTCACTCTCTGCTTCCTGTCCACCAGGAGGTAAACAGCCTCCTCCTCTTCCACAGACTCCCTCCACCATGTATTCTGCCTCACCATGGAACCAGAATCAATGGAGCCAAGAACTAGAGACTAAAATCTCTGGAACCATGAGCCAGAATAAATCCTTCCCTCCTTAAGTTGTTTATGTCAGATATTTTGTGATGCAAAAGTAACTAATACTACATGGAATAAATAATAAGTGGCAGTTAGTACACAGCCATTGGGTTGTTATTATTATCAGGTGCTCAGTACATGCTGTGATTTGGTATGGAGCAGCCTCACCCTCCCTCCAGACTGTCTCAAGGGGGCTATGGCTATTTCTTACCAGCTGGTAGTCCAGATATTATAGAACAAAAGCATTTGGCAAATTCCTATATTCTGCCCAGCTGTGCCACCATTCCTTTCTCCTCTGCCCAATATCAACAAGAAATGAACCACCAGGGAGAATATTATGGAGACAGGGCATTTCCTGGAGGACCAGAAAATTATCTAAAGCAGAATGGCCACTTCCCAACAGCCCCTACAAGATGCACTTGCACAAATCTCTCATTTGTGGAGTACTGAGTTGGGTATTGAAGCCCCATTTTAGAGATGTGAAAACTAAGGCTCAGACAGGAAAAGTCCTTTGCCCAAGGTTCCTAACTAATAGTAGGGAGACTCGGGTTTAAAATCCAAGAGCTCCTTTCCTTATACAAGATTGGATTGCAGCAACAAAGCCCAGTGCCTGCTTCAGCCCACTGAACGCTCATACCTGGTGGGTCCATCCAATTCTTTAGATACTATATCTCTCACCACCTGGTCTGTGAAGCCTTGGAACCCATCCTGCCTCTAAGGCACACACATGCTTATTCCCATGGTGCTGTGAAAAAACAAGACTTCAGCAACCTTGGATCCAGTCTCATTCTCAGGTTCTTGTCTACATAGTTACAACTTTTTGAACTTGTGCTTCCTCATCAGGAAAATGAGGATAACGATGCCTTCCTGTTAGAAATTTTGTGAAGGTTCAGTGTGGTAATGCATAGGAAAGAGCCTTCTAAACTATAAAGTATGGTACGGATTCATTTCATGACTCAAGTCACAGACAAACATCATCCTGCAAGCTTAAAAGCGTTAAGTAGTTCAAATCTTCCAGAGTCATGGGGAGGCCTCTGGCCTGACATAAGTTTAGTTCACTGTGACAGGTAGGGAAGGAGTGGCTGGTGACATTCGATTTAGACATTTGTCAAACGTTTGCTATGTACCTCTGTAGCAGGCTGTGTGCTGGGCACTGGTGAACACAGGCATAGTACTTGCCCTTGGGCAGGTGGCCAGTGGGGGCAACAGAGATAGACAATGATGTAGTTATAGCCAGTGATCAAGTAGAAGCAAGTATAAAACAATATAAACAAGTGAAGTGAATTTGAGGCTTGGAAAAAGCTGTCCACATAGCTTCTCTCCGAGTTTGCATGGGGTCTTAAATAATTTCCTATTCCTTCACTCCACAAATATTTATGAGGCTCTTCTCAAGTGCTGGGATACGACAGCAAACAAAGTAAACAGTCCCTACCTCCAAGGATCTTAGTGGAGGAGACTAAGATAAATAATGACCTACTAATGTATGATTTGATATATAGATACATTATAATAATATATCAGGTGCTATGCAAAATAAAACAGAATAAAGGAATAAAGATTGGTAAGGGTGATGGGGCCACTTTATATAGACTGATCAGAGAAATACTGAGAAAGTGACCACTGAGCACAGACCTGAATAGAATGAGAGAACATCACTGAATAATAAATATACACGATACTGATGAGGAAAACACAACATAAAATTTATAGGATGTAGCTAAAACAGTGCTTGGAGTAAATAACTTTAGATGTTTATATTAAAAATGGGGACAATTTAGGCCAGGTATGGTGGCTCACATCTATAATCTCAGCTGCTCAGGAGGCAGAGATGGAGGACTGTAGTTCAAAAACAGCTGGGGAAAAAATTAGGCAACGTATCTGAAAATAACTACAGCAAAAAAGGGTTGGGGGTATGGTTCAAGTAGTAGAGCACCTGCCTAGCAAGCACATGGCGCTGAGTTGAACCCCCTCCCAGGACGGTCCCCCAAAAGGAAATTTACTTTTATTTATTCATTCATTCATTCATTCATTTATTGGTAGTACTGTGGTTTGAATTTAGGGACTCACACTTGCGAGGCAAGCACTCTATCACTTGACCAAAGCACAATCCCTTTTTCCCTTGGTTATTTTTGAAATGGGATCTCCCTTTATACCTGGGCTAGCCTGTACTACTATCCTCCAATTCATCCTTCCCTGTGCAGCTATGATGACAGACACATGCCACCACACCCAGCCATTGGTCAAAACTGAGTCTCAAGAACTTTTTGCATGGGTTGGCCTCAAACTATAGTCCTTCTGATCTCCACCTCCCAAGTAGCTAAGATTATAGGCTTGAACCACCATGTCCAGCAAAAAAAGAATAATATAAAATCAATGATCTAAGCTATCATTTTAAGAATCTTAAAAAAAGGAGCAAAGCAAATAGAAGAAAAGAATAGAAATATTAAATGCAAGAGTGGAATTAACTGAAATAGAAAATCAACAACAACAACAAAAAAGGCCAGGCTCATTGGCTTATACCCGTAATCCTAACTACTTGGAAAGCAGAGATTGGGAGGATGGTGGTTCAAGGCCAGCCCTGGGCAAAAGCGCAAGGCCCTATCTGAAAAATACCTAAAAGCAAAAAAGGGCTGGGGCATGGCTCAAATGGTAGAGCACCTGCCTAGCAAGCATGAGGCCCTGAGTTCAAATCCTAGAAAGAGAGAGAAAGAAAGAAAGGAAGGAGGGAGGGAGGGAGGGAAAAGAAAATACAATAAAACTAAAAGCTGCTTCTTTGAAGAGATTAAGTAAATCAATGAGTCTCTAGCTAGACTGATCAAGAATAAAAAAGAGAAGACACTAACTTCAATGTCAGAAATAAGACAATGTCAGAATATTATTTCTGACAATGTCAGAAATAAGTGGACTCTGCAGACACTAAAATGACATAAGGTAATATTATGAAGATTATACTAACTCATTGAACATCTTAGGTGAAGTACACAAATTACTTGAAAGATGCAAACTGCCAATATTGACACATGAAGAAACAGAAAACCCAAAGAGTCTTATATCTTTAAAAAACTGCATTCATGCCAAGCACTGGTGGCTGATGCCTATAATCCTAGCTATTCAGGAGGCAGAGATCAGGAGGATTGCAGTTCAAAGCCGCCCCAGGGAAACAGTTCATGAAATCCTATCTCAAAAATACCTGGCACAAAAAAAAAAAGGGCTGGTGGAGTGGCTCAACATATAGGCCTTGAGTTCAAGGCCCAGGACCACAAAAAAAAAAAAGCCCTGCATTCATAATTTTCTGGAAGTTCACAAATAAAATTCTCGAATTAGATGTTTTAATAATATATGCATTCAAATTTTTACTAAATAAATAATAAAAACATACATAAACTTTTAGAAAGTATAGGAGGTGGGAACCATTCCATCTCATTATATGAGATTAGTATAATTCTGATCCTAAAGTCAGACAGGATACTATAAGAAAAGAAGACCACCAATACCCTCACACAATAGACCTGAAAGTACCTAACAAATTGTTGTCAAAGCAAATCCAACAGTGTATTTATACAGTAGATGCTCGTATCGTGGCTCGGTGGCACCAAGGAGACCGCCATTGAGGAAAAACCACCAATGCTCAAAATGCATGGAGTTCAGCACTGTACTGCAGATGCCTGAGTCATTTTTCCCATACTGCCATTCAACTTCCGCTAAAGACATGCCACCTTTCAACAAATCTAAAATTTTTACTTTATTGCTTAAATTAACCACACCATATGCCCTTTTTGGCTTGGAGATTAGTATAACTATTACCTTGCTTTTGGGGCACCATTTGCTTTTGGGAAGGCATATTTTCACAAAATTAAAGGCAGGGAAATACTCAGCAGATCACACAATAATTTAAATACACCCAGCAACAGTGCGAGATTGAGAGCTGCTCTGCATCAGCTGAGCATAATGTGTCACAGAAATTTAATTTTTTAGGAGAAAACAAAGATTTATTAGGACACCATTTAAAAGGGATATGACGGTGGGTTACTACACAAAGGTGCATAGGGCCTAAAATTTTTTGTTTTTAAAATTTCTTTAAATTTTTTTGCCCATACCTGGTCAGAACTGCATGTAATTAAATCTGCAAATAAGACTAATTTTTATTGTCAACTTGATTGGATTGATAAATACTAGGAGATTAGTAAAGCACACCTCTGGGTGTGACTATGAGGGTACATCCAGAGAACAAGACCATGAGAGTTGTGACCTAATGAATGATCTAAATGCTGATGGATTCAAAATTTGAATAGACTGTTGGGAGGTGGTGAACACTGTGGAAGGTGGAGCCTGTTTGGAAGAAGTAGATCACTGGGGAAGTCTTCTTAGGGGTTATATCTTCCCTGGCCCTTTTCCGATACTGCCCTGCTCTACTTCCTGGCTACCATAAGTTGAATATCTCTACTCCATCATGTCCTCCCCACCCTGATGGATGACATCTCTGAAACAACTAAAACAATTATATTATATTATACATTTGAAATAGATACATTATAGATTGTAGATAAATAGATAATGACTTAGTGGGTTTATCTCAGGAATGCAAGTTGGACTTATTCAATTCTCCAAATTACCACAATAAAGAAGAAAAATCAAACAATAATTTAAATAGATGCTTAAAATTCATTTGAAGAAATTTAATACACATTCATATTTTAAAAAATCCTCCTAAATCTGGGAATCAAAGAGAACTTCCTCAATCTGAGATAAATACATCTGTAGAAAACATACATCATACTTAAGAAATATTAAGTCTTTTTTCACCTGAGATCAGGAACAAAGCAAGGATGCCACTCTCACCATTTCTATTCATATTGTATTGGTGATTCTACCCAGTGCAATATGATAAGAAAAAAAAAGAAAATATAAAAATTGCAAAGGCAGAAGTGCAATTGTCTTTAATCACAGACAACATGATTCTGAAAATAGATAATCCTAAGGAGTCTATCAAAAACTTCATTAGAACTAAGAACTTAATTTATAAAGAATACAAAGTATATATAATATATATCATATACATATATATTCAATGAACAATTAGAAAATGAATTTTAAAATATAATTTTAGATGCCCAGTGTGACTCAAGCAGTACAGTACCTGCTTTGCAAGCACAAAGACGTGAGTTCAACATTCAAATCCCAGTTCCACCAAAAAAATACATATATATATATATAATTTTAAATGGCATCAAAAAACATAGCAATATAGGAGGAAATTTGACAAATTTCATGCAAGATCTCTGCACTAAAAACTGAAAAACACTGCCCTAAAAAATTAAAGAAGTTTTAAAGAAATAGAGAGATATACCATTTTCATGGATTGGTGGGTTTAATATTGTAATGATGTCAATGTTATCCAAATAAGTTGATATTTTCAATATAATCCCAATCAAAATAACAATAGCAGGCTGGGGATGTAGCTCAGCAGTAGAGTACTTGCTTAGCATATGTAAAGCTCTGGGTTCTATTCCCAGCACCATCAAAAAATAGCCTTTTTTGAAGAATTTATATGGAAATGCAAGTGACCTAGAATAGCCACACAATCTGGTAAAAGAACAGAGTTAGACTGCTTAATTTCAAGAGTTGCCAAATAGTCAAACACAATACTAGAGTGTTAAACTTGGATATATTGTCATACCACTCAAGCCTCCCTGGGGATGCTATGTAATCAAAAACAGTTGGAACTGACATAAGAGTAGACAAACAGATCACTGGAAAATTAGACATCATCATATATATCATTAATTGATTCTCAACCAAGTCATTTCAATAAGGAAAGGAAAGTTCTTCAACAAGTAGCGCTAGAATCATGTGGGGGAAACTGAACCTCAACCCCTACCTCACTCCACACCAAAAAATTTAATTCAAAGTTGATTCTAGACCTACACTTAAAGCAAAAGCTATAAAACTTCTAGAAGAAAGCTTAAGATAATATGTGACTTTCAACTAGGCAAAATTTTCTTAGTTTACAAAAAAGCATTAGCCATAAAGTAAAAAGTTGATTAGTTGTATGTTGTCAAATTTTAAAACTTTTGTTCAACAATAGATATTAAGAAAATCAAGCCGGGGTGGTGGTACACTCCAATAATTCCAGTACTAAGGAAGTTGAAGTGGGAGGATCACTAGTTCGAGGCCAGCCTGGGTTACATAATGAGTTCCAGGTCAGTCTGAGCTACATAGCAAAACCCTGTCAAAAAAAAAGGAAGAAGAGTGGGAGGAGGAAAAGAAGGAGCAGAAGGAAGGAGGGAGGAGGAAAGAAGGAAAAAAGAATGAGAGAGAGAACAAAAGAAACTCGATATGACCTGCCTATTACTCATGTACAAAATATAAGAAATTCTGGGCTGGGAATGTAGTTCAGTGGCAACACCTTTGCTTAGCATGCATCCTAGCAGCCCTAAGACTGCAAAACATGTGTGTATGTATATATGCATGCATGGAATCTTAATAAAATGACAATCCATAAAAATGTGCAACTTCTAGAACAGTCATTTCACAATTTATACAAACAGTAAGTACATAAAGAGTAGTCAACATCATTAATCATCTGTAAATGCAAGTTAAAATTACAAAGTTATATAACTATACACCTACTAGAATAGTTAAAACTAAAAAAGACTGACAGCAGCAGATGTTGACAAGGAGGTGGGGCAACCAAAATGCTCATAATTGCTGGCAGGAGGGTCACATGATACAACCACTTTGGAAAATCCCCCAGAAGTTTGATAGAAAGTTAAAAATACACCTACTCTATCACCCAGCAATTAGAAAAGCAAAGAGCTTTATTAGTATACCACAAAAGCATATACAACCCAATAAACGAATAGACAAAGGGTGATAGATCTACACATGGAATAAGTCCATGTGTATGAAGCTCAAGAACTGGCAAAAACTAAATTCTGGTATTAGAAGTCGTAGCTATTGCTATAGAGAATGGAATTGATTAAGAATGGTCATAGGAGAGTTTTCTGGGGTGATGGAAATGTCCTGGCTTGATTGGAGTGTTGGTTACAACAGTGTATACATTTATCAAAACTCATGGAACCACATTTAAGATCCATAAAGTTCACTCTATATAAAATGTATCTTAATAAAATTTTTTTCAAAACTTACAACTCATGAAATGGGGCCATAGGGAATACCAAAAGGCCTATAGAAGGGTGTGGCCAGAAAAGGCTGAAATGAGGAGGCAGCATTTATACCGAGCCTTCAAGAGTGGGCAAGATCCAGATGGCATGTTGAGATCAGAGATGTCAGATGTGAAGGAACTCAGGGAAGCTTAAGGGATTGCTTAACTGCATAGCTGGTACCTTCTCAAAGCAAAAGAAAAAAGACCAGAATAAGCGTTTGGAGAGGGAGTTGAGAGTGATCACATGGGGCTCCTTGTTGGAGAGAGATTGGTTGAGGGCCAGGTCCTTGGGGCCTGGGATGTGTGTATTCCTTGGAGCATACAGCAATGTGCCAGGGGCAGACTCGGCACCTAGCCCGCCACTGGGCACATAGAAAATACTCAGTAAATGTTTTTCAAATAAATGAAATATAAATAAAAGAACTGCTAACAGGTCTCAGTCTAAGCAATGGCTTGGAGCCCCAGAGAGGACCAGGGACTGGCTCTGGCTCACCCTGCAGAGATGCTGAGCACAGTCCTGGAGTGCTGAATTTGGACACATTCTATCACGCAGTTCAAGTCACCCTGGGGGCGCCATATAACTTTATTGTAAGCTCATGCAATAACAAAGGCTAATGGAACAACAATGTAAAGTTGGCTTTAATTAAAATGAAGGGTGTTTGCCTCTCCCTCCTTTTCCTCCTAAGCCAGGGCAGCCTGCTGAGCTGTGCAGAGCAATCAGAGGAATGTTTCCAAAGCAGGAGACAGCCCCCACCCCCTGATGAGGTTCACCAACATTTGAGGAGCCCCTCCCAGCCTCCACACACTCCCCTCTTATATGATCCACATGGCAGACAGGCATGAAGAAGGGAAACAGGAGTGATGACGCCCTTCTAAGAGGCACCAGGAAAGGAGAGCAAGGGTGCCAGCCAGTGTGAAGAAGGGAAAGGCTTCTAGCCCCAGAGTGCTCATCACCACATAGCTACCCCACACGTACTTCTTACACTGCTCCACGCCAGAGCTTGTGGTAGGAGCCTGTCCTCAAAGGACTGTGTCTGGTAGCAAGTCATCAGTACAAAAGAGATTTCTACCAAGGAAATTGAAACATCCATGAGGCCTGGGGTTTATCTATTTGTCCTGACATCTGAAAAAGAAAGTTGATTCTAAGAGTTGTTCAAAGCCGGCACCAGTAGCTCACGCCTATAATCCTAACTACTTTGGAGGCAGAGATCAGGAAGATCGCAATTCGAAGCCAGCCTGGCAAATAGTTCTTAAGACTCTATCTTGAAAAAATGGGGTTTCAGAGTGGTTCAAGTAGTAGAGCACTTGCCTAGAAAGTGTGAGACCCTGAGTTCAAACCCCAGCACCACCAAAAAAAAGAGAGAGAGAGAGACAGTTGATTAACTGGGGAGAAGGGTCACATGTAAAAAGACCTAGAAAGATGGCACAGTACTGGCTACTTCATATACTTCATACCCCATATCAGCCTATGGAGGTGCTGGTTATATTTTAACCATAGGAAGTTGCCACTTCTAGGGAAAGGGGTGCCCTGATTTGCAGCATTGGTCAATCCCTGTGGTGTAAATTCCCACACAACTGCAGATTTCAATCTACCAAGGCAATATTAACCAACTTGTGGAATTCTTGAAAAATTAACAATCAGATATTCTGGTCAGTTCCAGTACAACACAGTTGCTGGCTGTCTGAGGTGCTCTGAGCTAGCCAAGAGGAATTCTGAACACTAACATCTCAGCCCAGGATTTGCATTCAACAAATACTCAAAGAACTTCTCCATGCTAAGCTTTGTGCCCAGAGGGCTCAACTCCACTAATAATAATATAATAAAATTATAATTAGTATGTATTGATAATATATTATAGGCCAGCTTCTCAGCTAAATTTTTTTTTCACAAATCAGCACATTTGATCCTCACGATCTGTAAAGCAGATGCTACTATAAGCCTCATTTTGTAGATGAGAAAATTGAGGTTCAAAAAGGAACTTTTTTACCTATATTCACACACTAGTAAGAAGCAGCAGTAAATAGTGGTTGTCATTGAATGCTTTCCTTCCTGCATTATCCAGCCAGTAGAAGCTGCTTTGGGGGAGCGTGTGGTCCCTGACTGTGTGGTCCCTGACTGTGTAGGGCTTAGCCAAGGATTCTCACATGCTGGCATTGGAACTAACTCAGCATGGCAAGGACAAGAGCTCCTCAACCTGCTAGTGTGCAGAGGGGAGGCCTCCTGCAGGAGTGGAGCTCAAGGACTGGTAGTCTTGGGTGGCAGAAGAGAAGTGTCAGGGCCTCAGGCAGTGGGAACAGCACTGCAAAGCATGGAAACTCTGGGGAGGAAGATAAGGAATGCAGTTTCAGTGACACGGCAGTGTATGAAGGAGAATGATAAGGACTAAGTGAAAAGGAAGATGGAGAATGTAAGTGCTTTTTTGCTCACTCACCGGCATTTCCTGGTACCCACTATGTGTGGGTAGAGATTTAGCTGTGAGCCACACATAAGTTCCTGTTCACATGGGCCTTGTGACCCAGCAGGAAAGCCATAGGCTCAGCAAATAAGGGCCCAGATAATTCACTGAATGCAATTCAGCTATGTTTTGTGAACACAAAGTTCTGGGGACCAAAAGAGCATCCCTGGTAGAACATGTTGAGGAGTTTGGTTTTAGCCTAAGAACCAGGAGAAGGGACATAAGAATCAGCTCTGTATCAGCCAGATCACTTTGGCTACTCTGGGTGTGTGTGATAGGGGTGTGGATTTGAGGAAACAAGAGTGGAAGAGGCCTGGGAAGAAACTGCTGGAGTAATTCAAAGGAGCAGAGCACTGACAGCAGCCTGAATGGGCCTTGGGAGGAGAGAAGGATGAGTGTGGAGAGTTCTGGGTGGATTCCAAGCTTGCTAGCTCAGTGAAGCTGCACAGTGCATGTGTTATGTGAAATAACCTCCCCTCTCCTCAGTTTCCTCATTTGTGAAATGAAGATGTAACAGGTCCTTCCCCACTTCCCACTGAAGTGAGCTGACACATGGGAAGAGTATGCAGTGGGGGAAGTTAGCTAGGACCAGTTGACCCTGCAGATCCTGGGGGCACAACAGGAGTCCTGTGGATACATTCGGCGGGAGACATCTATGCCATTCAGGTGAGGATGTCAGTAGTCTGCTGGACCTCAGGAGAGCAATCTAGAAAACGTGAAGACTACTGTGTGCAGATGGTATCCAATGCTATAGGGGAGGAGAAAGTGCAGAGTGATACACCGAGGTCCAGCTGAGCTGGAGGACTTGGTTGGCTTCATGTGCCAGGTTAGGGCACGGGGGCTTGTTTCTGGATCCTTGGAAGAATACTGGGAACAGCAGTGGCTTTGGTAGTGCCCTGGAAACATGTAGTAATTCATCCTGACTGACCCCAGCAATCTCAGCTGGTGGCCTCTTCTTGATTCCCAGGGGATTCCAGCCTGAGTCAGCTCCTCCAGGCCCTGAACCCGTCTGAGCCTTCAGACCCAGGCTTAGGCTACTAAGCCCTGACTCGTGCTGACAAATCCCTTCTAATGGGAAGATCAACTTTTCAATACTGCCGCTCTGCTTGCTCATGAGATGACCCAGAGCAGCGGACAGCATGCTGGGTGCAGGCCCAGAGAGGCCATGGGAGAGCAGGCATCCCAGCACTGTGGGCTGTCACAGGCCTCTCTGGCTTGTCACCACCCACTGCAGCAGATGCAGAGCCTCTCAGTGCCCTGCCTTAGCATACTGGAGTCCTGTGGATTGATGCAGAGGATAAATGAGGAAAGAATTTGGTCCCTGCGAGGCTCAGACAATCAGAATCACATCAAAGGCTGGCAAGGTGGCTCAAGCCTGTAATCCCAGCTACTAGGGATGTGAGGAGGCAGAGTTCAGTAGGAATACAGCTCAAGGCCAGTCTAGGCAAATAGTTTACGAGACTCCATCTCAACCAATAAAAACTGGGTATGGTGGTGCATGCCTGTCTTCTCAGCTACATGGGAAGCGTAAATAGGAGGCTTGCAGTTCAAGTTGGTCAGGACGTGAAGCAAATGGCCAGCATGATAGCTTGTGCCTGTAATCCCAGCTACTCAGAAGCAGAGACTGGGAGGATCATGGTACAAGACCAACCCTGGGCAAAAAGTTAGCGAGACCCCCCCCCATCTCAACTAACAAGCTGGGCCCTGGTGCACATAGGCGATCCCATCTACTGTGAGGCATAAGTAGGAGGGTTGTGGTCCTGGGCAAAAACAGGAGACCTTATCTGAAAAACAACCAAAAAAGTAAAAAAGGGCTGGGGCTGTGGTTCAAGCAGTAGAGCACCTGCCTAGCAGCATGAAGTCCTGAGTTCAAACTCCAGTATCACAATTTAAAAAAAAAATTCACGTGGAAAGGAGTTCCATAGCCCTTAGGAAGCATGGTGGATCCACTCCCACCTCAAGGCCTTTGTATTTTTTCTTCCTTCTTCCTGGAAGGTTCTTCTCCAGGTACTGGCAAGACTGGCTCCATAACCTCCTTCCACTCTTTACCCAAAAGTCATCTTCTCAGGGAGGCAACCCTACCACTTGGCTTCAAATTGCGAACACAGCCCTGTGCACTCACACCCCTTTCCCAGCTTTGCTTTCCTCTGTAGTGCAAGCACCATGGCCATGCCTCAGACCCAGGCTTAGGCCAATTGTTCACCTCTCCCAGCTCCAACTAAAGGGCAGCTTCATGAGAACTGAGATTCTGACTCTGGTACCACTGGAGAATCCCCAAAGCCCTGGCCAGAGTCTGGCACACAGTAGACAGTCAATAAATACTTGTTTGTTGATGACCGATTGATTAAAAGGCTGGTGTCTTAGGGAGCTCACCCGACCTAGAATCAGAGTCTAGAGTTTGCATTCTGAATCTCCCTATGTCCTGTGCCAAACACTCCCTCTCTCTAAATCTTAGTCCCCACATCTGTAAGATGGGGGTTATGACACCCACCCAAGCTTTATATGTAGTAGGAACAGAGCGAGAAGACGGTAGGAGCCAGGGCCCCAGACTGTGAGCTCAGGGTGTGGAGGTGGTTGACTTCACCAGCCAGGGCAGCCATTGGCCTATAAGGTAAGTCCAGAAGAGCTCTGCTGGGAGTTCCTCATTCTGAGTCTGCAGTGTCCACCTCTGGGGTCATTCTTTCCTAGGCCAGAGTCCACTCTGAGCCCAGAGTGTTCCTAAGAAGGCCTGGATCATGCTCCAGGAGGGCCCCACTTTTTATGAAGGGAAGACTTCCTAAGGAACCAGGAGAACCCAGAGGCAATATCCAAATGGTCCCAGGCATCTTGGAGGAGAGGAGAGCCTCAGATGGGAGACCCAGCGTTCTGAACACAGGGCCAAGTCACTGCTCCCCACATTCAGGGGACGGGAGTGGGGGGTGGTAAATAGGAACCTTGGCTCAGACCCACTGTTCCCCCACCTTCTGCCTGGCAGGCACCCTCTGATCGAGCTGTACAACTCCCTCTAGCATCACCTCCTCTAGGAAGTCTTCCTCAACAGCATCTCCCCACCTCAAAGCACCCCAAAAAGAACTGACCACTTCCTCATTGGGGCACCCTGGGTCCTGTCCAGTCACTCATACCCTGATTGGGTGGACTATGCATGGAGCATCTATGATGTTCCAGGTACTCCCCAAGCAGTGGGACTCAGAGTGAGAGGTCATTTGAATGCAGTAGCACACTCTGGCCTCATAAAGCTTACAAACCTCCCAGAATGGGGCTCTAGTCTCTCAGCTCCATGCCCATTTCTCCTGCTACACTGAGCTAGGCAAGGCCACAAGCTCTGCCTGGTACCTCTCTGTAGCCTCTGTGCCTGGTGCTATCAAGTAACTAGTAATGAATACAGAAAATACTGTTCCAGAGCCTCCCTCCTCTGGCCACTCACCCTCTGCTGCCTCCACCCACCACTCCAGCACTAATGCCTAATGGTCACCATTACCCTGAATATGTTTAGAATCATTCATTCCTGCACCTAGAACCACATCTACCACATACTAAGCACTCAGCTGGTATTTGTTGCAGGAAAAAAGAAAAATAAGAAGGAGGAAAGAGAAAGAAGAAAAAGAAAAAACTCTGAGACTAACACCATTTATCTCTGCCTACTTCGATTCTTCACTTATCCTTTCTGAGCCCAAGAATTTTGAGCCGCTCATTCCCATTACTTCAGTGTGTATCATAGATGTATATCATCAACCTCACCTGGGCTCTCATTCAAAACGTGGAACCCCAGGTCAACCCCAGGCCCACTGAGTCTGGATCTGCAGTTCCACAAGATACCCAAGGGCTGGATATGTACTTGAACCTTTGAGAAACACAGATCAGCGTACTGAGGAAGATAAGACTAGGCCTCCTGACCTCCCAGGAGAGTGGAGAGTGTCAAAAGGGATGAATAATGTGGAGATGTTTTGAATACTAGGACATGCTGGGCAGATGAGGTACATTGCTACGAATATTCTTATGATTAATAATAGTCCTTGCAGAAAAACCACCTTATAGTTCTGTTTTTAAAACCTCATTAAATTCTGTTCAAACGTGCTATTAAGAGTTGTGTTCTAGTCCACTGAGTTTTGTAAACCCCAAGCCTTTTAAACAGATTGGAGCCTGGGCTTGAGGACAGGAACATGGTCCCTGCTTGTGATGGTCGCCTTGGCCTGATTGAATGCAAATTTGTTTCCCACAACGCCCTGCCAACTGATTGATCCTGGGGCAGCAGGAGATGTGAGGATCCCAGTTCCTCAGAGAAAGGAAAAACTAAGTAGAGGCAAAGGGTGGAAAAAGACAAGCATGGGGTTTCACGCTGGTTTGTGGGGTTGTACTGCATGCCTGTAATCTTCTGCCTTTCAGCCTTTGCCAAACCATGTGGAAGGAAAAGAAAGGAGCAGAAGAGAAGGGAGCAGACGCTGCTGGGGATTACCTCGGCCACAGGCTGGGCCGTGGGCCGTGGGCCACAGGCAAGAGAAGCCTTCGGGAGCAACCACACTTGCAGCTGCAAGACACTGTGGGGGCTTTTGATGCTAGGTGGCCCTGCAGCCCACAACCAGGCCAATGGCTCCAGCTTTTGACCCCAAGACAAAGGCTAAGAGTGAGTTAGGAAGATATATCTTGGACTTAAATTTATTGTAGGGGGCAAGAGAATATGAGAACCATGGTTGAGTAAGGATAGAGACTGATAACCCATCAGGACTGCTGAGAACACCAGTAACTACCAAGAGTCCAGACGGCCAGACTTCTCTCTGTGCCTACTTAGGTCTACATGCTCAGCCAGGCTGGCTCATCCAACAAGAGACAGCAATTGAAAGCCCCCAAATGGGAGGATTTTTGTGGGTTTTGAGCCTAGGGCTCTGCCTATAACCTCCAAATCCAGCTTCCCAGTCTGCTTCTTCTCTGCTCCTTTGAACTTTCCAGTTACAAATCTCTCAGCCTCTGCCTGGCTCACACTGCCCCCTGCCAGCGTGTCTCCACGCCCCCCGCCTCCCCACCAAGCCCTCCAAAATTGCAGCACTCATCTGAGTCAGGATCCATCCTCATTTATCTCACTTAGTGTTCATTCTCCAAGTGAGTCAGTTGGTCGCCAAACATTCCCTCGCACTTTCGTGAGATCAGACCCTGTGCCAAGTTCCAGAGACAGGGAGAGGAAGCAGAGCTGGAGAACCCCAGTCTGGAGGAGAGACATGATAGGATAAGTTCTGTTTCAATGGGAAGGCAGGGCACAGCCAGGCGGAGCTGTCAAGGATGCATCCAGGAGAGGTGCACCTGTGCAGAGAACTGAAAGACTAGCAGGCTTCACCCAGATAAAGAGAGAGGCAAAAGGACAAATGAATCTATGACACTCAACCTCACCAGTGATCAGAGAAATGCAGGTGCCCTATGGGACTGTAAATGCAGAAGTTGAACACCACCAAATGCTGGCAAGGACTTAGAGAAGGAAACTTGCACCCTTGTGCACTGCTGGGGTCCAACCAGGCAGACAAAGGGAAAATAAACCCAGGCTGGTCTACAAGCCCTCAGAGCAATCTTTGGGTAAGTATGACAAAGAAACTCATACACTGATCCTGAGAAGAAAGGTATGAGGACATTCACTGGGGCACTATTTGGGTAAGAAAAACACAGTGCATGGGTATAGCACACAGGCAGATAGAGGCAATGAACTAGACTCAAAAGGACATGCCATACTTTGGATAGGTCTTTAAAACATGTCAAACGACAAAAAGATCAGAAACAGAAAGTACTCTGAAGGAAAATGCCAGTTATGTAAATTAAAAACACACATAAAGAAAACAACACCCTATGTCTTTCAAAGAAACAGTGCATTTCAAAGGTCATACACCAAACACATTAGAGTGGGACCCATAAAGAAAATGGGAGGAGGGATTGGGAATAAGGGGGCAAGAAAATCAAGAACACAGCAAAACAAGAGCAAGGCCCTGCAGGAAAGCCGGGGAGGGTAGATTGCCGTAAGGAGGAAGGCAATTAACTAAACTTGCTGTACCTTCCCAAGACTAAAAAAAGAAAGAAAGAAAGGGAAATCAAGAAAGACTTGGAGCCTGGACAGAGAGAAACAGAAGTACCGAGGGAGCCAGTGGAGAGGGAGTTGCTGCGGTGAGTGGCAAGACCTGATTGAAGAGGGCCTGGTCCTTGTATGCCATGATGAGAACTTCGTCTTGGATCCACTGGATGCCCTGGAAGGTTTGTGAACAGGAGAGGGACTTGCTCAGATTTGGGTAGTAAACATTCTCGTTAGCATCACGGATGTGTGGAATGTGACCCTGTAGTACTACCATTCAGCTTGCCCTCCCTCCCCTTCATTTCCACAGCTCCAAGGACAGAAAGGTCACCCCAGACTTCATTGTTTAAAAGGTTCTTTTGCAGTTTTCCATCTCCCAGCAGCTATGGAAAAGGCAAGGCAGATGTGACCACTTTATAGAGGGGCTCACTGAGACTCAGAAAAGTTAAGGCATCTTGAACTCTGAACAGCACAAGATTGTAGTCTTCTTTTCAGAGGCTATAAGACCCAAAAGAGTCTTGTCAAAGTTGAGCTGAATTAAAATGTGTCCACTTTCATTACACTAATTAGATTTAAATCAATTTGCATTGTGCTCATTTGAATCTACTCATACATTGAGAAAACAGATATTTTTTAAGTGCCAACTGAATGTTAGCATGTGCCAGATGTGGGGAATACAGCTGTGTACCAGACAGTTCCTGTCCTCTCAAGGCTAACAGACTTCAAACAAGTTTGTTAGATCTCACACTTTTCTAGCCACACTGATGTTCCTGTAACTTGAACAGGCCTGCCTCATTGCTACCTCAGGGCCTTTGAACTTGATGTTTTCCTTTTTTTTTGGGGGGGGGTACTGGGCTTTGAACTCAGGGCCTCATACTTTCATACTTACTAGACAGGTACTCTACCACTTAAGCCACACTGCCAGCTCTGTTTTACTTTAGTTGCTTTCCAGATAGAGTCCCCCCTCACTTTTCTTTTTTTGCCTTGGACCTTGATTCCTCCCACATAACTGGCATTACAGGCATACAACACCACACTTGCCAAAAAGCTCACTCCCTCACTTTGTTCAGGTCTCTGCTCCAACATTATCTCAGAGAGGCTTTCTATGGCCACCATATTTCTCAATGGCCACCAGCACCACTATGCTACCCTCCCTGAATTGTTCTGTATCCCTTTACCCTGATAGATTTGTCTGCACTGCACTTACTACTGCCTAGTATTAAGTACATAGGTATATTTGCCTCCATATTTTTATTTTATTTCTATCCCTGGGTAGTTTAAGTTGGAGCAGGGTAAAGACTGTCAGTCTTTTATGGCAACACTCACAGCACCAGCATTTCTGGTGCATTGTTGGATGCATATGTGAATTTTTTACATATATATAAGACACTATAGAATTTAATCCAACTAAGACCAATAGGCCAAGTTGGAATTGAGTTAGGTCGAGCCAAGATGGATTCATTTTATAAATATTCACTGAGTATCTACTACATATCAGGTGCTGTTTTATACATTTGGATTGCATGGGCAACTAAAATCAACAAGTCTCTGTCTTTACAGAGTTCCTGTCCTAAGGAGATTGAAGAGTTAAGAGAAATTAAAACAAAATTACAAAACTTTAGTTGCGCCTAATTGAGACAAACTGGGTTGACTCCAGTTGGATTGAGTTGTTTGGGGCTGGGCTGGAGTAACCTGGAGGTGTAGGACTAATTAGGCCCAGATGCCATAGACGAGGCTACATGGACTGAGCCCACACAGAGCTCAGGTAACTAAAATTATGATGGGCTGAACTGGGTTAGGTTGTATTGAGTGGAGTTCAGCTGAGATGAGAGAAAGAATGAGTTGTATCAAGTTGAAAGTCTTGTCCATGCTATAAAACTGCTCTCTGCTCTGAACTGAACAGCTATAAGGTAGGTTGAGCCCAACTGAGCTCAGTTGGATGAGTTTGGTTGTATGGTCCTCAGTGAGGTTGAATTAAGCAGGGCTTCACTGAGCTGGATTATGGTACAAGAGAGACTTTGTGCTGAGTTTAGGGTCTCATTTCCTTGAGCAGAGCTGAGAGGGGTTCAGATTAGAGGAGGGAAGGGTGTGTTGATCTGGGTTGAGCTGACTGATGAGTTGAATGGATCTCTGCTGGGTACGCTGTCCAAGCTGCAAGGACCTGAATAAATACAGCCATCAACAGAGCACGGACTCAGGCAACTTGAGGAGAGAGCCACCATCCCCTCCACACCACGTGCTCTGGCACCTGCCACGGCCCTCAGAAGACCATCTGCCTTCCCACCAGGCTGGGGGAAGCCCACATATCCAGCTTTCTCAGATATTCACTTTGGACAAGATCCTTGGAGGTTTCCAAATCCAGGCTCCTGGACAGCCTCCTCTCTGGATCCTTCCTCTCCAAAGACATGAGCAAAGGTAACAGGCTATACACACGTAGCCTCTGCTCTCCCCTGCAGCTTCCCAGATTGAGCTTCCTAATGGTTTTCTGCTTAGAGACTGGAGCTGAAGAGACAGCAGCTGCTTGGGCATGCTCAACTTTCTTGGCCACGCACTGGGGCACAGTGGAGCTTTGGCCAGCAGTCCCAGAGTTCTTAGGGTCATCAGGGACCTAGTAGAGCAGCCAGCATGCCTTCCATGTCTGACTTCAGGGCACCACCAGCAGCATTTGGTAACCAGCCAGCCCAAGACAATGTCCTACTCCCCACCCAGCTGAGCCCTGAGCAAAATCACAGTCATGACTGGTCAATGAGGATTTTGAGGTGAAGAGGGCCTTACCTAACCCTCCTTCTTCTGCCATCCACATGCCACCCTGAAGCCAGATAGGGCTGAGAGCTGAGTTCTCTAATCCCCCCACCTCCTGACTATGACCACCCCATTTCCTGTCACTGCCTCTGCCCTGCCCCGGCTGGGTTTCCCATTAGTGCTCAAAACTGAGGATTTCTCTTGTAGAGGCCATGACTTCCTAGAAACACACACACACAGAGTTTGCAGGTGAGTAAAGCAGGACAGCAGGCAGGGAAGGAAACATACACACAAAGCCAGTGGTTGGGCCAAGCCTAGAACTCAGACCACCCCCAGATGCTGAGCTATGGAACCATTTCCTCTCCCACATCTGGAGAAGCCACTGTGGTCTCTGAGCATGGAGTGAGGTAGGCACCAATGCAGAAGCTGGTGTGCATTAGAGCTCCCCACATCCCTGCTCCTTCACTCAGCTCCGAAAGTCTTTCCTCCCCAAAGTTACTGCCAAGGGCGAGGCCTAGAAACTCCTCCCAGCCCTAATCCACTGCATCTGCCATCAAAGCCGCTCCTGATTACCCACTGCAGAAGGACAAGCTTGGGGTGGAAAGTACAGAGCCTTCTGGGTATCAGAAACAATTGTCTGACAACTTTCTCTTGAATCTACATTGCCAGAGAGGCAATTCAGCATCTCAGCCCCAGGAACCCTGTCTCCCTCTTCAACGCACACCACTTGGATGATCCATGCAGTGTGTGCCAGGCCTCCGAGGACATTTCACCTTTACAAGAACATCTGAAGTAGATACTATTATTATCCCTATTACGGATTAGGAAACAGGCTTAGAGAGGCCACGCATTTGCCCAGAATCACATAACAGAGAGAAACAGGGTAATATCTATCGTACTGCAAAACCAGCATGCTGCACTGCTCATAGCCTCCATCCTTCCTCCCCATGGAATGAGCCCCAGGCCTCACCCTCAATCCATCTCATGGATGTTTGTAGGGTTTGGCTTCCTTGGATCGGCAGTCCCCAAGGACTCCATGAAAATCTCCAGAAGACACTCTGGAGCAGAGAAAGAACCTGGCAAACCAGAATTTCAGAACTCGAACCCAAAACCAAATATGCACACTCACACTCACGCACACATGCACGTTTGCACACATCCTTCAATGAAAGCAGGCCCTGTCTCCATTGTTTCGCCATGTAAGTTGGATCTGAACAGATCAGGCTGCTGCTAGCACAATTTAGGGAGAGAAAGGCCAGAGACAGAGAGAAAGGTAGCCCTGTCCCAAATAGTTAACCTGAATCTACTCATGAGCAGTGCTTTTACTAAATAACAGAGCTGGACTCCTCAAAAATGCCCATCAGGAAAGACACCAAAAAAAGAGAGAGAGAGAGAGAGAGAGAGAAAAAGGAAAGGCTGGAAAACTGCTTAAGAATAAAGGTGGCTAAAGAGCTATAACAACTAGAATAAAATGTTCTAGAACATATTATTTAGAAAGTTGAGGAAATCTGAATGTGGGCTACGCATTAGATAATAGCATAGCATCAAAGTTAAAACGTTAAAGCAGTCATTGCATTGTGGTTATGGAGAACATCCTGTTTTATGAGACACATGCTGAAGTTGGAGGAATAAGGACTATAATTTACTCACAAAAGGTGAGAGAGACGTGGGAGAGAGGAGGAAGGAGGGCAGGAAAGAAGAGAGAAAATATGTTAAGGATTGGTGAATCTACATAAGAGTCAGAAGTATTTGTAGTGTGACTCTTAAAACTTTTCTGTTTTCAGACTAAAAGGCAGAAGAGGCTGAGGGTGTGGCTCAGTGGTAGAGCACTTGTCTAGCATGCTTGAGGTCCTGGGTTCAATCCCCAGCACTGCAGAAAAAAGAAAAAAAAGCAGAGGATGGATGATTTGGCTAGACTGAGAAAACAGGGGAAGGTAATCTGAAGTGGAGATAGGAATGGTTATCAGGTTGGTAGAGACAGCCTCCACTAGAGAAGGGGAGGCAAGGGAGAAGGGGGTCTCCAAAAGCCAAATTTCCGATCCAGGAGCTTTCCAACTCAGGAGGAAGATTTGTGCTGGTCCCAGAGAGCGAGAACCAAAAGAGAGGAAGGCAGTGTGTGGAGCAGCTAGGATGATCCCAAGATGGAGAAAAAGAGATAGAGGAGTGACCAAAGCCATGGGATAAAATCCACCAAGATTGGTCAGAGAGCTCATGGAGAAGCCAGGAGGTGAAGGGATGGTGAGGGACTTGGACACCAGCTCATGCCCACTGCTGGCACTTTACAACACTGCAGGTTGGCCACAGCATAACAGGGCAGAGAGATGGGTAGTGAGTGGCAATCTGTCCAGGGCCCACCCCTCCCCCAACACTGGCTGCCTCTATTCTTCATTCATGAAAACCAAAAGCCATGTCCACTTAATGAGTTCATTTCGAGCATTTGGTAAGCTAGTGAACGAATTATTCAGAAAGTAGGTGATAGACATTAGCTATTAACTAATAAGCCTACTAACTCTCTTCTATAAAATATGCTCATGAGACAGCCACAAGTGAAAGAGACAGAAAATTCTGCCTTCAGGAGAGGCAAATGATAAGCAAAAGACGTAATGAATACACAGAGTGGAGAAACAAAGCAGGAGGGAGGAGACATGCTAGGGGGAGGTGACACAAGATGGGGCTTTCTCTCTGATGAGGAAAAAATTCACTGACTTTTGGCCAAAGACATTTTACAAAGAGGTGTGTGTGGTGGTAGGTGGGAGGGCCCTGCTCAATCCTGGAGAGATATCTCAGGCAGAGGGGACAGTGGGTACATGGTTTCACAGGTGAGAGGGGCATGAATGTGGTGAGGAGTAAGAAGAGGCCACAGTGATCACACAAAGCAGCAAAAAGTGAGCAGGAGGAAGGAGGTCAGGTGGGTCTGACCAACCTTTTCAGGATCACTCTGGCCCCAAAGTTGACAACATATAGATGGAACAGGGACAGAACTTGGGAAGTTTGCTGACTAATCCAGGCATGAAATGATGTATCTGGCCCTGATAAAAGCAGTGAAGTGGATGGTGAATAAATTTTTTTTCTTTCAGGCAGGGTCTCACTATGTTAGTAGGCAGGCTGGTCTTGAACTCCTGGGCCCAAGCAATCCTCTTGCCTCAGCCTCTCCAGTAGTAGGGACTACAGGTGGCATCACCATGCCTGATTTGATGATGAATAAATGTTTGAAGGTAGATTCAGCAGGGTTTCCTTACAGAGGGTCATACAACTGTCCTGCCTGGTTTTAGTGAAGTCTAGAGAAATGTGCATGAAAGGTCTCAGGGTTTATGCCATGGGCCCCAGGCCTGGCCCAGGGCAGTAGGCACTCAATAAAATGGCTCTTGAACCCATGCAGGACAGTGTGGAAAGCTACAGCCTTTTGTGAAAGCCTCTGTATTGCAGCCAAGCAAGAACAGGGTTTCCCTGGAGCCTGAGGCCCCTCCCCACCACTCCCTGCCTAGACGGCCCACAGAGGCCACAGGTTACGGAGAGGGAGCTCACACCCCAGCAAAGATTGATGCCTTTTAAACAGACCCAGAGCGAGAAGGACAGAGAAAGTCAATATTTGTCCGAGCAAGCCAAACAGGCGGTCTCACCCAGGAATGTGAGGGAGGGGGAAGCCAGTGCCCAGAGAACATTATTTCAACAGACAGATATTTGGAAACCGTCGCTGTCCTGGGGGAGGGAAAGGGGCAGTCCATCCAGCCCTATTCCTGCCTAGAGATGGATGGGAGTAGGCCAGGTGGTGAGGGGACAAGGGGAAGGTCAAGAGGAGAAGATAGATTTCACAGTCACAGCCAGAGGAGCCGACCCACCACTTCTCTTGACTGAAAAAAAATGGAAGGCCGGAGAGGGGAAGAGAATTGGCCCAGGACTCTCAGGTATGATTCTCCAGTGTTTCTCTCCATGGCACTGGAAATAGCATACCTATTATGGCATGCCTCATAGCTCTCCATCATCTGACTCTGTCTACCTGTCCTGCATCACCTTGGCTTCACACACCAGTCAATCTGTGCAGTTTATGGCCTCCACAACACCAGGTGTGATGCTGGTTTTCACCACCATGCTTTTACATGCACCATTCCTCTCATGACACACATTTTGATGACTTCAGCTCATTTTCAAATCCTAGTTCAAGGTTCATCTGTGCCTGCAGCCTTCTTGCTTTGAGGTTAGAGCTTGTGGCATGAGCCCAGGGAGGCTGCTGGATTTGCCAGTTACTGGCTGACAACCTAGGCAAGGTCCTTCATCTCTCCAAACCCAAGTTTTCTCACCCATAAGATGGTATCGCAAGCTGAATAAGGCCCTCACCCTCAAGATATCCATATCCTCCTCCCAGAGCCTGGGAATACGGTATTTCACATGGTTAATGGGACCTCACAGGTGTGTTTAAGCAAGGGTCTTGAGATGGGGAGGTTATCCTGCAGTGTCTGGATGGTTCCAATAGCACCTCAAGGGTCCCAGAAGACGGAGGCAGGAAGGTCATTGTCAGAATAGGAGCCATGATGACAGAAGCAGAGACTGGAGTATGCTGAGGCCATGAGCCCAGGGATGCAGGTAGCCCCTAGAAACCAAAAAAAAAAAAAAGGCAACAGCCCAGCCAACAAACTGACTCTATTCCAGTGAAACTTGTTCTGGTCCCTGACCTTCAGAACTGTAAGATGATGGACTTGTATGGTTTGGCCATAAAGTTTGTGGTAATTTGTTAGAACAGCAACAGGAAACTAATTCAGTGAGTACCACATTCATACCTCCAGGGTTCTTGTAAGAACAAATGATATCACATCTCTCGTAATCCTAGCTACTCAGAAAGTGGAGATCAGGTGGATCATGGTTTGAAGCCAGCCCAGACAAACAGTTTGTAAGACCCTATCTTGAAAAAACTCATCACAAAAAAGGGCTAGTGGAGTGGTTTAAGATGTAGGCCCTGAGTTCAAGCACCAGTACCACAAAAATAAATAAATAAAACCACACATAAAGAACCTTAGCATCACATCTGAGAAAGAGCTCAGGGGATTGTTGGATGTCCTTGTTGGTGCTACCACAGCTCCAACCACTTCACAATCTGATAACTGAATCTTTAATTGCCTGTTTCCACCTCTGTCCAGCCCTCCAGGCTGGAATCAGTTTAAGGACAGTTCCACAGTATCACATTAATCTGGTATTGCCAACTCCAGCCACTTAGTAAGTGCTCAATAAATGTTGAATGAATGAGTGAATCCTAGTATTTGTCCACATCCAATGTGGCTTGGGGAGAGGGGGGCAGTACTGGGGTTTGGACTCAGGGCCTTGTGCTTGCTAAGCTGGTGCTCTACCACTTCAGTCACACCCTCAGACCTACAATGTGGCTTTAATCATACAGTAAAGCATAGTAGAATCTCAGAGACAGAGTAACAAAAGTCTAGACTGCACGGGACCAAACCTTAGAATCCAAACACCAGAGAGATATTTGGATCAGCAGGGCAGACAGGTGGATGTCAGTTGCTGGGCTGGTCTTGTCTGCACTGAATTTCCAGGAGGCTTTTCCTTGATGACAATGAGAGGCTGAAGCACTCTGTCAGTGCCCAGAAAAGTGGATTACTGCCTCTAGATGCAGGTTTCACATCTGGCTGCTGCCTCCACTCAGAGGCAGTACCTGTAAAGCGGAGCATGTGGAAGCAGCTCCAGGCTTGGATTATGCTGATGAGGAAGTAGTTGGTCACCATCCAATGGCCCTGCTATGTGTGGACGTGAGGTAAAGCATTTTTTATCATTATTTCATGTTCAACTATCCATTGCTATTTGCATTTACCAGGAACAAATTGAAGCTTAGATGGGTTGCACATTTGTCCAAAGTCACACAGCTCACAAGGATCAGGCCAAGATTCAAACCCCACCATTCTTATAATCACCACCTCACTGTGCTCCATGCTTAGATTTGCGTTGTCTCTAGAACCTCGATGGGACCTCAAGACAGACAGCCTGGTATATGTCTGTTCTCCCTCTAGATTCATTCAACAAATACTTGTCAAACAATCTCCAGGCCAGGCTTTGCTGTAAGCAAATCTCCATCCCGTCCAGTGTAGAGACAGATCCTCAACAATCACAGCACAACAGCAACTGCTAGACAGTGGGACGTGGGAGGCCATAAAGACCCATGTGTGAGTATTGAAATCTGTTGGGCATCAGAAATAAAGTTCTCTTGGTAGCAAACACATGGAGGTAGTCGGGGCAAGGGGACCTTTTGGAAGAGGGAATTCAAGCCGATGGAACAGCATGTACAAAGGCCTACAGGCAAGAGTAGGGTGCATTCAGGAAAACAGGTCACTTGGGTGTCCTCCTCGGAGAGGGACAAGCTGGAGCACGAGCAGGGGCCAGACAGAGACAGAGACCACAGGGCTAAGTGTACATCCACACCTGAGAGCAATGGAAAGGCTTACACCAGGGAAGGACTTGGTCAAGTTTTATCTTTCTAAAATAATAACACCTGTCATGTAGCCAATACTTGTTATGTCTCAGCCACTCTTCTAACCAGCCCACATGGATTAATTCACTTAGTCCTCACCACAACATCATTACTGTCACATTATGTCCCTTGTTTACAAATGAGGAAACTGCAGCACAGGGAGGCTGAGTGAGGAACCCAAGGTCACACTGCTAGTAAGTGGCAGAAATGAGATTTGAGTTCAGAGGGTCTGACTCCAGAGTCCAGGTGCTCACCCTGGCTGAACTCTTCTCCTGGGAGTCAGGGTTCAGACATGTCTGGGTAACACCAGAACCTAGCACAGAGGGAAATAAAGAGGAAGTGTCCAGGAATTCTAGACCAGGCTGCCCAACAAGTGGGCCTACTGCTCTGGGCACGAGGTCAGCTACACACAACCTTGCTTGCCTTGAACTCATGCCCCCATCACTGACACTTCAACTACCCATGCCCCATGTTGTGCACCGCCCCTCCACACACACACAGTGCTCCCCACACACATACACACACCACACACTGTGCTCTACCCATGCCCCATGTTGTGCACCGCCCCTCCACACACACACAGTGCTCCCCACACACATACACACACCACACACTGTGCTCTCTACACACACACTGTGCCACACACACACTATGCTGCACGCACACACACACACAATCAGTGCTGCCAGGGCTCTGGGGCATTGTCTTATCATCTTCCCCATTTCTCTGGGTTTCTCCCAGCTCTGGTTTTCTGGAAGGCCTTTCCTCTCCTTTCCTTTCCGCTTTGCTGCAGATCCTATCTCCCCGAGTGTTTCCCATTAGCAAAGCGATTAGCACTCATCCATTTGCATAAGCACAGAGGCCTTCCCAGACCCAAGCCAGCCTGGCTCTGCCTGTAGCTGGAAAGGGGATGCAAAACCTGGGAGCATGCCTTCCAAGAAGCCACTTGTCCTTGCCGGGTGCCTTGGCTTTGTTGTCCTCACAGTGAGGACACCGATAGAGTGTGCTGCACAGGGCTGTGGTAAGGATCTCAGGTGGTAACACAAATAAATTGCAAGCAATGAAGTACTATCCCTGGCGATGTTATTGCCACCATCCCACACATCACAGCCGAAGACACTGCCCCACTGTTCCCCTCCACAGCCTTTCTTTATTTAAGAGATTAATAATACTTTTTGACAAATAAAACTATATATATTTCAAGTGCACAACATACTGTAGTAAAATATGTATATAGTGTGAAACAATTACCACATCAAGCTAATTAACATATCCATCCCTCACCTAATGACACTTGTGCAAACATGTAAGCTTTGCTCTCTTGGCAAACTTCAGGTATACAATATGACATTGTTAACCCTAGGCACCATGCTGAACTTAGAACTCCAGAACCCATTCATCCTGCATAACTGCACTTTGTACTTTGACTGGAGCTTCCCTGTTCTCCTCCCTTGGGCCTCTGGTAAGCACCAGTCTGCTCTATGCCTCTGAGTTCCACTTCCCTAGGAGTCACCCTTAAGAGAGATGCACAGTGTTTTCTTTCTGTGCCTAGCTTACTTCACTTAGCAAAATGTCCTCCAGGTTACTCCATGTTTACTAGTGTTGTCACAAATAACAGGATTTCCTTCCTTTTTAAGGATGAATAGTACTCCAGTGTGTGTGTGTGTGTGTGTGTGTGTGTGTGTGTGTGTGTCACGTGAAAGAGGTGAGAGAGATTTTCTGTCTGCAGTTTGTTTCCATATCTTAACTGTTGTGAAATGCTAATGAACATGGGTGTGCAGAAATCTTTTTAAGATACTGCTTAATGTCCTCTGATGGTGTAACCCACAGTGGGATCGCTGGGTAACATGCTGTTCTGAACAGCAGGAAGGAACAAACCTGCAGGTTTAGGCCTCAGGAATCCCTTAGGTGGTATGCCCAGGGCTTTGGTGATGTTTCATGGTATTCTCCCATCTAATTCTCACAATTTTTCTGTAAGATAAGAATTATTGTTCCCATTTTACAGATGATAAAACTGAGGTGTGGGGATTTTAGATTACTTTAGCAAAGTCCTATACCTTTGGGCCAGATTTCTCTGGCTGCACAAGTTTGCTTGAACATGCCACTCCCATACTCAGACCCAGGTCTCCTCAGAAATACAGTGGAGATAGTGAGCCTTGTGAAGCTGTGCCAACCCAGCTCCATTTTAAGACAGATTGCCAGGAAGTGTTTTTGTGCAGAGTAACACCAGCATGAGCCAGCCAGCATTTAAGAGACTCTACTAGACGCCAGCATTTCAGTGAATTTAAACTTCACAATAACCCTGTAAGGTAAGCTATCCCCATTTTATACATGATGAAATAGGCACAGAGAGGTGGAGTGCCTTGTCTAAGGTCATGCAGCTAATAAATTGCAAAGCCAGGATTTGAACCTGGATAGGCTGGCTACACACACACACACACACACACACCTCAGCCTTCCCAATGATCCAGGCCACTGTAGCTGTTTGGCCCAGCTCCACCTACTTTATTGCATCCAGGCTATCCCTGCACAAGGATGCCTGGGGGAGAGGTACATGATGAGGATCTGTCTGAGGAGTCAGGTTCCCAAAGCACCACTGTGAAGGAACCATTCCCCACACACACTGGAGGTGGCCGGCCTCAAGGCAATTTCCCTATCAGGATTTATTGCCATTTAAATACCACAGACCTCAGATGGCACTCATGATATGAGGATTTGTTGCTGGTTCCTGGGCCTTCACTGTGGTCATCTGTTACCCTTTAGAAGGGCCTTAGCGATCCAGGCTGGACCAATTGCTGGGGAAGAAGATGTGAGGACAAGTGCATAACCTGCCCTGCCACCCACAGGCAAGCACCCCCAACTTTGGGGGGAGCACTCCCAGCGTCCTCCTTTCCCATGGGTATCTCTGCAGGGTTCCATTTTCCATGGATAAGCTGAGGAAACTGGGAACCTGGTAGGCCCAGGAGATTCCCAGCATACCCATCCACTCCCACTCATACTCAGCATCCCAGGATCCAACTCCTCCTGGACTCTGGGGGTCACCTGGGGCCCCAAACTGCAGCTCCAAAATAGAGGCCTTTGTAGATGGCAAAGCCTCTCTAAGACTCTCCTTCCAACAGCTGGACACCCAGACAGAAACTGACATGGACTGGATAGACAAAGGTGCTGTCTACAGAAGCAGCCCACTTGGAGAAAAAAGGAGGAGAACTTCTCAGATGTGGACACAAACATTACATTGCTGGGAGCCCAGAGGCCCAGCCTCCTTCATCTCATGTAGCCATTTGTTCCTTAGATCGTGGCCTACTTGCACAAAGGAGCTGGAGAACTAAATGCACGAGGAGGTCAGGAGTCCACATACAAGTCTGTCCCTAGATTCCTATAGGACTTGAGGAGAAGACTTCCCTCTCAGGCCCCTCTAAATGAGAGGTTGGCCCTTCCCCCACCTGGAACTGATATACAAGAGATCAAGGGCTCTGGATAGAAGGTGTTTCCAACATCCTCCTCCCCCTGCCATTCCCATTTGCCTTCATCTTGTCCTTGTTGGTTAGAAACTCTGGGACAGGCTTAGAGAAGATTCACAGGACATCTTGGACCTGCCAGGGGGTGGTGAACCTGTTGGCTGGAAGCCCCCACCCCTTGAGCCAAGCAATTGTCCCCTTAATTAAAGACATACCCTGGTCTATGCAGAGAGCCAGTGGGGACTGGCTCATTTACACTTGGACCACAAGTCAGGCTGTGCTAAGGAGCCTACTCCCTGGCGCAGAGGTAGAAGTAGAGTTTTTTATGGAAATGACTTGAGATTTCCCCCATCTCAGGAAAAACAATCTTTTTTTTTTTTGAGTAAACTTAACAGCTCAGCCAAGTCAGGGATTTAGCTTAAACTCCAAACCAAGAAGTCCAAGCCTCATTCTGTCCACTACCCCTCGCTTTCCCTCCTCTGTGGGACATGTGCTATGTGGTGGTAGGGCATAAAGGTAAAGAATTCCTCAAGAAGGCTGCAGACTGCATGACCAAAAGTCCAAAGATGGTCCAGAAATAGTGGGCCAAGATGACGGAGACCATCCCCTTCTTGAGGCCTACCTGCCTCAGCCACTCCCTGCTGCAGCTCCTGACCTTCTGCACCTCTAAACCTCAATCTCTAGTCAAGAAAGGTCCAGAGAGGCCCCAAGCTCCAGCCTCAGGGGGTCCTTAGCACATTACAGGGAGCTCTTGTATGCTTTCCCAGGCTTCCTCATTGGCCTGCCAATCACCCCCACCAGAGGCCCTGCTCCTCTCTCTTCCTTACACCCCACACACAACCTGCCCTCAGTTCCTGTCAATTCAAACTCTGACAAGTTCCCAATTCATCCAGGCCCCCATCCCCAGAGTGCAACCTTAGCTCAGACAACCATTGCTCCTCTACAGAGCAGCAAAGGGGACTAGACTAAGGCCCAAGTGTGGACAAATCACTCTCCTTCATAATTGACCAGTGCCTCCCCAGCAGCCTAGAGGAATGAGATGCAGGAGGATCTGCATTGGACAGGCCCCTGTGGACTGTCCATATCTCCTGACATGTACTGTCATACACACATGATCTAATGAACTGAACCCTTTGCAGCTCTCCCCAGTCCATGCTGCTCCCTATCTTAATGCCTTTCCACATGCTGTTCCCTCAGCCAGGAGTGCCTTTTCCTTCCTCTTCCATTGAATAGCCCCTAGACACCTTTCAAAATTTGGCTCAGAGCATTGCCTCTCTCAGGAAACAATCCAAATGTCCAGGTGGGAACAGAACCCCTGCGCATTTCAGTGGACCCCAATGGTGACTGTCAGGGCACATGGTCTCACTCTATCTCCCTGTACTTTTACCCTGTATCTGATACCTCAGTGTCTCCCCAGAGCTTAGATAAAAAGTTGGTTAAGCTGGCACACAGTAGCACATACCATCTATTCTTCATTTACTCAGGAAACTGAGGCGGGTTCAAGCAGTAAAGCACCTACTTTGCAAATCTCAACTTCTGAGTTCAAACCCCAGTTCTATTAAAAAAAAATAGGGGTGGGGGCAGTGTGGAGGTAAGGAGAGGAAAAGGTTGGTTAAACTGAGCTGAACATTTTCAGGGCAAAATAAAGAAAAGATGGGGGAGAGTGAATGAATTTATATACTGAATCCAAAAATGTCCAATGAGCTCTGTGTGCCAGGCTTCAGGCTCTGTGACATGAGTTTCAGTTGCTTTAATAGAATTACAGAGTAAAATCAAATAATGACAAAGTGACACCAGGCACTCAGTGCAGCACCTGATGCAGATAAGTATTCAAACACAACTTGAATGAATGTTTGGATGGAGGACTAGAGGTAAACTCTGGCTGCCTTTACCCCCTCAAACCACTAACCATACAGGAGTGACCAGTTTTTTAATCTCTTTATTAAGGAGTCATGACCACAAACTCCATTGCCCTTATTCTGCATTACTATAACTTATTCTCCTAACACTAAAGTCAGTCTTTCTGTATAACGAGAGTCCCCCCTGCCCTCTTGGATGCTCAATGCACCTTGTTCTTTCTAGAGAGAGAGCCATCCGTCCCTGCCCAGCCCCCACCCACTCCACACAACTAGACTTATTTGACCCCACTGAAAAGGCCTAGATCCTTCTCTGGCCTGAACTGGGCCCTGCTGAGCCAGCATGGAGAAGGATTGCTGCCATCTCCTCCTATGTACACCACCACAGGGTCGGGATGGGCCTGCCTCAGCTTTTTTGACTGTTTTCACAATGAGCCCCAGCCTGACAGAGTCATAAGCCAGCCCCACTGCTAAGGAGGGGTGGTAGGAACCCACGGTACACCTACTGACTGCAGAAGCAGTGGCTGGAGCTGCAGTCACGAGTAGACATAATGGGTCTTGGGGAGTTGGGGGAATGAGAAGGGGGTAGGCCCTGCTCATTGTGTTCCCAGTGACCTCAGCAAGAGGCACGCCAAGCACCACCACCCCAACTGAACAAAGCAATCAAGAGAACCACATGTTCATTTGCATAATATTTGCATTCAATTTGCTTCTGATTTACCTTAAGTCCCCTAGCTTGAGTCCATCCTCTTGGGTAGTTCTCTAGGCACACATGTCCCTCCTGTCCTAGCAAGTACCAGCCTTGTCTCAAGCCTCTGGTTCCTTTCCTTAACCTGCCAAGGTCACTTGGGGCATAAGCTGGGGGCTAGATTCCCAAGGAGCAAGCATGCCAGACTGGCCAGAGTCCTACATAAGAACACAGCTATGACAGAGTCCTGGGAGAGATATGCATGGAAGAGAGGTGCCTGTCACTCTCTACATGCTACCTGTCCCCATTCCCCCTCACCATCTGTCCTTCAACAAAGCACTGAACTATTGCAACAAGAAGTGGGAAATTCTAACTGGAATAGAAATCAACAGGAAGCAAGTACTTTAGCAAGCATTGCTTTCAAGGAAGAGAAAGATGTGACTATATAAATGGGAACCAAAGTGGTGAGGGACAGCATGACCTAATTGTCCATTCCACAAATTGGACAGATAGATAATAGATGACAAATGATTAGCAGACAATAGATCCATGGATTTCATTAATAGATGATAAATGATTGGCAGATAACAGATGATTAAAACATAGGCGATTGATAAATAGATGATGGATAGGTAGTAGATAATAGATTACATTGATGGGTGATAAATGATAAATGATAGATAGCAATAAGTGAATGGATTCCTGGCTCTGTGCCGGGTGCCAGAGTTGCAGTGATGAGTTAAGTGTGCTCCCTCCAGCTAGTGAGACAGACAAGCAAGCAATTAATTAAAATTCATCATGGCAAGGGCTATGTTAGAGAGATGTGCAAATTGTTGCTGGAGCAAAGAGATAGGGACTATTAATTCAGCTTGGAATGGAGATAGAGATATGGAAGAGACAGTGTCACAAGAATGACATTTGAACTGAACGACCTGAAGAATAAAAAAACGGTCACTAGCAGGACAGGGTGCAGGGAAGAGCATTCCAGGCAGAGAAAATAGTCTGAAATAAGTCATGCAGGTATGGGTGAAATGCAAAAAGGCTGGACAGAGAGACACTTGTAATAAGAGACAGTAAGATTAAAGCAACCTGGGCCAAGGCAGTTCCTAGCAGATAGACACCTGCAAGAAGTGAGGAAAAAACCTCTCAGATAGAAAATGAGTGACAGATGCTTTGTAGAAAGTACCTAGTTTCAAAGGGACATTTCTAAATTGGAGGCTGGGAAACTGGGGCGGCCACTCAGAGAAATGGGTGGCTGAGTGAAGAACTGACATAGAAATGGATGGATGGATGGAAAACTATGTTGAATACCTGGCTTATTATTTTTATAAAAATTGGGTGAATTTACACCATTTTTAAAAGGTGGAGAGGAGGGAGAGGGATTAAGGAAATATAATAAGGGGTGAACAATTCAAAATACACAGTACATATCTATGGAATTGTCACAATGAAACCCTCATGTATTAATGTATACTAATAAAATAGTAAAATTTTTAAATTGGGTGAATTGAACTTGTAATTGGGTCATTGCTGGTGGCTGCATCAGCATATATTATAGAAGAAAGGCTGGCTGGCTGATTGAAGAGTTGAACACAGATGAATGGATGGCCCTGGTGCCAGAGAGGAACCTACACATTTGTAAGGAGACTTGGGCAAAGAGAAGTCTCCCAGATTCATAGAGAAGACAATTTCTCACCCAAGGGAGACAGAGAGTCCTTGTGAATATTAGTAATGCTGATGATGAGTGTTTACATTTGAAGATAGCTCTTATGCTTCATCGAAAGTTTCTAAGGATGTGAAACTCAGGTTGGACACCCTGCAACTACCTCAGCTGGAAATTGTACAGTTATGATGATAGGTTTTCCCAACTGAAATTCAGCACACCTGGCTCATTCCCCATGTAGGGAAGAGTAACAACAGAATGGTGCATATGAAACGGTAGTATCCTGAAAAATCTGGGGGCTGCGGTAACTATCAGTGTGCTTCCAGTCCCCCACAAGCCCCTCCTGGGTTAGGAGGGGGCAGGAAGGAAGGAGTGTGGTCAGTGATGAGTGTATGAAAGAGAAAGCCAGGTTCAAGTGTACGCCTAGGTGCCAAGAAGCCTGACATGACCAGAGTTTGGCAGAGGGAACTAGGGAAGTTTCCTGGAAAACCCAGGCTTGGTGAAGGGTGTTGTCTTTGTTGACAGGGACCCCAGAGGAGTGGCAACAGTGTGGATAGGAGAAGTGGGGAGGCCAAGAGGATATGGAGTTGGGAAATTATCAATTCAATTGGTCTGGTCCCCTTTTTCTATCTACTCCATCTACCAAAATCTTCCCATCCTTGGAGAGTTCCAAGACTGAGCAGGGACAACCAGGGACTCGACTGACACTGCTCCTACAAAGCTCACATATCCTCCTGCCCATCCTGGACTGACTAAGCCACCTTCCCCTCCCCTCTCTTCCCACATTTCCAGCTCTTCTAGCCTAATTGGAAAGGATTCCTCCATCCCAAAGAAATAAAGTTAGCTGTGTGACCTTAATCAAGTCTAGAATCCCTCTGATCTTCAATTTCTTTGCATATAAAACAGATTTAATAATTCTGGGACTTTAATGCATATGAAATTAAATGCAAACTATTAACCATTTCTATACCCATTAAAGGTTAAACAATTACATCAGACTGATTTTTCATTTTCTTGTTTTTATTCACGGCAAAACATCCAAAAAATGTTTTGTTTGGTGGGACTGGGGTTTGAACTCAGGGCTTCAGGATTGCAAAGTAGGTGCTCTACAGCTGACACACCTCCAGTTCATTTTCTCTGGTTATTTTGGAAATAGGGTCTTACAAACTATCTGCCTGGGCTATCTTTGAACCATGATCCTCCTTATCGCAGCCTCCCAAGTAACTAGGATTACAAAATGCTTTTTATACCTAGGTGCAGTTGTGCACACCTATAGTCCCAGCTACTCAGGAGGCAGAGGCAGGAGGGTCATCTGAGTCTAGGAGTTTGAGACCAGCCTGTGCCAATAACAAAACCCTGACTCAAATAAAAGGCTGGCAGAGTATCTCAGTGGTACAGCACAAGTCTAGCAAGTGTGAGGCCCTGAGTTCAAGCCCCCACTACTGCCGATTTATACATAGATATCTATAAATATAATTTTTATATTTATTTTTATTTATAATTTTTAATTAAAATTATTTAATTAAAATAATATAATATACAGTATATAGTATATAATATAATTATAATAATATAATAATTTTAATTGAATAATTTTATATTTATTTTTATAACATATATATAGTGTTTTAATTTTTTATATATATATAATTTTTTTAATTGACCACCTTAAAAAGCAAAAGTAATAACTGGGGACATAGTTCAGTGGTGGAACACCTGCCTAGCATATTTAAAGCCCTGGATCTCATCCCTAGCACCAGAGGGGAAAAAATGTTGATGTTTTTACAATGAATAAGAATTGCTTATTTAATTAGATAAGAAAGCAAAAGTTTGTAAAATAAGTTCTACTTAGGTATAAAGAAAGTTAGTACTTAAAATTGCAAGGGACATTTCCTGTATTAGTATTTCTTGTGAGTTTTGTTTTGTTTGTTTTTTGAGACAGAATCTCACTGGTCTCAAACCCATGATCTTCCTGCCTCAGTTTCCCAAGTGCTGGGATGACAGGTATAGGTCTCCACTCCTGACTGAGATTCTCTTTTATAGGTGTAATTATCCTCATCATTTGTGGATTATTGTCTCTGTCTTGCAGACGCAGGCTCAGGGAGATTGAGTTTTCCCAGCACACACAGCAGTAACGGGGGAGCTGGCATGCAAAGCTTCTGTCTGCAAGTCTAACGCCTTATGGCCCAGAGCAGATGCTCTCCCACTTCCACAGGAAACCTTCATGTTGACCATGCTTGCATTCACCTTTCACCTTGTTTTTGCATATTCGGTATCAAACATGGGGCCTCATGCATGCTAGGCAGGCACTCTGCCACTGAGCTACATCCCCAGCCCCTTACATTCAATTTATAATTACCATGTATGTCCAATTGTTAGCTATCTAAATGTAAACACAGTGAAACTTCAGCTATCTGGAACCTTGACTGAGGCATCATTCTAGATATCTAAGCTTTGGGCTAGCCAAAAACTGAACATCAACCTCAATCAACCTTAGAAACTGTCTTTCAAAAATAGGAGACTCCCTAACTTCCAACCAGGATATACAGAAAATAACTTAACCATTGCTTAATGTCAAAAGGCATCTGTTCTCTTCTAAGCTTGGCCTGCATGTATAAATCTCACCATGTTCCTTCTTTCCCTTGCCTCCACTTCCTCAACAATAATAAGAACTAACTGTAATTATGCAGTTACTATGTGCATCCTTCCAAACAAATATGAACTCATAGAATTGCCATATCCCAGACAGGTGGACATTGTTACTCCTGTTTGATAGACAAAGTGAGAGATACCCAGAGGTTAAATGACATGTTCAAGGTCACAGAGCTGGCAAGCCATAGAGGCAGGATTTGAACCCAGGCATTGCTGCTCTGGTGATAGGACTAGGTGCTTCCAGCTGCTTGGACACTCAGGCCTCAGTTCCAAACCCAAGGAGTTGTTAAGGGGGTACATATGCCTCCCCCATGGAGCTCAGGCTCCAGAGAGAGAAAGTGCATACTCTACTTTAGGACCTCCCTAGACCTCACTCAGGCCACGGCCAGGGCTACACAGACATTCTGCTGCCTTTGTTCCCTAAGTCCCAATACTGGCCACTGCTTACAGAACTCAAAGATCCCCAGCTCTTCCCCTGTGGGCCCTCCAGCCCTGCCAATTCTGAACTTTATATCTTCAGCTTTTTTCTGGCTCCTCACAAGTGGAAAAAAGGATCATTCTTAGGAGTGTGTGTGTGTGTGTGTGTTTTCCTGCCCATAGAAATAAAATAATACGCTTTGCCCACCCCCCAACTCCCGGTTGCGTAACACTGGAAGAGATGAGGAGCTGGACAGAAACACAAGGAGGTGGCCACGGTGTTCTGCCCACCCACTCCCATCCTGCCATGGGCCACACAGCAAACCCCTCTGTGGCCTAATCCTTCTCTCTTCCCTTCTGCAGGGAATTACTGTTGTGGCCTCAAACCGAACCTGGAAAATGTAGCATTCCTGCCCACCTTCCAACCTCATCACCCACAACTCCCTGGCACGAGCTCTTTTTTCCAGACAAACCAGGCTCCTCATTGATCTCAACACATGTTTCATGCTTTCCTACCTCTGTGCCTTTGCCCACACAGCTGCTCCTCCAGGAATGCCCTCCCTCTCCTCTCCCTGTATCAAACCTACCATCCTTTTGAGGCACTGAGGAAGACAAGCACTTAACTAAAAACCTACTGTGTGGTGCTAGGCCCTGGGACACAGAGACAAGTGGGCCAGGTAGAGCTCCTGCTCTGAAAATAGACACTGAAAAGCAATTACACAATCACAAATGGTGAAAATCTTCCCTGGTACCCTTCTGCCCATATCACCTCAGCCTGGGGCACCATCACCAACTGCTGGACCTGAAGAGAACAGTCCTCAGCAGTCCATCACTCCCTTCCACTGCCATATCCACTTAGAGAAAAAAATTCTCCTAAGTCTTTAATGCCTTCTACTGACATCCACTACTCCAGAGAACCTTCCAGAATGCCCTGTCCTCTAAACTTAGCTCCAGTGAGTTAGCTGGACTTCTCCCTGTGAAGCTCTGCAGTGAATCTCATTGACTTACCACATGACCCCTGCAGCATGGGAAGAGCTGACCTGTAATCCCCCTGCTACCTGCTCCAGTGTGCTATTCCAAGGCCATGAGGTTCCGTATGTGCCACATCACACCAAGGTTGGGAAGCACTTCTGAAGCTGCTCTGTGCTGCTGATGGGCCTGCATGTCTCAGTGTTCACTGCACAGATACACAAGTTTGCACTGAGCAGTGTCATTCCTATGGTTAAAAACTTTTCTATTTGGCTCAAAATTATTACCTTGGGTGGTTTTGTGATATCTTTTTAGTAGTTTGTACATGGGCTGCTTGACAGACAAAACACAGTGCAGCAGACAGACCCAACCTCAACCTGCAGAAATCACCTCTCAGTCAGGGGATATAGCTCAGTGTTGAGAGCACTTGCCTCACATGCACTGGAAAAAAAAAATCTCTCCATTTACTATCCCCAAAACTGTTCAGAAATTGAAATGATGAAAACTTTATTAATGACTATTGGTCAAAAATAATTTGAAAAGATAAGAAAAGTCAGTGGGAGGAAGGGGCCAAACCAGTGCAAGGCAGCGTTCTTGGTAAAGAACATATAGGTGGAGGTTAAAGGTAAGTCAAACTCTGTAATTCCAGCAAGCACTGAGGAAGAGACAGCATCTCACAAAGATAATGGCAAGCCAAACAGAGATGTGATCATTCTCAAATTCTCGGACTAATGATTCAACCAGCCTGGGGTATTAGCTTCCCAGAGGAGCTTACTGCCCTGCCTGTTCTAAAAAGGATGAGTAGGTACCTGAGCTGGTGGGAACTAGGAAGGGCTTTTGCTACTGAGGAGAGCGGTGACTTCATTCACAAGGTAGAATATGACCTTGCTCTCGTCCCCACTTTGCGCTCTCCTACAAATCCATCAAGTGACTCCTAGGCAGCTGCAGCATGCACATTCTACCCACAGGCAGCCATTTGACATGCTAGAGATGTTCCACTCAGACAACTGCTTTAGAAGTCACTGTGCCAGGTGACAAATCACCTGGCCCACATCAGAAGGGTAGGTGTCATGGTGCAAGGACTCAATACCCTCTGTAGACTTTTGCTTGGAACATCCCTGCCCCAAATCTACATCCAGCGAATGCTCAAGGCTCATGCAATGGACCTGACACCAATGGTCCAGGTGTCATAAAGAAGTAGAACACAGCTGGAATCCAAGGCTTTCTCTGGGATGGAAGGACTCCCCCTTGTTCCTTCTAACCAAGCACCTGTCCAAGACACCATCACTCCAAGCAGAACATTATATGAGTAAACTCAACATCAAGGCCAATAATGGGGGAAGAAGCAGGACCACTCCTGAGAGCTTTAAGAAAGAAGTCCTTATGGAGAGTGGAAAGCTGTCGTGATCATTTGTTGGGAGGAAAGGAGCAGAGAGAGTCACTGCATACTTATAAAGGAAGTGTATACTTTGGTGACCATCAACTGACTCAAGCCTGGGGAATGGGGCTGTTGGAAAACTTACTCTCTTCAAAGGAGTGACCTCCTTCCTCAAGTGAGTCTGGCAGGAAACTGATCATGGTGCAGGAGGGAGCCAGTAATAAAAGCAATGTGTGTTAGTCAGCTTTCCTTTACTGTAACAAATACTTGAGATGATTAACTTATAAAGAGAAAAGGTTTATTTTAGATCACAGTTTCAGAGGTTCTAATCCATGCTGGGTTGGCCCTGTTGATTTGGGCCTGTGGCCAGGCAGGATATCATGGTGAGGAACTTGTGATAGAGGAAAGCTACCCACCTTATGGCCAGGACATGAAAAAGAAAGAGGAAGGCATAAGAATCCCACTATCCCCTTCAAGGGCACACCCTCAATGACCAGAAGACCTCCCACCAGATCCCACCTCTTAAAGGGTCCACCACTTCCCAATAGTGCCCAATAGTTTTTAACACATGGGCCTTTGGGGGACATTCCAGATTCAAACTATGCACAATGCAATCAGAAGACCTAGAAGGATCTTACAATAATTTTCAGTAGAAGTATAGGGAAAAAAACATTTGTTACAATGTACAACCATATATCTAATCTTCTGAATAAAAACAAACACCTCAGAGTTATTGTTCACTGAGTGGTCAGAGTACCAGTGATGCAGCCAACCCTCTCTCACGAAATTAAAGGAATCTCAAATAGCCGATGCCAATGATTCACACCTGTAATCCTAGATACTTGGGAGTCTGAGATCAAGAGGATAAAGGTAAGGACTGGCAGAGTGGCTCAAGTGGCAGAGTACCTACCTAACAAGCATGAAGCCCTGAGTTTGAACCCCAGTACCACACATCAAAAAAAAAAAGGATCAAGTTTTGAGGCTAACTTGGCCAAGGATTTCATGAGACCCTATCTCCAAAACAACCAGCACAAAATGGAGGGGTAGCTTAAGTTGTAGAATGCCTGCTTTGCAAGTGCAAAGCTCTGAGTTCAAAACCCCAGTCCGACTCCAGCCCCCAAAAAAGTGGAATTAGAAGACTGCCCCCACAGGTTTGTCGATACATAATTAAATAATAGATGTTGAGTACTTGGCACATAGTAGGCGCTCAAGAAATCCTGGCCGTATTTTATAAATATCTGTAGTTTTCAAAATAGGTACGCTGGGGGAGATTCCTTGCTTTACAAAAGAATTCACCACAGGGTCCCTTTAAGCCTTCAGCCCTGCGAGTGCATTTTAAATGGAATTGAGTTTGGAGAAATCCATTTACACATGACTTTTCAAAAACACAGCCAATGCACTAATGAAGGCAGGCCAACCTCCAGCAAGAGCTCCCCGGGCACTCTCTCTCAGTCTCAGATCCTGTCCAGCAGGATTCTGTGAAAGACTGGAGACTAAAAACATCTTCTCTCAAAACCCGCAAGAACCCACTGGCTGCCCTCTGGGAAGTCTTTTTTCCATGCATATTTGGAAGGGCCGTGGTGTCTCCAGCTATGTGTCCAGGCTTATGAGGACAATAGCAATAAGCTAACAACATTAGCTGATGTTTATTGAGGGCTTCCTATGTGAGAGGCACTGTGTTAATTCCCATGCATTATCCCACACAAGGCAACAGAAGCTAATGTCTATACAACCACAAGTGCTTGCAGATGAAAGATGTTCCCATAATTCCTCACGAAAATCTCACAGAGTATTATCTTTGTTGTTTCTCGGATAGAGAAAGTGTGGCACAGAGCAGGCAAGTCATTTACCAGGGTTGCACAGAAGTAAATGATGTTATTAGAATAGGTCTTTCTCTGAAGCCCACCCCATTACAGACTCACTGCTCTCCATCCATATACCTTCCCCACCAGCACCAGATCCAGCAAAGCCAGGACCAACCGTAAGGCAGAGGGTCCCCTTGGGAGGCACTGCTTCTCCCCCTACTCCCTCCCCATCTCACTTAGCCCTCCACAAGCTGTTGTCAATTGCACTGAAGTATTTACAGCAACCAGCGAGACCGCTGACACCTCTGCCCACGTGGGCTATAATTTGATGCTCAAGTTGTTAAACAGCCGCTTTCCAGCGTGAGCTCTTCATACATGAGTGTCTCCCCCAAGAGCCAGGCTGGCTGTCTCTCCACTGTTCCTGATGCCTGCATGCCTCTCCTGGTGGCCCCAGGCGTATGCACATGTGCACATATGTCAAATACACCATCACACACACACACAGAGTGTTCATCACAAAGTGACCCCAGTTCTCTGTTGAGGACACACCTGCCAACACACACCATGTGTATCATAGGCTCCCAGTCTCACCCCAGTCACACACCTCATGTCATCCACACACAAGACACCACAGGGGGAATGGCTGGGACATCCTTAGTGAGGGAGTATCCACAAGTGTTAGTAATGCTCACCCCAAATATATTCCCAGGAAATATGCTTTCTCCCATATATTAACTTATCAGAAAATTATCCACATGCTCAACTTTGCTCTAGGGAAAGCATCTAAATACTCAGCATGGTTTTTCAGCTAAATACTCAGCTAAATGCAGCTGCCTGTCACTTGGATGGATCTCTGTGCTTGCATGCTGAAGCATCTACCTAAACCTCCGTCTCCACAGCTATGTGGGTGGGGTTGAGGGGGTACCTGCTCTCACACCAGCATGTCTGCCTCTCTGTCTGTTTGTACAGAGCAGACCCAGCACTTTGGCTCTGTTGCAGCCCTCTCCCCAGCAGAGGAGAGAGTAGGGCTGCCCTCCACATAACTGTTCAAGAGGAAACACATCCCAGAAACCTGAGTGGCATGCCGCCCCCATTAATGAGCAATGGGAGGGGTGGAAAGAGGAGAGGGAGCAAAGGATGGGGGGCAAGTGCCTTCAGGCAAAAGAAGAAAGTGCAAGGCATCCACCCAGGACAGAATAGACTCCGGGATGTGGTCCACAGCATTGAAAGCTGATCCACTGAGGGTCTAAAGGGGAAGCAGGTTTCTAGACCCTCTGGTACCCTGGTAGGTCCCCTGGTCTGTGAGGACAGGGATCATTCTTAAGTCCCCTTCTGAAGAAGGGATGCCTGGGAGGCTCCATGGGGGTGCAGGCAACAGTGTGAGCCCAAGTTGAGGAGAAACCTCACAGAGCTGCCTTCTTATGGAAGTTTAGGCCTGCTGCACATAAGGAGATTTGATTCAGGCACAGAGTTGGGCCAGAAAGATAAACTGGGAAAGAAACGGGTAGGAGGATAACAAAGGAGGAGAGAAAGGTCTGGGTAGGATGGACCAAAAGATAGAGGCCCAAGGAGACCCAGGGTTCAGCAGAGATAAAAGATAGGAACTAGACAGACATAGTAGCCTATAATCCCAGCACATGGGAGGCTGAGGCAAGAGGATGGTGAAGGTGAGGCCAATCTGGGCAACACAAAGAGACTCTGTCTCAAACAAAACAAAACAAAAGTAATCCGGACATTTATCATTTAAGGACTAGAGATGTGGTCAGTAGAACCCTTGCCTAGCATGCGTGAGGCTATGGGTTTGATTCCCAACACAGTAAAAAAAAAAAAAAAAAAGTCCAGCTGAACTTGCTGTACTTTAATTAAGGAGTTATCTCCTTTTTCCTGTCTGCTTTCAAGGTATGAACATAGTGCCCTCTACATTGCCCAACAAATCTGTGTTCAGTCTTTCAAGGGGATCTTTAGATACTGAATGGCACAGAAGACTCAAGGAGACTTTGCATGGCCATCAAGCCTGTGTAGTCACCAAGCCCGTCCCTCATGCACACACAACTGGACTCCTACACTGGCAGATGGAGCCATGGGACTAGGTTCTAGCCAAGGAAGTAGTTAGAAGTGACGTTTGCCACCTGTAGACCCTGGTCTTTTAATAAACATCTCCCTTAGAATCCCCTGTTCTCTCCCTCTGCCTCTTCAGCTGAGTCTAGAAGATCCTGTGGAGTTGGGGTCCACAACCCTCCAAGAGGTTCGTGGATAGAACTTTTGGAGTGAAATCTCCTTAAGTTTGGATGGGAAAATAAATTTACCTTCATTTTCACAAACTTGTAAACTGAAATTCTACATTTTATTCAATGATAAAAGGAGGAAATAGATCACATTATTATTTCCCATGCCTATAATTTTACCATCCCTAGAAATTATAAATAAATTATTGCAGAAATATTGAAAGGCCATGTATGCTGACCAATCTTTAAAATTTCAGCGTTAATTCCACCACTATATTTTATATAACTTGCTAATAAGTCTTGTTTATATATTTTCTTTCTTTCTTTTGAGTAGCTGGGACTACAGGCAAGCACTACCAAACCCAGGTATGATTATTATATCACAAATTTATTCACTTCTTTTATTATAAATATTATTATATTGCAAACAACTTCTAATATTTTGATATTTGAATCTTAATATAACTAGTTCCTTTTGGAGTCCTGTGAATTTGACTTCTGCATTTAAAAAAAATCTTTATTCTTGCCAGTGATAGTGATACACACCTATAATCCCAGCAGTCGAGATGCTGAGGCAGTAGGATCTCAGTTCAAGACCAACCTGGGCTACATACTAAAACCCTATGTCAAAATAAATAAACAAGCAAACAAGTATAAAAATCTTTATTCTGAGGGATGTATAGGTTTCACTAGTCTGACCAAAAGGGGTCCATGGTACAAAAAAGAAAAGAAAGCTGCTCCCCCAGAGAATGATGATGACCCTAGATGGAAAACACCTGGGCCCCAAAATGACTTATAACCTCCCTCAATACCATCATCACTGAGCTAACATTTAGACTATGAAATGAGGGGAAAATAACCTTTACCTTTATTTATTCAAAGACTGAGAACCATTTATAATGCAGAATTTGAGTGGCCACAGGGAAAGAGCTCACTCTTTGCTCTCTTGGATGCCCTTACTCATCAGGATGATGTCAGAAGAGTGTCTTGGACACCCTCCCCTCCCATGAGACCCAACCTTGTACTGTCCAAATTTTCCCCAACCTTCAGGGCCTCTGTGCCTCTTACCCCCTGACAGAAATTATTTTCCCCATCCTGAACCACCAAGAGTTATCAACAGCAGAGTGTGCACCTTCCTATGGGAAGGAAGTTGGATAAATTTCCTTACTGACCCCCAACCCATACCCTGTTCAAGGAAAATGTATGATCCAAGTGGAAAAATATTACACTAATGCTTTCCCTCTCTGGGGCCTCAGTTTTCCTCCTCTGAAACTATTTCTGCCCAGTCTGGATCTCCAACCAATGTACATTGTTCTGTAGGTCTCTGTACAGCAGTTCCCCTTATCCTCAGTTTTCCTTTGCACAGTATCAGTTGGCCACAATCAGCCATCCTAAAATATCAAATGGAAAATTCCAGAAATAAACTGCATAAATTTTAAATAACTTTTATAGTATATTGTTATAATTTTTCTATTACTAGTTGTTGTTAACACTCTTAGTGCACCTACTTATAAATTAAACTTTATCATAGGTATGAATATATATATATATACGTACATATATATATATATAATATGAAAAAAACATATATAAGGCCAGGTACTACCTGAGGTTTCAGGCATCTGCTGGAGGTCTTGGAGTATATACCCCATGGATAAGGGGGGACTAATGTAGTTTTGGTATCAAGACCAAACTAAAAGTCAGGCAGGGGTTAAAAACAAGGTGAGTCCTCTCTGACCTGGTGAATGCTACCTCTTCCAGGGTCCCAGGCTGAGTCAGCCCCTTTGTCCCATATCCTTGAAGCCACTTCCTCTGCCCACTCCCTCCTGCTTCTCCCACCCCACCTCACACCCAACAAGCACTTGGAGCCCTTGCCCTTGGGCAGGAGTACTCATCTTCTCTGTGCACAGAGCTCTGGAGAGCCCAGGCTTGCTCCCCAGGACAGCTTCTGCACCATTGGAAGCGAGGATGGCAGGGAAGCAGCTCCCAAGTCCCCTCTTCAGAGGACTAGCCCAAGCACCTTTTGTCTGGAGGATGGAGATGCACTGAGCTTGAGGAAGGCCCTTTCTCTCCCTTCAGGTTATCTTACAAGCTCGGGGCTTAGAGTCCCCCCACCCCTGCTCTGGATACTGCTTTCCCCCACCATGCCAAGCACCCGAGATCACTGTCTCTCTACTATGAAAGGTCATGCTTTTAAATAGCATTATTCCACTTGTCTTTGGACAAGGGACACACTCTGGGAGGCCTTGTGCTTTGTGCTGGGAAGAGTGATTGATGAATCAGATTAAGCGCCTGCCCTCAGGACCTCCCAGTATGGTGAGGAAGCATGGTAAGCAGAAAACAATAATCACAATCAGTTGTTAAAAGCACTGAAAGTCATAGCATCCCTGGGGACAGGATCTAACCCCAGTGGATGCAGAAGAAGGTTTGTGGTGACAGCTGATCAGGGGATGAGCCAGATAGAAAGAAGGAGAAGAAACAATTAGACCCATGAACAATACAATCATTGGCTCTTAGGATCATTAAAAGGTAGACTCATAGTCTCTTAAAATCATTCTTTTTATGTATTTTTGGGGGGTGAAACTGGGGTTTAAACTCAGGGCCTCATGCTTGCTAAGCAGGCACCCTACCACTTGAGCCACTCTGTCAGCCCTAGAATCATTCTTTGAATCAACAACTATTTATCGTGCCAATTACCATGTAAAAGAGGTCTAAGAAGTAAAAGACTCTCATATCCCAAAGCTGGCCTGGCTTCCTTCCATATCCTGCTCATAAGGGACAGGCTTCCCTGTCCTACTCTTTCTTCTCATAGGGACAGGAAAAGGGGTCTGAAGATGTTCTGGGTATCAGGATGAAGGTTGAGTTCTCCTTGCTGTGTTGGAGGAGGGCTGTCCAGTTGGGAGCTCTCTGGGAGGGACAATGGCACTCTAGGAATGATTCTGGCTCCCTGTAGCTACAGTGACTGGCAGGTCCAGAAACCAGAGCCCTGTTGACTGAAGTCAGAGTCAATGACCTCTCCCACAACAGGTAACAGCCTACCAGAGTTGGGAATGAATCCTGTCCTGAATTATATCCTTCAGATATTATCTCTCAAAGCCCAAGTATTTCTATTTTCCTTTCAAGCCCATATCATAGATTTAATTAGATCTGCATTTGTATGCTTCTTTCTCTTCTCCACTAGACTGTCAAAATCCCAAAAATAGGAAGCAATGTTAGTTTGTTCACCATTGTATCCTTTGTGTAGGCCAGAGGACCTGGCACAAAGCCGGTCCTAAAAGACTGCTGAAATGGCAATCTTGAGACTGAGAAGTAGACATAGCCACCCCAGCAGAAGAAGACAGTCTAGAAATTAGTTCATTTCATTTTTCAGAAAGGATGGAGCATGGGCTGAGGTGTGGCTCAATGGTAGAGCACTCAGCTAGTATGGGCAAGGCCCTGGGTTCAATCCCAGACTGAGGGAGGAGGAGGGAGGGGGTAGAAAAGCTGTGCATCTTCTATGAAGAAGGCAGGGGTATGGCAAAGCTGGACCAGTGGCAGGAGTACAGACACAGAAAGGAACTCAATGTCCTGGCCCTCAAGATGGTCTTCCTTGAGTCAATCAATCCCATTGAGCACCCCTTCTGCCCAGCCACCTTCTTGGGAGTGCACCTGACCAAGCAGTCTTCTCTCCAACAAGATATCCTAGAACTGTCTGAAAGGGCCCAAGGGGCCAGAGTGGAAAGGAGTGGGGAAGCTATCAGTTTGGGTGTGGCGTGGGGTGGAGTGGAGTGGAGCGGGGCATCCTTCCTTTGGAACCAGAGCCCCAGCACAGCCTTCACACCTAATCTGGGTAGGGCATGCCTTCAGAAGAAGAACACAGAGCCATCAGGGTGACCCAAGCACATCCCAGATAGCACGGATCTACCCCTGTGGGCTTAGGGTCATCCCTGTTACTGCAGGTCAGGCCCACTCAGAACAGGGTCACCTTTATTGGCCTAGAGTCATCTCTTTTTAGCACTAGGTCATCCGTTTTGGAGCAAGGTCTTCCCGCTTGCAGAATCAGCTTCTAACTAAGGGTCAGCCCGAGGTAGGGCAGAGTCACCTCCGTCAGCAGTACAGTCACCTCCGTCAGCTCAGGATGAGTCCTGCTCCACCCAGGGTAAGCTCAGAGGACTTTGGGGCCAGCGGCGCCCCCAGGTGGCTGGGCCCGGCCAGCGCTCAAATCCCGTTTCCAAGGGTTTCAGAAACTTTGGCCCTGAGCTCCCCACCCTTGCTTCTCTCACACTAGGGCGGGGAGTCTCAGACTCCCACTCAGGCTCCAGCCTCTCCCTTCAGGAATTGCATCTGCTTCTGACTATTCTTTGCACGCATCTTTGGGACTCCTGCCCACAGAATGCAATTTGGGTGCGTGAACGCATCTGAGACTGAGAATCTAAGATGTAGGCAGAAAGGAGAATGTCACCAGGAAAATCCAGCCCCAGGGCCAAGGGAAACTATGACAGAGCCCGACCTTCTATTCCTCTGGGTCTGGGCGGACAAACATTCTGCTGACTTGTCAGAGAGCACCAGCCCCCAGAACACCCCACAAAATCGAAAGTTCTCCTTTGGTCTCCACTAGAACACTTGAAGAGGAAGCAAGTGTTCCTTCCTACCCAGGCTTTGGAAGGGCTCTTCCTTCCAAAACACCTCCACAGTTTCCCAGCTCTTGTGAGGTGCCCAGCCTCTCCCGCCTCCTCAATATTCACATCCTGGCAGGACTTTCAGAAAGGAGGAGAGGCAGGGGCAGAAGTAAATGGGAGCCAGTGTAAAGGTTCCTTTTCACTCTTTCACTTTTTGTGCTATCCTTTCCTGGTGCCATCATAGACACAGTGGCTGGGACTGAGAGCTTAGAAAGCTGCCAGGTGGCCACTCACCTTCAGGCTCATTCATCCACATGCCCCTCCTCCATAAAGGAGGCAAGCTCTGGCTGCACAGGATGCCAAAGCATCCACAGGGACTAGACCATCCCTCTAGGGCCCTGCCAGCAGAAGAGAGAGCCCAAGATACCACATGGAGGCTCCTCATATCCAAAAAGGAAGCTAGCCAAGCTCTCCACTCAGCCATTGTGGCGCTGCCTGGACTGTGTCTGCAGAGTTCAAAACAGTTCCATCCAGTACCCTCACTGTCCAGGGAGAGCTGGGATTGGAGAATGCACTCTTCAGTAGGCTAGAGGGAGGAGCTGGGAAGCAACCACTGACCACAGACCTGAAGGTGGGTTCAGATTAATTTATTCCACTTCCATTTTTCAGACAGAGAAACTGAGGTCCATGCTATTGCATAGAAGCTGCAGGATTCAACTGTACATCCAGGATTCTGTTGAGCAACTTTGGGCAAACTCTGGCAGTCACCCTCCTCTAGATGTGTTTCCCCAGCCATACCTGTTAGCCTTGGTGACCCCACAAATAAAATGTTATTACAGGCTCTACAGTCTGCTCCATCACCTTTAATGCAGGAGGAGGTTCCTGGGAATGGAAGGGAAAGCTCCAAAGCCACCTAGAACCACTAGCCATGTCCCTATATGCAAACTGGAATGAAGGTAGTTAGCAGCACCAGCAGGAAGGGGCGGGAGGCAGACAAAGGAGCCTTTTGGCTAATCTGGAACAACCTGGATCCTGAGCCCAGGCAGGCTGCAGGAGCTGGACATGGTGGGAAAGGGAGGATAATGGAGCTTAGGGAGGTCAGCCTGCTCCTCTCCCATTCAAGTCAGTATGCCTCTCACAGCTTTGGTTCAAGCTCCACATTCCCAACCTTATCTGCACTGGGGGAGGAAGGTAGGAGAAGATAGACAGGTCCCAGTCTCTATTAGGGAATAAAGGAAGAGGCTGGGGGCTGGTGGAATGGTTCAAGTGGTAGAGCGCCTGCCTAGCAATGGTCAGGAACTCATGTCCCTTCCTTCCCACTCCTGCAGGGACACATTCCTCACCCTTCCATCCCAATCCCAAGTGTTCTCCACCCACATCTTCCCAGCCTCTGCCAGAGCCACCCAAGAAGACTCACCACACTCACAGACTCACACTGATCATCACAAATACACACATTAGCACACACATACTCATTTACAAATATTCACCCCTAAGCACAGCTGCCTGAGCACACTGATACATACCCATTCCCTCACATACACGGACACAGACCCCAAATACCAAAAACCACATACACACCTACAGGCTGTGATACATGGAGTGGAAATCTACACAAAGTGGAAAACTACATCCTTAATCCTTAAAACACCAGACTTTTTTTTAAACTTCAGAAAAGGAGAGTCACTTGTTCTTTCAGTTCTCAACTACCTAGTTAGCCTGCTTACAATGATGTGAGGCAGATGTTTGCTCCAGGACAATGCCCAGACCACAGTAGATACTCCATAAGTATGGGAAGGAAAGAGAGAAGGCGAGAAGGAGGGAGGGAAGGAAGGAAGGAAGGAAGGATGGATGGAGCCAGACAGACAAAGACTGAGCCAGACAAGGAAAAAATCTCCAGGCTGGGAGTGAATTAACTCGCCTGTGTTTGATCCTTATCAGGTAATTCCTCAGACAGGAAAACTGTTCCTGATTTGGCCTTACACTTTTCAGATATCAGCAAACGAATCAAGAGACTGAGGTGGCAGTCCACAGTGGCAGTCTGCAGATCCAAGGCCAGAAAGGATGCCTGGCCCATCAGAGAGGGGAAGCGGCTTTGCAATCCATCTGCCCTAGCGTTGCCACGCTAAAGACTCAGAGGTTTGCAAATGCACATTCGGAAAGATCCTCAGCCTTCAGCTGACCTGGGGCTCGGCAAAATCCGGCTGGCTGGGACAACTAGAAATGGTAATCGGCCCACCAGTGTCGCTGGCTCTGAGATCCAATCCTTGTACTGGGGAGTCCAGGTTCTTGGTTCCTCTTCCCAGCTCCGACTCATGGGCTGTTTGACCTCGCCTGGTCCTTTCCTACTGAAAGTGATAGGTGGATCGGCCAGTTTCTTGGGACCCTACACTTCTACCGTCTGGGGCCCAGGCTAATTTAAGTGATAACCTCACCAGCTACCTTGGTTGACTGCGGTGACTCGCGGGGAATCGAAACTTATCCCAAAAAGACTGGAACATTTGCTTGCAACCTGCAGTTTAAGACATTGAGACGGAAACTCAAATGACCAAAGAGAAGAGGCCGCTGGGAGTTAAGAACCAGCTAAGGTGGGATGGAGAGGTGGAATCCCCACTCCCAGCATATCTGAATCTGAATAGGACAGGACAACTAAACCCTGGAGTCCTTACTATACCTACACCTGCTGGAAGGAGAGCTGAGAAAGGGCTGTAGATAAGCCACTGTGAATTAATTTGAACAATAAAATCCACTCCTGCACTCAGCCCTCCTCCCTCACTGACCCTTGCACACTGGTGTTCCAATCCGAATAACTTGAAATACAGTTTTTGGTCTGCAATAATTTTTAGGAATCGAAGGAATAGTTTAATTTTTTTTGTTTCCCCAATAATTCACTCTTTCTAGTCCTAACATTCGTGCAACCATAATTCCAAAGATACTTTTGCCTGTGAAGACAAAAATGCCCAGAGGTGAGACCAGTCTCAGGCCGTTTTCCAGCTTCTGGGAAAACTGAGCACAGATCTCTCCAAGGTGCGGGCTTTGGGTTGTGAACCTCACAGGATTCCAATAACCGTGGCTGAGCGCATCCTTCCGAGAGGCACGCGCGCCAGGTCTGATGCGCACTCCCCAGGAACCAAACGTGTCCAAATGACTGGGCGGGAGTAGAGGGACAGTGAAGACCCGGACTCTATTGACCCCCCTCTGGGACCACGAAACTTCGGCGAGGAGGCTTAGCAATCCTGGAGTAAGGCAGAGACCCCTGCCTCATGGAGAGACGCCAAGTCGCGACTGCGAGAGATTTCCGCTTGGAGTCCGCGTGGAGCGAATAGACAGCACTCTGCAGGGACCCAGGACTAAGGGCTGAGAGCCCAGGAAGGCTTGGAAACAACCCCGAGCGTGTGGGCGCGGAGTCCCAGAAGCTGGGCGCATCGGTGGAAGTCGCCTTCCTTCCCTAGCAAACCGAAGCCTCCCGACCTCCGGAACGCCCGCAGCCTCGCGCCGCGGCGCTAGCTCAGCTACGGAAGGAGGCGGTGCCCGCTCCGCCCCGCGGCGCGCCGCGCCCTTCAGCCCACAGAAAAATTCGTTCCTAAAACCAGAGCGCAAGACTCTGTCCTCCCTACAGATTTCTCCGTTGATACGCGTCTATGCCAACCTTTAAAAAGCAGAATAATTGCACTCAAGTGCTCACATGGACGAAAGCCTGGGAGGCCGAATTATCCTACACACCACTGCCCACCTTCAGTTCTCAATAAACGTCTCTCCGGAAACCTCACAGCGCCAGCCCCGGGGACAAATGTAGGCTGCGTCGCACATCATCCTGGTTGGCCGCTGGGACACCTCCCCAGACCCCAACCTACACACCCTTCTGAGTCATTTATCGCAATATTTTATGCGCAAACCCAAACCCGCCTAGCTTCTCTTTAGCGGGACGCGCGGGGTTCGAAGTAAACTCCAAATTCGGATCGTAAAGACCCAGGCGTGCTGCCTCCTCCCACCACTTCCTAAGCACCAAACCTTACGAGGCACGCTCCACATTCAAAATCTTTTCTCCCTTTCTCTTGCAGGGTCCCTCGTTTAAACCGCATCGGCGCCTTTATTCGCCCGACCCTGCGCGCAGGAAAACCCGCCTGGTCGGTCATTGTCTGGTCCCGGGTTGCCCCCGCCCCCGCCCCCGCCCCAATCAGTGTCACAAAACGCCGCTTTCAACAGATTCCAAACCCTCTTCACCCGGGCTCACCGAGCCTTCAACTTCATTAAGTGCGCGCTACGGCGGCGCTGGAGGAGGCGAAGTTTAAATAAACCGGAGCGGAGAGGGAGGAGGGGTGGGTCGGGGAGGGTGGCTAGTTGAAGGGGGGAGATAGAAGTGTTTTTGAAAAGGGGAAAGAAAGTCATCAGGGGGAAAAAGCGCTTTGTAACCACGAAGACGCGCCCGCTGTGGCGAGAACAAATTGGATATGGAGGGGAAGTGTCCAGCCCCCCCCAACTCTGGCTCCTGGGTGGTCTGGGGAGCCCCTTGGAGAAAGAAAGAAAGATGGGGAGGAATAGGCGGTGAAAAGAATTAAGCATTTTAATTGGGACTGCAACAGAGAAGTGCGGGGAGGCTCGCCGACTGGCCTCGATCACCCAAACCAAATACTCTTCAATAAAATAAAATGTCTGCCCTTAGCTGCGGCTGAAAAACGTATGTGAAGGTTGGAGAATCAAGGTTGTTCTTCACAGCCATAGAAAGTAAATCTGCAAGATGGGGGAAACTCTGCCCGGAAAGACCCTCCTCCCCCTCCTTGTGGCCTCGGGCCTCCGGCGCCGGATGAAAAGGAATGAAATTGAACGAAATGAAGTGAAATTGACCAGTGAAATTCGCCAATTTTCTTCCTCTTTAAACTGCCCGCTCTCAGCAGCACTCTCTGAACCCCCGGCCGATTTCTTACCATTTTTTTTCTCACCTCGGAGAGAGGAAGGTGTGCCCTGGATATTTTCTTATTATTGTCACCGTTTGTTGGGGCCTCTGGGGCAACAGTTCTCAGCTGCCTCTATCCAGGCAGGGAGGGAAACTAAGGGAGCCGTTCCTGATGGGAGGACCTGTTTCTCCTCCTAGGAGACTGGGCCTCTATGTGAGTGAGTCAACACTCGCTCTATGCACCCACAGATCCGGTGGAAGTCACCCACTGGGCCCTTCCAATCTGGAAAAAAAAAAAAGCCAGGAAGATTGTAACATATATATCCTGGAACTCCTTCATCCTCCCTAATAGGTTGCCCAAGAAGACAACCTAAAAGAGTCCAGAATTGCAAATACCTTCCCTTTTCTCCTGCCTCCTCCTGGGCTGCCAGCTGAGCATTAGTGGTTTCTCTCTGGCCCCTAGTCCTCAGCCATAATTGTATCTGGCCCAGACCTGGCCTTCTTGACTCACTGGGAAACTAGGGTCTGAGTCATGGGTCTGGGGCCCCAAGATCTCCAGAAGATCTCTCTCTTCTTCCCAAATTCCTAAACTATACCTTCTGACACACAGAGACACAGAGTAATAAACTCTGATAAATACACACATGCGCAGGCGCACACACACAGAGAGAGAGAGAGAGAGAGAGAGACATCAAGGAAAATAGGTAAATAAATATGTATTCTGCATCTTAAAAAAAAGGAAACCAGGAGAATCTAACACTTCTGTAAAAAGTAGTTAAAGCAGTAATTTCGTCTATCTATCCACCGTCAGATATGTGTTTCTGCCTAGCTTAATTTTCTCCTCTAGAAGAGAAAGACCAACTGGTAAATCTTTTATTTAAAGCTCCACCTAATAGTTGAGAGTCACCTACTCATGGCAAACGAGATCATGTAACTGCAAAGTGCTTTATTGAGAAAGCAAACACATTTGTAGACAATATGTACCCCCTACACACATGCATCATGCATGATCACATTCACCCTTCCTTAAATGAAAAGAAACACAATCACACTCAGAGCAATGGAAGTCAAAGCAGCCAGTCAAAGACCATTATCCCAGCATCAGCAGAAATTTCTCACTGACCATTGAACATAACCTTACTTCTGGATCCTTTGATAAAATGGTAGGGAAGTGGCCTATTTCCTTCGACCTCTCCCTACTCCCATATCTCAAAGCAAGATGGAGGAGGGATGCCTTGCCTCTGGCAGAGAAATTTAAATTGCCATACACACCTTGAGCATTTTCCATAGGTGAAAATGATGGGAGACTTAGGAGTCTCAACAACCCTTCCCCAGCTCTGGGGTTCTCATTCTCATCCTAATTCCAGTCCTCATTCTACATGGGCCTTGTACTAAGCCCCCTTTCTCCCTATTATTGCCAGCAACTGGAATCCTAGCTGAAGAGGCCTAGGTAACTTCTCTCTGCCCACAGCTTTGGGTTCTCTTGCATCTGGGTCTCTGACCCTGTCTTCTTCCTTCTCTGTCACTTGTCTCCCAACCCTTGTCCTCAACAGTGTCTGTTTTTTAGTGAAAGCTAACTGCTTCTTCCTGCACTACTATATTTTTCCTCTTCTATGATCTCAGTGGACCACACAGATAAAAGAGCTAAGCAACCATCTTTGCTCCACCAAAAGCATCACCCTCACCCACCAGGTCTGCAAAGCTGGTTACCAGGAATGCCAGGCACAGGCAGAGAGCTGAGGGCTCAGTGTGCTACAGAAGACAGACTCCAACCAGAGCAATGGATTTGCACTCAGGCAGTAGCTTCCAACTATGAGCTTGACCTTAACAGTGAGCCCCCACTCACTGTCCGTTAGCTGTATAGAGCACCTCTGGTCCTTTCAGACTGAAGGAGAGACAGGTTTCTAATGCAATTTTAAAAGCCCCTAAATAAACTTCCACTCCATTACAAGTGTGGGGAGGAGTGATTCTAAAGGCCCTAATAGTGCCCAAAGAAATCCCTCTCCTCCTAGAGACAGACAATAACTGAGTCACAAAAACACACACATAGGGGAAAAGCACGGATATTCTGAAATACAGTTCACAGACATAAATTCAAGAAGCAAAATAACCCAAACACAAAAACAATGAACTCTATCAAAGCCCTACACACAGAAACACAGAGGTATATAAAATGTATATCAAGAGATGTAGTCTCCTTGTAGTCAGTGGGCAAAGTGTTTGACAGCACCAAGCACTCAGTCCTCTGCCCAGGCCACAGTAAAAGTAAAAGGAGGTAAGACTCCTCAGGTGCATTTGAAACCCCAGGCAAAACCCTTCTTAGTACTAGAGTGAAAATGAAAGTGCTGGAGGGGTCACAGACTTCCCAGAGAGCTGGCCCCAGTTAGCAGCTGAAGGCCAAAGTTGCAGTGCCTCCAGTACCTGAAAAATCCAACCCTCTTCCGCCGGCCTTTTCCTTCCTCACTCCCTCTTCCCTTCTGAGCTTGGGGTCTTCTGCAAGAGCCCCTATAATGACAAGGGAGTGCAGGCAAGCAGACCCAGCTGGTGACCACTGAAGTTCACATACATTTATTCAATTGACACCAATGGGAAGGCAGGGAGGAGACAGATTTTTTTTTCTTCCACACAAACCATCAGATGATTTCACAGACTCCCCTGAGCAGAGAAGTCCAAATTAATGCACACCAGTGGACAGAGAACGCAGAGAGCAGCCCGCTGTACAGAAATTTACACACAATTACAAGACCCCTTGCCATAGCTCTGTGCCCTTACCCACCCCACCCCCACCTTCCAGTCCCTGACCCAGACCCTCCTCTCCCACCCGACCTCATTGCCTTTAACTACAATAAATATCACAGGGCCTGAGGCAGAGCCAAAGGCAGAGAGGGCTGCTGGCCCTAGATGGTTGGCCACAGGAAAGCAGGGAAAGTTCCTTTACAAGTGCCCAAACAAGAGAAAGGATTTTCTTCAGTGGAGTGGGATCTGGGGTTTCTGCAAAGATTGTGGAGACCCCCGCTTCACCTCTCCTTTCAGCTTCCCCTGTGTAGACACTGCTTTAGGCTTCCAACTTCCTTGGAGAACAGCAAAAACAAAACAACAACAAAAAGGTCGAACTTTTCTTTTAAGCATAAAGCGGATAATAGAGGTCTTTAAATTATAATATTGGACAAGCAGGATCTCAAAGTTGAGGAAGGAAGGAATGGGGGAGAGGAAGAAAGGGAGATTTCTCAGCGCCCTTGGTGTTTCTGGCGGGATCCACAGGGCCCGTGCAGGCATATCTCCGGGAAAGCATTCTTCCAGGGCCGCGAACGGGCGCAGAGGTAGGGAAAAAGCGAAGGCTCCCCCATCCCTCTTTTACTGCTCAGACTGGAATGGGATCTTGGCTTGGGACCTCTTTACGAAGACCTAGGCCTCGCCCTGTGCGATGGAGCCCGTTTCGTCCCAACTCTCGGCGAGATTCTGAGCGTGGCGTCTGAAGTGCCAAGTCACGCGCGCCGGCCCCAGGTCTGGAGACTCTTCATAAATAAGACTCCCTGAGTTCCGCTGGGGCCGCAGGAGCTCCTGGGAGAGGCTGAGGAGTGCGGGCCTAACTGGCCCTGAGCCCTGTGCGGTCAGAAGTGGCAGCCACTGAGGCCGGCAACTTTGCTAGCGAACGGGGGCCCTGAGGACAGAAGCGCGTCCCCGGGGTGAGAGAGGCGGATGTGGCCGGCCACCGGAGCCAGGGCCGGGGCAGTCAGCATGGCTAAGACCTGGGCTTGACCCCCGGGACCCGCGGCTGCCGCGAACGGCGATCCGGGTGAGCCCTCGCCGCCGCCCGGAGGTGCTGCCCCGCCACCACCGTGGCCCATGATGTGGTCTATAGAGAAGGAAGGCCTCTGCCCTACCCCAGCGCCCCCGCCGCCCGCACCACCGCCCGCGTCAGTCTTGAGGCCCTGACGCAGGAGTGCGGTGGACAGACTGGCCGCGGTGCCAGCTGCAGGAGGACTCAGAGACGGAGGGTAGAAAGCTTTGGCGCAGCCCAGCTCCGCGCCAAGGAAGGCTGGCAGGCCCGCGGGGCCCGGACCCGACCCTGGGGCAGGCGCAGGAGCCGGAGCGGAGGCTGTGCCCGCGAACACCGAGGCCGTCGGAGGTCCGGGTGGAGGCGCAGCGGCGCGGCCTGGGGGAACCGACAGCTGGCAAGGCGCGGCGGCGGCGAAAGCGAAGGCGTGCGGGTGTGGATGCGGGTGCGGGGCCGGCCCCGGCGGGGGTGCGCCGTAGGCCGGGAGAGCCAGACCGTAGCCATAGCCGTAGGCGCCGTAAGCGGCGAAGCCGGGCAGGAAGGCTCCGGGATCCCCAGCCGCTGCAGCCCCGCCACGCAACAGCAGCTCAGGGTGAGGGTGCGGGTGTGGATGCGGCGGCGGCAGCGGCTGCCGCTTGAAGCGTTTGCGGCGCCTTAGAAAGCTGCCGTTGTCGAACATGTCTGCCGACTCCGGGTCAAGCGTCCAGTAGTTGCCCTTGCCCGGGTTGCCCGGTTCGCGAGGGATCTTGACAAAGCAGTCGTTGAGTGAGAGATTGTGGCGGATGCTGTTCTGCCAGGCGGGGAACTTCTCTCGGTAGTAGGGGAAGCGGCCGCTGATGAACTCGCAGATCTCGCTCAGTGTCAGGCGTTTCTTGGGGCTCTGAAGGATAGCCATGGTGATGAGCGCGATGTACGAGTAGGGTGGCTTCACCAGCGGGCTCCGCGTCACCGTGCCCCCCGACGGCGGTCCCGGCCCCGGCCCCGCCGCGCCCCGGGCCGCCGCAGCCGCCGCGCCTGGCCCCGGGCTTCCCGCTGCGGCTGCCGCCCCCCGAGGCGCTAGAGCGCGGGGCTCGCCGTCCGAGCAGCCACCCGACTCCTCCTCGTCCTCTGCTACGTCTGCCTCGGCTTCCTCCGGGGGAGGCTCGTGGCCGTGGGGGAGCACGTCCCGGGGGGCGCGGGGCCCCGAGCGGGCTGGAAGCTCCCCCCCACCGCTGCCACCGCCCACCACGTCTATGTCTGCGTCTGCCTCAGACAGCGCGGCCGGGGAGCTCTCGGAGGACATGATCTCGCAGCAACAGCTGCCCAGGGTCATGGTGCCGCTGCCGCCGCCGCTCTCCGGCTCCGCTCCGGCCAAGGCTCGGGCTCGGCCGCGCTGCTTCTGGGGCGAGTGTGTTTTGCGCGCGGGCGGGGAGGGGGCGGGGGACTGAGGCGGACCGGGAGGGGTGTCCCCCAGCTTCGCAGCGCCCCCTAGTGTTCCGAGTCTGAGGCTTTCACCCTGCAGGGATCCCCTAATTGACTGCTCCCTCGCTGCCCCGGGAGCCCGAGCAGGGACCCGTACCCACGGCGCAGGCGGAAGGAGCCTAGACCACCCCTTACCCTTGCCGATCTCGTACCCTAGTCACAGGGGTGGGACTGGGGGTTTGGGGGTTTAGTCCCTCCCGCCTAGCGGCTGTATAAGGCGGAAGAACCGCGGGCCCGGGGCGGAGCTCCCTGGGCGGGGCGGGGCGGGGAGGAAGGGGGTGGGCGGAGGGCCTCAGCTCTGGGGCCCGGCGGGAACAAACCCGCGCCGCGGCGGGAGCTGGGCTCGAGTGGCTGGAGGCGGGTCATCATCTTCCCCGCAGCTCTAGCAAACCCTCGGCTCCCTGAAGTCACCGCCTTCAGTGTGCTCAGCCCTGGAAGTTACGATTTACGCGGGCGCCAGCGGGAGCCGGTAGATGTGGCTACAGCCCGCATCCATCATCTCTCCAATGCAGTGTCTCGGCCACCAGGGCCGAAGGACCGTTGAAATGCGAGAGCCTGAGATGCCCGGACCAACCCAACCGAGCAGGGCCCGCCAGAGCTCAAGTGGCTTCCGGCCCGAGGGGAAAATGATCGCGAGGAGCAAACTTGGCGCCCGCAGCCTCCCGCCCCTGAAAGGTGAGAAATTTTGGCTGCTCCCATCTCTTTCCTTCCCAGCTCCGGCCCTACCACTATCCCCAGGGAGTGCGCCGCTGGCTTGTGGTCGGCTCTCAGATGCTTCGCTGCGGCCTCACTCCCTGGGCGCGCACCCGTCCATAGCTCGTAGTTTGCCTGTACTGCGACCGTTTTCCGTATCAGCATTTCAGTCTCTATGACTCTGTATTTCTTGCTGTCCTTGAATCTCTTGTCTCTGTCCCCTGTTGAAAACTCTGAGTTTGTCTGGGTGTCTGTTCCCGGGTCTGAGAATCCCTGGATGAATTTCCCTTTCTTCCCCTACACACTGAGAGCTGCCTCCCCTCCGCCTTTCTGGCCCCGGAACTTAGAGGACTTTTGGACAGGCAGTAAGTCTCCCATGGAGACCTCCGTCAGTGAACCCTGACCTCAGCCCAGGGCCAGGGTAGCCTTTATCTTGGGATCTCGTGCACAAAAGGTTGGTTTAGTGTGCTCTTCCTGCTAGTCGGGTTCCAACCCATCCCATTAGGCCTCCCTCCCTTAGCCTCCCTCCAGGACCCAGAAACAAATCACTCCAGCTCACACTGAGCCCAGTTCAACTTTTGGGGCGTGGAAGGGGGGTCTGGCGCTGGACCTGGACAAGAACTGAGCGGATGACCTGACCGCTGCCCCCACAGCGCCGCGCAGTGGCCACAGCTCCTAGCATTGGAGGTTTGAGTCCAGGCTGCGCGCCTTTGTCAAAAGGCTGTGGCTCATTAAGATGCACCCCCCCACCCCACCCCCCGCCTTTGGAGTCTCAGTTTCCTGGTCTGCATAGCTGTTAAGCGCAAGGACCCTAGACTCAAGCTCTGGGGTTCCATTTCTGGCTTCCGTACTTAGCAGGTCTGTCACTGATTTTCTTAAACTTTTGTCTGTCTCTTCCTCTGTAAAAAACATTTAAAACACCTATCTCATAATTAATATGTAAACATAACCATATTCTAGGTTATGGAGAAGGTATTGAGATAAATTGTAGATTCTTGGGGCCCTGATCTCCCATCTGGACCTCAAGTCCTGGCCCAGAAGGGGACTTCTTAGTGGTACCACCTCTGGTCATTGTGCTGAACTCAGGCCCCTGTAGATACGCTCAGGAGTAGGAAGGGAATTTGCAGCCCTAGTGGGCTGAATCTCCGCAGGATGAATGGATTCTTTTATCTGACAGTCAGTGGAAGAGTCTAGGTAAATCCAACTCTCCCATTCTACTGATGGGGCTGCAGAGGCTCAAAGAAGTGGGGAAGGATTCATCCAGGCTCCTGCAACAAGATAGAGCCTGGCCTGGTTGTGGAATGTTCACAATAGTTTTTCATCCTGCCAAGAACAGAAGAGGGTGAAAGGCTGGTGTAGCTGCTCAAATCCAGGGAGAGCAAGACCTCTGGGACTTACAGTTCTCTCTGGGACCTCAAATCAAGGAGATCCACTTGTTGTGCCAGGTCTGGATAAAGAGTATCCTTGGAAGAAAGAGAAAAGGTTCAATCCTCAATTCAGGAACAATAAATTGGACAAGGACTGTTGGTCCTGAAATTGGAATGTCGTGGGTGATAGGGCTCTCAAAAAAAAAAGAAAAAAAAAAAGTCCCGGTAAGTCGTTTCTTGCGTTGAGTCCAGATAAACTGACATACCTAGGGTTGCTAGATTTAGAAGATAGGTTTTATCTGGCAACAGTATACATACCTCAAGCTTGCTCTTTTTTACATGGAGTTCTTTCTCACACTCTCAGGACCCCACTTGCAGATACCCCACACCATTTACCACACACTAACTCCAACCCAGCTCATCTCTGCTAGTGTCTAAATAAGTGAGGAGAAAAGCATTGGTATCATGCTATCCATTTCATCTTCTGAATGTCTTCATTTTGAAAATGGCAAGCAGGAATGAGTAGCTTCCTGCCATGCCAGTGCTCTCCTGGTTTCTCAGGCTCCAGCCCCTGCCCAGCTTCACAGTAGGACTGGCTGAAGTGTTTGCTGCCCTAATCCCCTGGTTCTAATGCTCCAGGCAAGACCCTCTACTGACCAACAGTAGCTACTGGCCTCTGCCTCTGCCTGGCTCTTATGCACATTCGATCCAAGTTCGGACAAAGCAGAATAGAACCTCCAGTCTGTTCTGCAGGGTGGATTGGGTTATGGCCCTAAGAAATCGCTCATCAGACTCTATACACACACACACACACACACACACACACACACACAACTTTTTTCAGGAGTGGAAACTGAGGCCCATGTTACTTGCCAGGCTTTTGAGGGGCCCTAAGTTGAGTGGACCTCGTTGCCCGGCTCCAGGCCAGAATTCTGCTATCCAAATAACTGCCTCCCTGACTGAGCTACCCTCTTACCTAGGAAGGGGATTTCTGGTAGTCGCTTATCCTTCCAAGGCTCTGGGCCAATTTGTTTTAAACAGTGCCAAGAACAGATATACTGGGGTCTGGGAGAAGGACGACCCAAGGATTCAGGATTCCTTTTGTTTTTTTCACTTCTCTGGTGGCCACTGCCTTTCCCACCTACAGACTCAGCTTCTTCCTTGTCTTCTGGCTGTGGTCTAGGTCCTACCTAAGTTTGTTGCACCTTTGGCAAAAACCTGGAGATGATCCCGAAGCCTAAGCTCCAGCACTCATGCCTACAGCAGCCTCCAAGGAGCAGAAAGCTGGACAGATCTTGGTTACAAAGTCTATGGTCGTGCCCAGCCTCCTCCTCCATCTGCCTCTCTGCCTGGCCTCCTCTCTCAAGCAGCCCAGAACAATTGGGGGAAGCATTTTGGGGAGACATGTGCCTGCTCAGAGTTTTCTATTCCAGAAATGTTTCCATAACCGGGAATTTGTTGAGTGTTTATTGTGAAGTGTGTGTTGCTCCCAGAGGTATCCCGACCGTCTCTTCCGCCCCTTCTTACGGTCTCAATGGATAGGGGAGTGGAGAAATTTATATCCAGAAATTTCTCGGATATAATCGTGAAACCGATGGAGAGCCGAGCTGCTACAAGAGGAGTTTGTCCTGAAACTCCCGCTGACTAGTCGCCCGCCGGCTTCGGGTTGTGAACTGGCAGAGCCGGAGGGCGGGGGCAGGGAGGGAAACTGCTCCTCCACACAGCGGAGCTGCTGAGAGAGGTCTGAGCTGGACTGGTAGCGAGACGCCCACAAACTTCTGTAATTTTATTCACCAAACTGGCAAGCCTCAGGAACGATGCGAGATCGCCCCAGCCCACTCTCCACAGGGCCACTGCTCTGGAGCGTAACGTTTGTTTGACCACTGTCAGTACATTTCACCTTTCATCCCTTTCTCGGAGGGTTTCGGCTCCGTTTGCCGGAGTTGGAGGTGGGAGACTACTGATCGTGTGACCCCACAGGGGTGGCCCTCACGCAGCGGGGGCACACCAGGCATAGAGCTGGCAGGACTCCAGTGTGTGCGTGGAGATCCGCGCAGCCCATCTGCTCGCCCCAGGCGCCTCTGCTGTACCCTACAGCTCCGCGTGGCAAAGTTCGAGCATACAAACTAGCCCATCTTCCTCTCCTCTCCTACCATTACGCCCGGTTGCGGACCCTTTCCTCCCAGTCTCATTCACCCCTGAGTCCAAGGGTGCAGGGCATGCTTGAGCACTGTGCGACCTGAGAACGCTGCAGCGGTTGAGACCAGAGCAATCTGTGGAGCCTGTCGACTGCAGTTCGTGTGAAGAGGGTTGCCGGCTCAGGAAAGGCGAAAACAACAGCGCCGCTCCAAACAGCCGGGCCGTGGGCGCTGGCTCCGCAGAAGTTCGCGAGGACCCGCAGTGGGGCCGGCTGAGCGCGCTAGCGGGCACTGGAGCCGCCGGACTTGGGGAGTGGAGGCACTTCCAGGTGTTCTGGAGCGGGAACTCCAAGTCTAACTACGCTCTGGTGGGTCTGTTTATCTGTACACTTGTAGGTCTTCCCTTACCGCGAACGGTGGCTCTCAGTGGCAGAGTATGCCCCTGAGCAACCCGCGCCTGTCCCCTACCAACCTCACGCTGGAGGAGGAGTTTGTCCTGAGGCACCAGAAGACCGGCTGCCCGTGGGGCGAATGACCCAGGACCTCCCTGTGAAAGCTGGCCATTCAGGCCTACAGCTGTCTTCCAGACCTGGTCTGAGACTGCAAGCCGGCTCCCGGCAGCAGCTAGACCCGGTCGGGAAGGTCCCAACCGGGTGCGGGGCGGGGGAGCGGGGTTCCGGGTCTGGAGAAGGTCCAGTGACTTGCTGGGAGAGGGAGGAAACCGTAAAGTGATCGTGCAGGCCCACCAGTTATATGCTGATAGAGCAGTGGCACTATGGAACACCGTGCCCTTCTGCGGTTCTGAATTGAGGTAGTGCCGGAGTCAGATCGCCTAGCCGTAGGAACCTAGTTCTATGCACTCCGCGCGCGCCGTCGCTATATTTAACCTTTTCGAGCTCCCTTGTGACTACTAAAGCTGTAGGTTCCAGCATAGGCGGAGAAATACTGATGAATCTCTGCGTCCAGTGGAGTGCATGCGGCGCTTCATAAGCTTAGTAGTAGAGCCGGGTGACCAGCAGAAGCCCAGGGCCAGCAGCGCATATACCAGTTATGGATTCCTGGGGAACAGCGACCTCTGGAGGAGCCTCGCATTCATGCAAAGTCAGGAACTGTCCCTCTGGATCTGAAACCAAAGCACCACTCCCGCCCCCCTTCCTCCCCGACACACCCTGTTCCACCCCTTTGGCAAAGTCATCCAGAGACTCATAACCTCCGGACTCTACTTTTTACTCATATTTGCTTCCTTTTCCAGTCTGTACTCACGCTTCAAATCCTTCTCAACTCCTGCCTCTTCCTTAAAGTAGCCTTCTCCAGAGCCCAACAACATATCCTTTCCTCTTCCTGCCCTGAGGTCCTCAGAACATAACACGAGGACCCCCCACTCCCAGCTAGCTCACCACTGCACAGCCCACCTGCTTCCTGCCTCGCCTTTCTCCAAACAGACCGTTAATCCACTCCACCCACCCTTTGTGTGGCATGCTAGGTGTGCTGTTTTTCTCTCCCTCCTCCTCCCGCTAGTAAATGAAGACTCCAGTTGTTGACTGAAGTTCAAAACTGTACTGTAGAATTTTCAAAGCTCATTTTCCAGATGGGGAAATTGGGACCTGGAGAGAGGGCTGACTTGCCCAAGGTCACAAAGCAAATTGGTAGTAAAGGTGGAACTGGAAGACTGGTTTCCCATCTCAGGGCCCACCCCCATCTCAGCTAGATGAGAGCAAGTATTGTGGGGGAGAACTCATTCTGATGGGGGAGGTCTGGGTAGAGGGAGTTTGGGCATTGAAGGGGGAAATGCAAGAGGAAGCTGGGGTAAGGCTCACTGCTCCAAGTTAGGGCAGTAAGGAAGACAGAGGGCAGAGCTGTGCTGGGAACTTAGACCTTTTCTTCCCCAGCCCTATCCCAGATCAAGCTACTTTGAAGGGTACCAAATTGCAGACTTTGACTGAATGTCTTATGTAAGCAGGTGGGTGGGGCTGGAGGCTGGGAACAGCCCAACCAGGCTGATACTCCCTCTCCCATCAACTACCACCACTGCTTGCCCAAGAGAGGGAGGGGCTGAGATCTTTCCAGTTAATAAACACTCAGAGAGCCCAGATCAACTGAAGGAGGCCTCCTGGTGCAGAAAGGAAGTTGATTTGCAGGTTATTTGCCTGAGGCCACGGGAATACCTGCCCACTAGCCTGCACCATTTGCAGCTTCACTTTCTGGGTGAACTGTGCTTGTCTGCACAAGATACCTGGCAGCTAGGTCCTGCCTACTTGTCCAGCCTCACCTCCAACCCCTGCACTCTGCTCACACCTGATTTGCACTTACATGTTCACATTCTGCCTGACTCATTTCTCCTAATCCCTTTTGGTCCATTTCAAACGTTGAGTTTTATGAGCTGCTTCCTCTTACAATATCCCATACTCACTACTGTGCTCCCAAAGCACTTAGCTCACCCCTGTTGTCCCAGTGTGTCTCCCAGTTGGTCACCCCTATGGACTGTGAGCCCCTTGAAAACAGGGTTATCAACTTTTCTCTACAAAATAGGGAGAATAACTGTACCTATCTCATTCAGTTGTTGTGAGCAGTAAATGAGGTAATGCATATAAAGCTTTTAGCCCAATGCCTGCAACTTTGAAAGAGAGCAATAAATGTTCTGCATTGTCATTTTTAATCACTCTGTCTCCTGCCAGTCACAAAGGTTGACACATAGTAAGTATTTAATTGGTGTTAGGTATGTGGGTGCATGAATGAAAGGAAGATTGAATGAGTATACTTCTCCCTATTACTGGAACTCCCCAGAAAGCAAGCTCAAACATCAGTAGAAGTATGTGTTCTCTAAGAAGAGGCCCCCATTGCTTGTAAGGTAAAAGTCACTCTCCTGGTGTGATGGCTGACCATGCTTACAGATTTGGGGTGTTCCAACTCCCTGTTGAAGGAAGCCTCCCCTCCTGTGCTTCATGGAATCTGATGGGTCTGTCCAATCTCTATCCCCTTCTCATTTACCTCTAGGAACAAATAGGCCAACCTGACTGGATCAAACATAGCACTGCCAGTCCAAGGCCCAGTGATTGGTCAGGGGTAGACTGGCTCTCCAGTTACTCCTCCATGACTTGAGAAGTATGCCGGAAAGTGGGGTTATGTAGACCATGAGGCTCTGGAATATATGCAGTCTGATAATCTGAGAAGAGTGCTGCTCCTTTTGGATCGTGCAGGCTTAGCTGTCAGAAGCCACTTTTTCTGCTCTGTGGGGAATGCTGTTTGACACTGAAGCCCCAACACACAGAGAAACAACCTACAGAGAGGATGGAGCCTTAATAATAGGACCCAGTTCTGCCTGAAACTAGAACATTGGACTTTCCAGAGACGAAACATGAAGAGAGACAGAGGGAGGGAGGGAGGGAGGTAGTGAGAGAGAGAAGGAAAGAAAGCAAGCTCTCTTTTGCTAAGCTAGGTTGTGTTAAATTTCTTGCTTAAGGTACTGATGTGGGACAGGGGCAGTCTGTCACTCACAACTGAACCTAACTAATTAATATGGGAAGGGATGACAAAATGTCCTATAGACATGACGGAAAGGCCTGAGCTTACTAGCCTGGAGAACAAATAGTGAGCACAGCCACCATCTCCAAATTCCCACAGGGCTGACCTGGGGAAAAAAGAAGCAAAGGGCAGCTACAAAGCTGTGATGAGACTTCACTTCTGTGACTCCATGCAAGGAAAATGACCCAACAAGGCTGTGCCTCAGAGATGCTGTAGGTTACCTGGGGAGTAGTGAGCTCCCCATCAATGAAGTAGAGGCTGGGTAATCACTGAGTCTTATGGGCATATCATACAGAAAAAAAGAGTTCAGGTCTTCCAGCTGGGTTCAAACTATGTTCCTATCACGTCTGAGACATCAACTATTTAAGCCTCTACTTCCTCACTTATAAAGTATCTAATTAGTTGGGTTTGAGACTGAGACCAAGGAAATTTCTAGCCCACCACCTCAGGAACTTCTGAGACCTAGTGCTCTAGCTAGAGCCAACCATGAGTCAAAATGTCTCAGTGAGGTTCCTTGCCTTCCTCTCCAACCTTGACATGTAGGGGGGATACCTGCTCCATCCTGCCCTGCACCTCCCACTGGTTCATTCTGCAGCTAACAAGTAATAGTGGGCCTGAGTCAAGAGGCCTGGGCTCTGCTCCCAGGCCTGCCTGTCTTCCTATGTGACCTCAGGTGCCTCTGCCTCTTCCGGGGCCTCAGTTTCCTCTTCTGACAAATGAGAAGTACATCCCCTGTCCCAGACAATCTGGCTATAGAATCAGAGCTCTTAACTACTGTGCCCTGTCTACAATTCCAGATGTGAGAAGTTATCAGAGCAATGATAAGCATGTTATTACATTGTATTGCCTTGCCCTGCCTCCTTGAAGCCTGCCAGAACAGACTCATCCCCTGGCTAGGTTAGCTCCAAGTGGTGCCAACTGCTGCATGAGCTGACATCACAGGTTTGGGCCAATGTGGAGGTGCCCAGGCTGCTTAAGTCTTTGTTTCCAGCCCTGGAGTTGGCACCCCATTCATCACAGGCATGCCTTTACGGGGGACTCTATTTGATCTTTCTTCTTCCTCTTCCTCTTCCTCTTCCTCTCTCAAAGCTGGAGCCACTCATATTTGGGGATTAGAGGCAATGAAATGGGAAATTTGAGGCAGATCTTAGAACTTCTAAGGTCAGAAGAAAGAACTCAGAATCAAGGTACCAGATGGAGAGAGACGGCATGTGCCAGGAAGCCTAGAGGCCTAAAAGGTAGAAGTCAAAAAGCTTCTTTCCTACACCTGCCACTGATGCCCAGGACTAGAAAGCAGAAGGAGCCATCACCCTGGATAGCCTGACATCCAGGGCACAGATCCACCCAGAGTAGGAATAGTAAGTACACAGGACTCTCGGGTTGAAGGCCAAAATGCCTGGTGACAGACTCTGATAGGAAGATGTTGAACAGGATAGAAGTGGAGTTTGAGAAATTATGACCATGGACACCGAGGGTCCCTTTGAGAAACAAAAGAAGACAGCTTCTAAAAGAGCCAGTACACAGGGAGCTTGGTGTCCAGAGAAGAGCTGCATAGAAATCCACATGTAGAGAGTTGTGCAGATATGCCTGCACACAAATGGTATGAAATATGTACAAGGGCTACTTGCAGCACTGTTTGGAATGTTAAAAGGTTGGAAACAACATAAATGCCCATTGACGAAGGGAGTGGTTAAGCAAATAATGCACATCCATAGAAGGGAACAGTATGCTGTATAAGATAAAGAAGGTCTTCATGTATGGATGTAGAAAAGAGCTCCAAGATATATTGTTGAAAATCAAAACAAGGAACAGTGTAAACATTTATGCTTCCAATTTTGTTTTTTAGGAGAAAATAATGTATATTTTTATTGTTTTATATATGCAACAAAAATTCTGGAAGGATGAATGAAAAACTAGTAACTGATTATCTGTTAGGAAAAGTGGGGAATAAGAATGAATACTTTCTTGGGATACTTTTATATACTGTTGAAGTCAAGTGAATGTATTGCATATTTAACAATAAAACAAATATTTTAAAAGAAACAATTGAATCATTCAATAAGTGAGGCTTACTTGCAGAACATAAGAATAATAAAAACCATTATTACACACTGAATACTTCCTATGGGTCCAACCTGAAAATACAGTTGGTGGCTATGAGTACTGAGGGCAGGGGATGTGAATGCCACATGCAGTGGTGCCTGTGAGTATCCTGTGCCGGCCCATCAGATAGGTCTTCTACCTAGGACCCCAGATGTTCTGCCTTTCCTTCCTGTTTTGTTCCCAGAACAGAACTTTGGTTTCTCCCTCTCTTGGTCCCCCTAAATTGCTTTGAAAGTAGTCAATATTTTTTTTCAGCTGGCCAGGCCAGTTAGCGATTAGCATGGGTGGAAGAAGGGGAGGTTTCATAGGAACCAGAGCAGCAAGTCCTCCTTTCCCTTCCTTCAGACCTCAACCCAGAGCCAACCTCTTCCTGGAAGCCTGCCTTTGTGAGCCCACAGGCTGTAGTGCCTTCTAACACAGGAAAGCAGACTGATGTCTAGGGTGTGAACTATGTCTTTCCCAAACAGGGTCCAGGCCTTTTCACTCTAATTTCTCCTCAACCCCCTAAAATCCATGGTCAGCCTCCAGATAACAGGCAGTGAGCCCAGCTCTGACTAAAGCTACCCAATAAGGGAAAAGAGGAGCAAAGACACAGGCCCTGTCTGGGAAACTCCCAGAAGAGAGAGTAAGGAAATCATCACCTGCCAGTTACAAAGGCCATCCCACCTACACAGAGAAAATAGAGGCATACTTCCTGTTTTCAAAGGAGGCTCAGGCTAGGGTCATGGCAGAGGCTGGAATTGGTGAGTGACCAGGTAACCTAACAGCTCCCTCATCTTATAAAGCACCCTACACATGGTAGTGTCATCTGCCAGAATTTTACTTCCTCAAGCCAGACAATGTCTGATTCATCTCTGCATCCTCAGTTTGAAAGCAAAACAGGATCTGGCATAACCTGGGAGCTTGGAAGAGTTAGAAATTGTTATGAAGATCAAAGAATGGAAAGAATCTACCTAAATGTTTGACCTGGGACTAGACCGCGGGTTTTCTGTATCCAGCCCAGCACCTTTTCCTCAACTTCCCTCTTACAATGTAAATCAATTATCTGCACCTAGGACCACACATCCCACCTCCATTCTAACTCCCTCTACAGTGGGGCATTTGCCAAGAGGAAAAGGAAAGGAAAAGGGAAAGGCTGAGAGAGATTTCCAGAGGAGGTAGGAACTTCAGCCAGTCTTCCTTTTCCACACCAAACAAGTGTGTTCCTACTAGAGTAAGTGTCTTTCAGCCACCGGAATCCCTCTCCCTGCCAGCCCAATACAGCATCCAAATGGATCCTGATCAAATCAAGTGCAATACTAAGTGGCCAACAGGTGGCGCCATCCAGCCACCTGTTGATAGAGGAGAGAGCAAGGAGGTTTGAGAAAGTTGGAGAGTAGGAGGAGGAAGAGGGGCAACTTGGAGGAAGTTAAAAACAGGAGTCAAGAAAAGAGGAAACTGAAGACCTGCCACTCAGCTTGGAAAGACACCTTTCAAGATCAGGACTGTTTTGGGGTGAACTGAGGAATGTTATTGGTGCTTGGGGCTTTCTGTTCAAGTTTCCACCTCCACTTGCTTCTTCCTCAGAGGAAAGAGGATGGCTTTGGAGTCAGGCAGACCTGGAGTCAAGTCCTGGATTAGTCACTTTGTGGCTTGACCTGGATAAGTCACTTGACTTTTATGAGCTCCAATTTCATCATTTATAAAGGGAATGATCTAAAGCTCCTATAAAAGGGAGCTAATAATTCTAACAATTCCACTTTTGCATTCCAGGAATAAATTGCACTTGATGTATTTTTTGTATTGCACGCCTGGATTCAATTTGCTGGTGTTGGGGTATTTTGCATCTTCTTTCATATGTGAGATTAGGCCATATTCAGTGGGGCTCACCCCTTCTTTATCAGAAATGGGGTGACTCATTTCTTCTGTGTTCTGGAGCAATTTATATAACTAGAAAACTAGGTTCCTCGATGGCTTGACAGAATTCACAGGTAAAATAGCCTAGGTGCCCTCTGGTGGGAGCAGTGAAGGAACTGCCTCTAACAATCTTTTGTTTCTTCTGTGTTCCTAAATCTACTGAGATTAGCTGCTCTTTAAATCAGTCAAGCCAAACCAGGAATGTCTGTCAGCCATGTGACTACCCCTAAGCTTTCAGGGTCAGCATGAGGCTATTATTTAATGGAAAAACTTGTAGCCTCAATGAATTAGGAAGAGTTTAGTGAATGATTGATTCTTTCTATGGCTTTGTATGTCTACTTTCCTCCCCCCAGAGAAAAGTACCCATCCTTTTCTGCCTGGGTACTGCAGGAGCCTTTTAACTGGTCTCCTTCCCTACCCCAGGACTCCTCTAACATTACCCTGTAGGATACTTGTGGCTATGACATTTCCTCTGAGCACAAGTTTGACTACATCCTATGGCTTTTAAAATATATTCTTCTCAGGCAGCCCACAGAATGGGAGAAAATCTTTGCCAGCTATACCTCTGACAAGGGATTAATAACCAGAATATACAGGAAGCTCAAAAAACTAAACTCCCCAAAACTCAATGACCCAATAAAGAAATGGGCAAATGAACCAAACAGAGCTTTTTCAAAGGAAGAAGTCCAAATGACAAAAAAAATATGAAGAAATGGCCATAAAGGAAATGCAAATCAAAACCATGTTAAGATTCCACCCCACTCCTGTTAGAATGGCTATGATCAAGAACACAAACAATAGCAAATGTTGGGGAGGATGTGGGGAAAAAGGAACCCTCATACACTGTTAGTGGGAATGTAAATTAGTACAACCACTATGGAAAACAATATGGAGTCTCCTCAGAAAACTAAAAATAGAATGCCATATGATCCAGCAATACCACTCCTAGGGATCTACCTGAAGAAATGTAAGTCAGGCTGTAATAGAGACACCTGTACACCCATGTTTATTGCAGCACTATTCATAATAGTGGAAACAATCAAGATGTCCCACACTGATGAATAAATTAAGAAAATGTGATATATTTATATACAATGAAATTTTATTCAGTCATAAAGAAGAATGAAATTTTGTCATCTTCAGGTAAATGCACAGAAGTGGAGACCATCACCTTAAGTGAAGCTAGCCAGATTCACAAAGCCAAAAGCTGCATGTTTTCTCTCATATGTGGAAGATAGTCCCAATACAAATATAAGCAATATTATGAAAAAGAGGTCACTAACAGGAGAGGGAGGGTAAAAGAAGGAAATAAAGAAAGTGAATATGGTTGATGTACTTTCTATACAAGAATGAGTATAGAATTTTTAAACCTATTGAAATCACCATAAGAAGAGGACTAAGGTAGGAAAGAAGAAAAATAGAAGGGATAAGCCAATTCAAGTTATAACACATATCTAGATGGAAACAAAAATGTCTTTTTTCGAAAACAGGGAATAAGGACAGGACTATAAAATAGGTACAGTGTGGTAGGGTACTAGTGGAAGGGGGCGGTGAATGAAGAAGATTAAGGTGAGGGTGTATGGTTGATGGACTTCATATACTTATATGAAATAGCACAAAGAAACCTGCAATTGCTTTAAGTGGGGTGGGGAGGAGTTTGAGGGAAAGAGATGATGGGGGTGATCTAACCAAAGTACAATATAAACCTAATCAGAATTGTCACTATGAATCACCCCCTGTATAATGAATATGTCCTAATAAAAAATTATGTATAGAAAAGAACGAGAAAAAAAACAGACAACAGTA